>NW_021940545.1:199428-206957 GCF_001715985.3 Manacus vitellinus
GAAGATGAAATGTCAGAGAATCATTGAATCATGGAATAGTTTGGGTTGGAAAACGACCTTTAAAGGTCAGTTAGTCCAGCCCCCCATCCTCTGCTCTGTGCTGGTATTTGGGACGGTTCAGTGTAGTGGGGGACCTGCTGTTTGGACGCAGAGGGCTTAGTTCCCAGACTTATTTGGGAAGATATTAACATATGTTTTTCACAGCCTGGGTGATTTAGCAATGAGGGCTGGGCTGTGTCCCTCCATGCACCTCCAGACTTGCCAGCCCAGCTAAATGGTCCCTGTCTACAGATCAGGGGGATCCCAGAACTCTTCTTCCCAGGGAACCAGCTTTCATTGCATCCCTTGCTACTCCACCCTAGTGCCATTCAGTGGCTCCAGCTGAGGGGCAAAGGTTATTTCCATTTCTGAGGAAGAGCTCAGCCTCTTTTCATCCCCAGGGTCACCAAAGGGAGCACTCCAGAAGTGTTAACACCTGCAATATCCTCTCCTCTGAGACACCCAATGGAGTACATGGGAATTTCCCTACGCCCACCAGAGTGATCACCAGAACAGTGTCTGGAGGATGCTGGGGCAGCTGATGCTCTTGGGAGGTACAAAGATGTCACCGTGGGTAGGATTTCTGGAAGCAGAACAGTTAAAAGAAGAGCAATGAAGAGTCCTCAGCAACCATCTATGGCTGAGGAACAGATTTATCGGCACCAATAACCCCCACAGGTTGGTTTAATGATAAAAGTAAGGCCTTTCATGGATAGGCTGGCTTTGATGTGATTTCAAGCCCCAGCAAAGGCTGCAGGCACAGCTTAGGAATGTGTGCATGTATGAAATAAAAGCCAAGGCTGTTGCCTAAGAGGCAGAGCCCACAGCCTGGCTCGTTTTGATGCCAACGCGTCCCTGTGCTGTGGTTTGCTTGGTCGCGTGCCTTGCAGCTGAACTTGTGACCCCAAATAACCAGCTGACTGCACTGGGTTGAGGGAATCAGGGATTTTGTCTGCTGGCCAAACTGCAACATGGTCAGGGATGTGGATAAGATCACAGAGAGAAAATGGGCAGCACAGGGAGCAGAGGGGAAAGGGGAGAGGGACATAACCTTGAGCGTCCTGAGGTGCCAGGAGGGAACTTCTTCCCATGGCATTGCCCTGTTCAACAGCATGAGTTTATCCAGAGACAACAGCAGCATACAGGATGGCACATGGTCCCAGAGGTGCCACCAGGTACCTCAGCCGAGTTAGTCATTGCTGCCCTGGAGCTCCAGCCCCTCCATCTGGGACATCTCCAGCAGCAGAGGATGAGTCAAAGTGAACTGGCAGGACTTCATCTCCAGCCTGGAGAACATCTGATTGCCTCCTGATGGGGAAAGACAGGCAGAAAATGCAAGTGTTTTGGCTGTGCCTGAGCTGAGACCCATTCCATCCTATCAGGCACAGGACTCACTGTGTCCCATGACACTGACGCTGTGCCAACGTCCTTGGGGTGGAAGTGTAGGGATGGATCAGCTGCTCCATCACAGCCTCCCCAGTCCTCACTGTCTTTCTCTGAGCAGCTGGGAATCACCTACCCCAAGGTAGGTTGCTTTGTTTCCAAACCAAACCATCTGGTGCTTCATTTTCCTGCCCACAGTGAGTAGAAAAGCTGAGGAGTACGTGCAGGAATATTGCTCACCCTTTCCAGGCAGCTCCAGGGGGTACAGGAATGTCTCGGAGCACTCCAGACCAGAAGGGAGGCACATTTTTATTTTATTTTTTCTCTAGCTCAAGGATGTGATGTGATTTTTTTTTTCTTTGAGGACCAACCAGCAGTTGTTTGCACCCCACAGCCCTTTACACCTTCAGGAAGGAGCTGGTCCAAGGTGGCACCTTGGTGTCACTCCATGTGGCTTTCCAGGTGCTCGGGGCTGCTCCTCACTCCTGTAGTTTGTCTGAATTTGATGGAAATGGGACGGATATAGGTGATCGGAAGGAGAGCACACCCTAAGCAGGGAATGGAGAAGGAAGATGCCTTTGAACCTCAGGGCAGCTACAGATAACAAGGTATATTGAGGTATATAAGGTAAATTTGGCTCCTACTTCGATTTTTGCCTAGAAACCACTTTAAGGTAAAACTTATCTCACCCAGACCTACTCCATCACTCACCCTCATCTTGAAATATCAGTGCGAGATGGTTTACAGCGTGGATTCTCCTTCTCCCATCTTCCTCCTGCTTCATCCCAAGCATCTCCAGGAAACAGTGACAAGTTATTTTCTTTCTTTTATTCACCATTGGGATACCAAGAGTATGAGTTTAAAAATATAAGAAAAGAAACACACCTCCTCCTCCCCCAGACCTCACATACCTACTGGATGTTCCAGTTCACCAAAGAAATAGTTTTAAATAGACCATCTGAAAATTTTAGGCCAAAGATTGAGTGCAAAGGTGGTTAAGGCAGGGAATAGCTGGAGTTTAGGCCCTTCACTTGACTTTGGCTGAAAGGTTGGCAGATCTAAAGCTTGGGCTCCCTCCCAAAAGTTCAGGCTGTGCTCTCTCTACTCCCCACCACATGGGCACGAAGGAGGATCCTCTCCAGGGACTGAGGATGAGTCAAAGTGCATTGTTAGGTGGTTTTCCAGGAAAGAAAGGCTTGGAGAGAGAAATCTGGCTGTGTCTAGGTGAGGTTATTGAAGGTGAGATAGGCAAGAAACCTGAGCACATGGAGGACTTTGTAAGCTAAAACCTGCACCATCTTTGGTCCAGGAAGATGCTGGATTTAATTAGATTTGTTCTGGCTGGATGATGGGATGGGAGATGGGCAAGATGCTCCTCCTGGGGTTTCCCATGTGGTTATTCTATGCAACAGGGATGGCAGCAGCACTTCAACCTTGTGGTAGAAAAGGATGTATGATTTAAACATCTTCAAGCACCTGTCTATGTGTCCCACCACAAAAATCAAACCAGCTTGCTCCCCACATGCAGAGGTGACACAGAAGAAGGATCCCTGTGCTTTGTGCATCTCTGCTGCCTTCTCACACGGTCCCAATACATACTGTCTCCACTAGAATCTCGCAGGGATTCCATATGGGAATAGCATGGTATGCTGAAAAAACCATAAAGCTCGATTTTGCCCAGTTTCCATTCAGTATTGCAGGTCCTGGGGATGCTGATTGTTCCTTTACCCTGAAAGCATCCAAAATTCCCCTCTCTCTTCACTCCTCTTGGTATTTAAGGCTCTCTCCTGTTTTTTTTTCAATAGTTTTTTTCCAGGATGTTTTAAGGCAGCACGAGAAAATTTAGAGGAGCTTGATGATGGTCCCACATATCCCAAGAAACAATATCACGGGATTCTGATCACCTTCAGCCCGGAGATTTATGACCCAGGACTCATAGCTCTGTATTGTTCCCACCTGAGACAGGATCCACCCGTGATTAATTCCCTTTATGGGATGATCATGGTGGGAATACAGGCAACAAAGACATATAAATTCACTGAGGGGGAATAAACCTGGGAAGATGGAGACTCCCCAAGCCAGCTGCTGAGGATACTCATCACTCAGGCAAACCATTGTGAAGTTCATTCATGTTCATCAGCCCATAAACCATATGAGAGTGCAAAATGGAGGAGGGGAGATTTTTTCTTCCAAAACCCACTATTTTCATTATAACTTGCCCTATTTTTTTAGAGCTGTTTATGGGTTGGTCCCTAGGAAAAGCAGCTCTAGGGCAGGTCTGGAGATCTTTGTCAAATTCAGAGGGATTTAACGCCAGATCAGACACAGGTTTGGGGCTTGAGGAAGGACCAGGCGATCTTAGGAGGATCTTTTCGTTGATGTGCTGGTCTCAGGATACTTTGGAAGCTTCAAGGCCCATCTCAGAAGCACAGAAGCAGCTCCCCAGGGAGGAGATTGCGGTGCTGGAATTAGGACTTGGCCCTTGACTTTGGAAAGCCATAAACCTGCTTCCCTTACAACCACATCTGGACACAACTGGAGCTACAAACCCACCCTGAAGCAAGGTTGCCCTCTGGTGCCACCTCCTTGCTCTGTAAATCCAGGTATGAAACAGAATCAAATCCAGGTATGAAATGGAATTGAAGGCATTACAAATGATGGTGTTACAAATCAAAATGCAATTAAAAATAGAGAACAAGTATGGGAAAAAGAGAAAAAACCTAAAGATGGTTTAGAAATCAGAGATGGAATCCTTTCAAATAATATAAAATCAAATTAATTAATCAAATTAATGGCCGTGGCTCTCGATGTTTCCAGCATCAAGGGCACCAAGTGTTTCATCAACATCTGATAAACTGAGACCCAGCCTGGATGTCCCTACCTCCCAAAATCTGCTTTTCCCATGTTTCAGGGATCCAGGAGAATCAGTGTTTGCCCAGCACCATTCTCACAACTGCCAAACCTCCTGTGCTGTTGATGCACCATCTCCAGGGATGAGCTCCTGCACGGGGGGGTGGCGGGGGGGGTGTGGGGGAGGGTTAGGGTTAGGTGAGGTTCCAAATATTGCCCTGAAGGGGAAGAAAACCCCGGGTTCTATGAGGTACTTAGGGTTTGGAGGCACCAAACCCTAAATCACCACCACTTTTAAGGCAGGGAGGCCCTCTCGTGGCTGTGACCATGCAGTGGGAAGGGGCTAGGCAGCGACTACTGATTCATACTGACACATTTGCTGTTTAATTCACTCACTGGCTCCAAATCAAGCCCGAATCTCCCCTTTCCCTGGAAAGCTCAGGCCAGCAACCATTTTCCTGACTCCCACTTGCCAACCTTTGCAGGTAGGATGGTTTCACTGAACATAATTTGGCTGGACACTGATTTAAAACCCAGCTGCTTTGCTGGGAGAGATTTCCTCCCACCTCCTTACTTTAAAAGGAAAACTAGTGGAACTGCTTGTTTTAACATCAGGTGGTGTTTAAGGTGGCTGCAGAACCACTTCGCTCTCCCAGAAAATTTCCAGGGATAGACTTAGGGTTTCCCACAGCAGCGTAGGGCGGCACTGACATCTAGTGGTCTCATTTTTGGGGATTATAGTTGCTTCAGTGATAGCTCAAATAATTCTCCCAAGTGTTTTCCCTGGGCTGAGGGCAAGCGGGAATACCTAAAACTCAGCCTGACACTCAAAATTTGGACGTGAACCCGTTTTCAGAGCAAGGAGGTGACAACAAAACACCCCAGAGACCCCCGAAATGGGGCAATCCTCCCTGCTGCTGAGCAGGAACAGCAAATGCAACGTAGGGCTCATCCTGGCAGCCCAAAGTCCCTTGGGAAACGGGTGTTCGGTGGCGAGAACCCTTCGGGAAGGGTGCAGGAGGGACGTGCCCTCTGCCTGGCTTTGCAGAGCTGGGGACACACAGAGGGGAGCGGGGCAGACGTTTTCAAGCTGTTTGATCAAAAGGGTCTTTAAATCACACTGACTGGGGAGTTAATGGCTTTCATATGCTCAGACGGCCCCTAGAAAAGAGAGTTTGGTGACAGCGCGTCCTGCAAGGGGTTAAGAAGCAGGAACCCCAACAAGCCTTGGGGTGCCTCGTCCTCTGTAGGGAGGAGATGCAGAGGTGCAGCCAGGTGAGGCTTTACTCCCTCCCAGTGCGTCTTCGAGCTGGTTTGTAACGAGCCGACGAGGCCGCAAGAAATTCCAGCTACTGTTAGCAGAACGAGCTGCTAATGAAAACCAGCGGTGCCTCCAAGCTAGGATGCAAGCACGTCCTCCCAGATCAAAGATGCAGCTCCGGGAGCGGAAAGCCAAGAATAAATTACATCCTGTCGCCCGCAGCCTTACCTGTCCTAGTTCAGAGCAGGGGCACCTCCTCCCTGACTCCCCTCCTGTGGGAAGGCAAAGCCCGAGGGCATTCTGGCACCTTCAGTGGGGTGTGGGGTTGGAGGAAGGCTGAGTCAGGGCTCACTATTGGGTTCTGCACTTTCTTTCTGGTATTAAAACACGACGTATGTTTTCTCCCCGGCCCCGTGAAGCTGTAGAGGGAGGAAAATCCACGCTTGGCAACGGGAAGAAGCGGTTCCAGCTGCAGGAGAGGAGGGGGCTGTACACATTGGATACACGTTGGATACACAGCCGTGGGGAGATATCCTATACCAAACTACACCGTGCCTGGGGGTGCTTTCCCCTCTCCCTGCAGTGTTCTGGCCACCCAACATCTGAATTGGAAGTGTCCCCCTCCACATCTGTATTACTGTCTCCCACAAGCATCCGAAACTACTTTTAATTATTATTTCCTCCCCTCCTCCGGGCACAAACCCCACACATTAAAAAAGGAGTAACCAGAGCCTTGGCCCCAGGGCAGCTTCTATTTAGAGCCAAGGCAGTGTGTTTACTATATAGGTAGGGACGTGGCTTTTAAGTGGAGATAATAATAGAGAGAAAGATGTAAATACATCCTGGAGTAAAGGGAGAGCAGCCTTTAACCCTGTGCCTCGTTACTCAGCCCTGGTCAGACTTCGGTTTCCCAGGAATCCTGAGGTGTCAAATGCTGGATCTTTTCAGGATTAGGCTGAGGGGAAAAAAACCTCAGTGTGGATGAGCAGGTCCTTGGGTTGCATCCACAGCAGGGTTAAAGGAGCACAAGCCTGGTCCTGTGTGCTATTCCCTGTAAAATGTTTCAAAAATCAGAGTATGGAGCAGGATAGGACCCACAACCCCCAGTCTGCAGCAAACACATCCTGAGATATTCCAGTGCTGCACAAAGGGTACTCCAGAGGCCAGGAATCTCATGAACTAATGGGGAAGGAGGGCTTAAGAGGAAAGAAGGAGTAATATATACGTAGTGATTTCCCTGTAAGTGATTTCCCTTTCTCCGTGACAGACAGTTGTTCCCTGGGGCTGAGCGAGTTCCCAGCCAGGGACAGAGTGTTTCCACCCTTCTTATGGTGTTTGCCACGCTGAGCACACAGTAGCTACCTGGATTTACAGCCTGAGACTTTGATATTCCTGTAGGATTTTCCCTCACTGCAAGAGAACACGAATGGGAATTCAAACTCAGTCTGAAAGGGGGTGAATGAAGGCTTTGTAAATGAAGTCGCACAACACACACTGAGAAACAAAACCAACAGAAACAAGGCAATATGAGAGCTGGCTACATTATTTTAATCTCATAGGTATTTTGCAGAAGTCTTATTTAGCCCATTGCCTTGTTCCAGCTGGAGGAAACCCCATGTGGATCCAGCTGTTGATTCAAGGCATGGAAACTCCTTGTACATGTGTCCCTGTTGGAGTTTTCCCCGGGGGCCCAAAGCCCTCTCTGTCCCTGGCTATGGGAAGCACGTGGGAACCTCCGGAGGCACCTTCTGAAACAAGATGTTTTCCAGCTGGCAAGGGCCGGGTGCTTTCCAACTGAGAAGGGATGCTGAGGGAAACGGGAGAGGAATTAGCCCCCAGGTTCCTTCCCCCCGAGCCTGGGCAGGATCAGACCCCGGGCGGGAAGAGCTGGGCCTGCAGAAGGGGTTAATGCTGGAAGAGCAACAGGCTGGAGTTGACACTCGGAGGCAGGCGGGGCTGCCTGCGTCTGATTGGCCTCAAATCGCATCCAAAAGTG
>NW_021940545.1:207973-387262 GCF_001715985.3 Manacus vitellinus
CTGTCCCCCTGCCCTGTATCCCGCTGTCCCCTCCTGTCCCCGTCCCCACCACTCCTCCATCCTCATTCATCCCTCCATCTTCTGATCTCGCTGCCCCTCCTTCCCCTCCATCCCTCTGTCTTCCATCCCTCCCGCCCCGCATCCTGTGTCCCTTCCTGTCCCCATCCCAGCGTCCTCTCTGCCTTCTGCCGTCTACATTCCTGTAGCCCCCGCTGCCTCTCTGTCCCCTCCATCCCCTTCAGTGCTCCATCCCCCCTGCACACACATCCCTTCATCCCCTTCATCTCTCTGTCCCCTCCTGTTCCTATACCCCTTGCCTCTCCGCCTCCTCCATCCCCACAACCTCTCCATCCCCTTCCTATCCCCCCCTTGCCTGCTCTCTGCCGGGTTCTCCCTCGTCCTCCCGATCTCCCCAGCCCTGGGACACCAGGGATCGCCTTGGGTGAGCGAGTAGAGGGACAGGGTGCGGGGACCTTGGCTTTGTTCCCACCTTCCTTTGCTGTGTAGGGACTGTAAATCCCCGAGGCAAAGGCTGCAGGGTTGATCTATGGGGTTCAGTCAATGTTTGGGGACCTTTTCCCAGACCCAGCGAGCCTGTGTGTGCACAGGCTGGGCACCGTCGTCATGTCCTGTCAGTCTGGTGCCCCCAAAGAGGAGAGACAGAGGGAGTTAATGCCTGTCCTGCTACAAGGAAAGAGCGGCGCTGCAAAGCGATGGGTTTTACTCTCTTCTGGATGGGAGCCGGGGCCAAATAGTAAATAAACCAAGAGCTGAGTAATGCACAGTCCTGCTCCTGAGCCACCTGTTAGCACCGAGCAGATGGAGGAACAGCTCTTTGCCTCAGCCACCAGTGCCAAGAATTCCCCCTCTCCTTAAAAGTTCTCTCTGTAGAGGCCCCAGGAGCAGAGACTGTGGTGCCTCAGCCCCCCACACCCACCTCCAGGGCTGTTGATGAGCCTTCTTCATCAGCACCAGGTTGTTTTCCATGCCTCTGGCAAAGTCAGCTCCCCACCCGAACCCTACAGGGATGGGTTGTTTGGGTCCAAATTCAGGTTTGTTCGGTCTGAAACGTTCTGGGGTCTTTGCAGGGGATAATTGTGCACCGAAACTGCTCGTCCTCTGCAGTGGGCTGGCAGAGGAGGCCAGGAAGCTGGAGGTCAGCAGGAGTGGTCAGGCAGCTGAAACCAGGGGCTCTGCCACTTCTGCCGGCTTTATCCTTCCCCTGGGGGCTTCTCTGCTCCTAACAAAGCCGTGTTTTAATTCCAGCCCTGCTCAGGCCAGGGTAGACCTTGAGAAGTGCTAAATCTTAGGGCTCCAGCTGATTTCAGCTGCTCAGCATCACTCAGGTTTCAGTGCATCTACTGCAGCTAAAACCTAATAGTTTTAAAGCAACACCCGAGGGTGTTACACCCTGTTACAAATAAAGCGATACATTTGGGGTGGGGGAAACCCTGATAATGCCCAGTTTGAACTCGAGGGAAAAAGTAACAACCCTCTGGGTAAATCTGGGAAGGCAGAAGGAGGATGAGCTGCACGTGAACATAACAGAGGGGCTGCAAGGCTAGTACCCTGCCCTAGTTTGGCTGCTCCAGCCCTGGGCTGGGTGCTGCTGCCTCCCAGCTCCCTCCTTAGTCATCAGAGAGCCTCCAGCGTGCTTGACTCCCGTTTCCCCATCATTTCTTTGCCCCCAGGAGCAATATTTTTGCATCATCTCTCAAGAATGGGAAGAAAACCTTTGCAGGTCTTGTCTTGGATGAACAGAGCAATGTTTAATATTTTGGAGAAAACTTCTACCAGCTCTCATGTAGCAGTTAAAAAAAAAAAAAAGCCACCTGCTATGTTTCTGTGTCTTTCGTTCTCAAGAACAAAAATGCACAGTCACTGCTAAGTCAGGAGACCAAATAGCCATCTCAACTTCTCCCTAAATACCTACGTTTTTGGGGCCAAAAAAAGCAATGGCATATGCTGGTGAGATCTTAGAAAGCTGACTAGGAGATGCCCAGGGAGCAGAAATGGTGAGTCAGAAGAAACCATATTTATATAATGAGTTTTCTTCCCGTAACCACACTTCAGTTACCAAATATTTATTAAACGTCACCAGCATCGTTTGTATTCCCAGTTATTTTCTTACATAAGCTGTAACAGCTCGAGCAGAAGAGCCAACATAACATGCACTCAAGCATTGCAAGTTACAATCAATATGCTGTTGTTGGGGAAATGCTGTTAATGGTTTATTTCTAATCAATTTGAGCCTTATAGCTCAGCTGTTAACCTAATTTAGATAATAAGAGCTTAATGCTACCTCCGTCAATACTTGTGTGTAAACCAGGAGGGGATGGTGAAGTGAGAGCAGAACTAGACTTGAAATTTAGGGGTTTAGTCATTCTTTCGGCTTGATGATTTGCAGGGGGTGGGGTATTTTAGGGGGCATTAACAGCAGGACAGTGCTAAGCACTAAATCCTGTGAGGATGTGGCAGGATGTAGCCTGCAGTGATTGGGAAGAGCCCACTTATATAGGTATGGGAGTGAGGCTCCAGGCTGGACACATGAGTTATCCTTCTTGTTTTTCCTGCAGAGAACCCAAAATGCTTGGAAAAGGACTGTGAGCATCACTACCAGAATTAAGTGGGGGTTTTGGCAGGGGAAGCTGAGGCTAGAGACATGCAGAAGGGGTGAGCACCTGCAGCTGGGCTGCACTTGCAGGGATGTTCTCCATGGCTCAGGGATGTTCTGCCTAGACACCTCAAACACCAGGCAGTTCCAAAAACCAGCCACAGCATCCCCAGCCAATTGGCAACCAGATGGGATTCCTGTGGTGGGATTTCTCCAGTCTCTTGGGTGCAGATGGGACACATTTCCAAGCTTTCTTCTGCAAACACGATGGCTGCAATCCCCTTTCCTTTCCCATCTTGCAAGTGAGGAATCTGCCATCCCTGACTCCAAGGGTTGGTAATGACTGAGGACCGGGGCAGAATCAGATCACTCTGGCTAAGCCGGGGTTCCTCGCTGACTCCTGTGTTTTTTCCAGGCAGATTTACGAGTTTTTAGGAGTGCTGTTGCAATCCCTTCCCTCTCAGAGCAGACGGATGCTGGAGTGCATGGCATGGGGCACTGCCAGGGTCCTGCTGCTGGCTCTCCCACTGTCAAAGCGATCCTGGAGGTAAATCCAAAGCTACCCCAGAGCCTCAGGGCACCCCTCCTGTCTAGCTCCTCCACTTGCTTTGGGATATTTTGCAGCTTGAGTGGGTAAATTCACTTAATCCCTTGACAAAAGGAGCCAGCCTCTCCTGAGGCCATCCCAAAGGCAACCTGGGTGGGATTAAAGGGGATCTTTGCAAAGGGGGACCTGTGCTGGTAATGCCATCAGCCAGCTTTTCCTCTGGGATTCGTCCCCTGGGTGTAACCCCGAGCCTGCATCCACTTTGGTGCCAGGGGTTGAAGGACCAGGCAGCTTCCCTAAATATTGCTCTGGCTGATGCACTCATGTCACACTGGGATGTTGAACAGCTGCTGTGTTACAGGGGTTTGGAATGAAATATGCAGCATGAAAGGAGCTGGCTTCCACTGGAGCAACCCAAACTGCAGTGTTCCTGCCCTGGGCTGCTCTCTGGATGGGGTTTTACTCCATCCGTGCCTCTGGAGAGGTGCTGAAAGTCTGCATGTGCCTCAGTTTCCCCTGCCCCAAACAGGGATAATGGCTGCTTTTGCAGTCCAGCAAAGAGGGAAAGGAAGGTGGGAAAAAAACCCCTATGGCAAAGAGAACAGGGATGGGCAGGGAGCTAGGAAAGCAGGAGGGCAGCCGGGCACATGGGCAGGCTGGCAAGGTGGCCCTGTCTCCCCTGGCTTGCCCCCCATTTCCTTTGGCTTCCTTCTGCATTTTTGCAAGGGAATTCTTGGCCTCCAACCACAGGAGAAGGCTGGAAGGGCAGCTGGCAGCCCCTGGGTACCCGAGCCAGGGGGTGGCACACAGACAGTGCTTTGGGGAGAGGGACAGCCTGGAATGTGTTTTTACCAGTGGTTTTTTAAAAACTGGGCAGCATCTGACCATTGGTTTGCTTCCTTCCATCTGTCTGTGCTCCGGAAATTGCGGCATTTCTTTCCTCTTTTCCCTCTCTGCAGAAATTCTGGCTTCTAGGGAGAAAAAGGAGGGGAAAAACCAAACCAAATCCAACCAACAAACAATCCTGCAGCCCCAGGTTGGGTTGAACATTGATCCCCTCACACTGTTGGAGGGAGGTTGTGCTGGGGTGTTCCACGGGTGCTCCCTGCCATCCTGTTCTGGGATCCAGTGATATTACATCGTTCTGTGCATACCATAGTAGTACTGTCTGTGTAGGAGCAGTTTCACCCACCAAAGTAATGATAATAATTAAAAATAAACCCCAAAGTTTGGGGATCTCTGTAGACTTCAGCTTCTGAGTGGTTCCCATGAAGGGGAATGTAAGCAGAGGTTTTGCAAGACCCTATATGAGAAAGTGAAATCCTTCAATGTTCTGAGGTTAAAAGCAACCACTTCAGTTCCCCTCACTCTGATTTGTATTTATTTTTCCCTTCACTATCCCTCTGCCTGTGCTGTTTGCTGCTGGAAGGCTCCTGTAGGGCAGTACCTCACTCAGGGCTCTCCCAGACCCAGCAGTGCTGTGGTAGGAGAGATTTCGGAGCTGCTGTGGTGCAGGTGTGTGAGAAAAAAGGCATCCCTCCTCATTTTTGGGCAGGGGGTGGGTGGTGGAATGGGTGGAATTTGATCTTCTTGAGAGCAGTAGGAACCAAGGATTGCAGCTGGGGAGAAGCAAGGTAGGAGCTTTTGTGGGAACATCACCCTGCATAGTGCCTGGACACCTGGGACAGAGGAGGGATGCTCCGTGACCCTCTCTGGCTCACACTGGTGTCCTCTCCCCCCAGAGCAGGTAAGAGGCTGATTTTCCAGCTGTGTTTACCAGCTGGACAGAAATCCTGCCAAGATCTCCCTGGATTCTGGTTGGAAATGGCAGGGAAGCTCCTTGTGCCTGTGGGGCTGCAGTGCCTTGCAAGGAGGCAGAAACCAGTCTGTTTGCAGCTCTGGGCTCCCCAAACCTGACCCAAAATGCTGCCCTGAATCTGATCCCAACACCCACATCCACAGCCTCCATGGTGGGAAGGAAACGTTGGAGAGGGCACATTCCCTCCTAGGTGGCTTATCAAGCCAGAGCCTGTTTGCAGAGGCACAGGGAGGTTGGGATGAGTGGGATTCAGCTCATCCACAGCATTTGTTGGCCGAAAGTGCTCAGTTGGCCTCTCCTGAGCCCTGGGGATCCCATAATTTGCTTTTGGCCATGACTCCAAACCCTTGGCCAAACAGCCGTGCAGGTGGATTGCTGCTCTCCCTGGAGCAGTCGGAGTCCATCTGAAACCCAACCAATGCCTGCACAGGCCAGGGATGGGTATAAATAGACACCAGATGGTGGAACAAGTGAATTTGACCTTTTAATCTGCACTAAAGAGCTGTTTGTTCAGTTCGCTTTCCATCTTCCCTTTCCAGACACAGGGAAGATGGATGGATGTTTTCCAAGTCCCTCTGTTCCTACTGCCAAAAGAGTTTCTTGTACCTCTGAGGATGTACCTCTGAGGATGTGAGGGTCAGCGTCCCAGGAGATTTGTGATAGGGACTGAGAGCTCCCAGGTAAAAACTGGGAAAACCTGTAATAGGTTAGAAAAAGATACAGCTGGATTTATTCCCTTGGAAATGAGTGATGATCCCATGATGCACAGCTCCAGCACAGCATCCTTCTAGATCTTCAGGGGCTTAATTTTAGGAAGGGTTTGTGATATTTTTAGGAAGGATCCCAATGGATTTCCCCTAGAGGGCAAACAGTTCCCCCAGCTCATGGAGCAGCCACTTGTGGGGATCTCGCCTGGGTTTCTTGCCTCAGCGGTGACTTTTCCGTGACATTTGTTGCATGTTTGGGGCTGGGATGTGAGTCATGTCAGGGAGATCTGGCCAGTCTAAATAAACCAGTCTATTCCCTGCTCCCATCAGCCTCCCTGGGGCCTGCCCTTGGATAATGAGCTGGAGAGTACTTGGGATACATCTTGCTGAAATGAAACATCTGTTTACGTGGAGCTGCCAGTGATGGGATAAAATGTGGCAGAATAATTTAAAATAGCCACAGGTGCCCTGGGGAAGAAGCAAATATGCTGTATCTCTCTCAACATCTCCCTCATTTACTAAGAAAATGGCATTTTGTGTCTAAGAAAGTGGCATTGTCCTGGCAGTATTGTGATGGATGAGCACACAGAGCACTCTGCTCTGGGAATGGTGAATTTTGGGTGAAACTTGGCCATCAGAGAGGACTCCCATTGAGTCCTTCAAGTTTAATTAGGCTCCGAATTGAGACCGCAGGGTGTAATCTGTCTGGGGAGGAGAGAAGCCACTTTCTCTTTCCCAACACTATGTTGTGTAATAGGTGCATTTTTTTCTCCTGACTCGGGGCTGTGAGCAGTGCCAAGCAGAGGAGGAATTTCGATGCTCCGATAAGATGTTTACATCAGCGTAAACATCACTGGCGCGGTTGACATATGAAGTAATCCCTGGTCACCCCAGTCTGCAAGCAGGGGATGCTGCGGGGCAAAGACTTGGCTACCAGAGTGTTTTGGGCCCAGTTTGTCACCAAGGATGTCAGGTTCAAACCCTGTGACCAGCACAGGTGGTTTTGCAACAGTGAAATGTTATCTGTGAAGTATTTCCCACCCCGAGGCGGCGAGGGCAGGGTTAATGCTTTGGGGAATATGCAGGGAACTCTACAGAACGCAGGTTTTCCATAAGAAAATTCCTCCCTAGGGATTTCTGGGTGCAAAGGTCATGGCAGGTAAGACGCAGTAGCTGGAGAAGGGGATGCAGGGATGGGCTTGTGCTGCCTATCCCTTCTGCCGTTAGAGGGTAACATCACTTTAGAAAGGCAGCACTGAGTCCATCAACTTGTGTTCTGGATGTGGTGGGCTTCATAAATGAGGCTGATTTCTCCTTTCTGAGCAAAAAAAAGAGCCCCAAAACAAAGGTTTTATCCAGGCTCTGCCTGCCCCACTCCTTCCCTGCAGAACCACGTCCTGACCCTGATGTCCATGGCTGCTCACATCTACAAGCACCCTAGCCTGAAAAACTCCATCAACCTGGTGGTGGTGAAGGTGCTGGTGGTGGAGGAGGCAGCAGCGGGGCCAGAGGTGTCAGACAATGGAGGCCTTACCCTGAGGAACTTCTGCAGTTGGCAGCAAAGGTTCAACCCACTGAGCGACCGGCACCCAGAGCACTATGACACGGCCATCCTGCTCACCAGACAGGTCAGCATTCCTGGGGAGTGCTCTGGGCGGTAGAGGGGTCAAGGTGTCCATGGAGGGAGAGAAGAGGGTTGACCGTGGAGGTTGATGCCCCACCATGCAAAAAATGGAGATTGCAGCAAAGTAGTTGCAGGGGGATGGTTTCATTTGGGGTGCAGACCACCAGTGGGTTGCCCACAGAGATGTTGGAGCTGAACGTGGGACTCTTTCCCCCTCCCTGACCCCCTCGGTGCTGCTCACAAACAGGACTTCTGTGGACACCAAAGCTGCGACACGCTGGGAGTGGCAGATATTGGTACCATGTGCGACCGCAACAAGAGCTGCTCGGTGATCGAGGACGAGGGCCTGCAGGCAGCCTACACCCTGGCTCATGAACTGGGTAACACATCCCTTCCCGAGGGGGAGTCTGATTTTTCCGGCCCTGCTGCTGGGAGGGGTTATAACACAGCACAGCCCAGCACCACCATCTCCCAGCTGGGGACCACCTGCCAGACCTTGGGCAGTGTGGGGAGCTTCTGGCACTGGTAGAAGCTGGTTTGCAGCAGCAAAGGCTGTTAGAAGTACCCAAATTGTTGTAAATTGGTGCATTTACACTGGTTCTGGAAGAGTTTCTGCACTGAAAGGATTGTCAAGCATTGGAAGGGGCTGCCCTGGGAGGTGGTGGAGTCCCCATCCCTGGAGATCTTCAAGGAACAACTGGATGTGGCACTCAGTGCTCTGGTCTAGTGACAAGGTGGTGATCAGTCAAAGGTTGGACTTGTTGATCTTGGAGGTCTTTTCCAATGTTAATGATTTCATGATTTACCTGTTATGATGAGCTCAGATGTGGAATCAAGCACATATCTCCCTTGGTTTGTCATTCCTGCACTGACTAATTTTTTCCTAGAGAAGCTGTGGCTGCCCCATCCCTGAAAGTGCTCAAGGCCAGGCTGGACAGGGCTTGGACCAACCTGGTCTAGTGAAAGGGGGTAGAACAAGATGAGCTTTAAGTTTTTTCTAACCGAAACCATTTGGGGATTGTATGAATTTGTGCTGCTTTGGCCAGCATACAATGGGCCATACCACTGAGATGGAGCAAGCAGGTTTTTATTCGTTTTGATTTATGGAGGCAAATGGCTTTTGCAGCAGTAGAAGCTATTTGGTACCTTATTGATGCTCCCAGCTGCCCAGGAGTTGGGCTGGGGGGGCTGCAGCTCTCTGATGCTGGGGGGCTGCACTCACAGTGCCCTCTGCTCCCCAGGCCATGTGCTCAGCATGCCCCATGATGACTCCAAGAACTGCGAGCGGCTCTTTGGACCTCTTGGTGAGCACCATATGATGGCTGCTCTCTTCATCCACTTGAACAAGACCCAGCCCTGGTCTCCCTGCAGCGCCATGTACCTCACCGAGTTCCTGGATGGAGGGCATGGTAAGCCTCAGCTCAGCAGCCTCAGCACTCAAACCCACCTTTTCATTAATTGTTCAGGCTCTCTGCAACACCTGGAGGGGCATGTGGGGTGAAGGAAGAGTCAAACCAGACCTCAGAGGAGGCTGGGGGTGCCCTGCTTGGTGCAATCCAAGCCCTGATGGTCCAACTCCAGCCTAATTCGTGAACTTTTCCCAGGTGACTGCCTGCTGGACGCCCCAGCTGAGGCCCTGTCCCTGCCTGCCGAGCTGCCCGGTCAAAGAGCCCTGTACAGCCTGGACCAGCAATGCCAGCAGATCTTCGGGAAGGACTTCCAGCACTGCCCCAACACCACAGAGCAGGACATCTGTGCCCAGCTCTGGTGCAGGACGGGCAGTGGGGAGCCCCTCTGCCACACCAAGAACGGCAGCTTGCCCTGGGCCGACGGGACGCCCTGCAAAGCCAACGGGCTGTGCTGGGACGGGCGCTGTGTGCCACAGGATGCCCTGAAACCCCAGGTAATGGGGAATTGGGGAATGATTGCCTGGGGCTTACCCTTTGGGATTCCCAAACCTCTGACCCCAGCCCTGCCATCTCCTTGACTGGCTTTGGATTTGGCTGCTTTATTTCTGGATGTCTCTCCTTCATTAATTTTTATTACCGGCAAGTCCAGGTCATAAAGTCTGCTGCCGAGGTACGGACGAGTCTGACCCAGAACAAGCAGTGCAGATCTGCAATTAAATCATCACTTTTTGCCCTGCTGGGGGAATTAGCAGCGGTTTCAGAGTCGGTCAGCAAAGGACTTAAAGCCCAGCTTAACTTTAAGCACATGAACAGACTGATGGAAGTCAGTATTAGCTTCGTATGTGCCAAAGTACTTTTCTGGATCAGGGCTGGGCGGAGATTTTAGTGTTGCTCCAGACCTTTGCTCACCCTGGGACTGAGCAGCCGGGCATGGACAAGCTCAGAGTGGATCAATAACTTTCTCGTGGCCTCTTGCAGCTGGCAGTGGATGGCAGCTGGGGCCCCTGGAGCCCCTGGGGCTCCTGCTCGCGGAGCTGCGGTGGAGGCGTCCAGTTCTCCCACCGGCACTGCGACAGCCCCAAGCCCCAGCATGGTGGGAGCTACTGCGAGGGCCAGAGGACCAAGTACCAGTCCTGCCACACTGAGGAGTGCCCACCAGATGGTAAGGAGTGCCCACCAAATGCACACTCACCTCCCACTCCTGCTCCTCCAGAATACATCACCAAGGATTGCTCTGCTCTTCGTTGAATATTCATATTTGGAGGGGCAACAGCCTTCTGCTGGGGGCTGTGACCCTCTCTGGCTGGGTGGAGAGTGTGTGGGATCTCTTCTCTGTGATAACCCGCCTCTGCATGCTCACCACATGCTCCTCAGCTCACTCCTCCTCTCCTCAGCTCACTTCCACATCTCTCTGATGGCCAAGGACAGTGGTTCCTGCTGGCTTCCCACAGTTTTGAGTTGTGTTTCTCCTTCCCTTTCAGGGAAGAGCTTTCGGGAGCAGCAGTGTGAGAAGTACAACAGCTACAATTTCACGGATCTGGAAGGGAATCGCCTGGAGTGGGTTCCCAAGTATGCAGGAGTGTCCCCTCGGGACCGGTGCAAGCTCTTCTGCAGAGCCCGAGGGAGGAGCGAGTTCAAAGTCTTTGAGGCCAAAGTAAGATACCTGGTGATTGGAATCACCCCTATGTACCCCATTTCAGAACTCATCCACTAATTGCTGCTCTACATCCTTCTTTCTCAGGTGATTGATGGGACGCTGTGTGGCCCGGAGACCCTCTCCATCTGTGTCCACGGGCAGTGCATCAAGGCTGGTTGTGATCACATCGTTGGGTCCTCCAAGAAGCTGGACAAGTGTGGGGTGTGTGGTGGTAATGGCTCCACGTGCAGGAAAATATCTGGCTCGCTCAACAGATCCAAGTAAGGCACCAGGGAGAAGGATTCTGCAGGGATAGGTTGGGGAAGAAAAAACATCATCCCCTCTCATTCTCCTCTTTTATGGCTGAAGTGCTAGACTAGGAATATTAGGACTCTGTGCCAGCACTCTCAGCCAGGTGGCATTGCAAGAGCCTGGGCTCCTCCCCAGACTCCAGGGCTTACGCTCAGTTTGTTTCAGGGCAGCTTTACACAAGCCAAGTTGAGTTTATTTCCTAAAGTAATAACTAATACGATGGGCTCAGAAGACCACTGCGCATAAATGTGCTGCCCAGAGGAGTTTACAATGCACATTTCACCCCTGTGCAGGGAGTTGGACACATCTTTGAGGGCTGACATGTGATATAAATAGTTCAAAACTTTCCCCTGGGTTTGGGGGTGAATTGGAATCCTGGGTCATGGACATTGAGGACACTTCCCTCACCCAACATCCCTGTCGCTTTGCCAAAGAGCAGAAGTTAAGGCTTTTGTTGGAAGGATTGTAACAAAAGGCCAACGCATCCAATTCCATGCGGAGAGTTGACTCACGCAGGCAAATTAGATTTCCTAAATGGTTTCCTTCCAGGGAACTAGTGAAATGGGGCTTCCACCCTCCTATGAATTGTTTGCGGTTGACTAAAGGGAGATTAGTGCAGGAGCTACAGCCAAGAAGAGATCCCATTAAGATCAGGGTGAGGGAGGCCAGGATGACGGAGAGCAGAGTTTGACTCAAAAGCTTTTTTACAAAATACTCTGAACCTAATTACTGACCACAGCATCCACCATAGGGACACATGGAAAGCTGTCCTGGGGCCCCACGGCATGAGTCACAGTGCTGAGGGCACCAGTGCTGAAGCCTTGAGGGTGCTATCTCCGGAGCTCTAGGGATAGGGTCTGGCTGGCTTTGCAGGGAAATGCTTCCCTGGCATGGAAATGCCCTCTGTGTCCTCCAGTGGGATTGCTTCCGCAATGTAGTGGTGGCTGCAAAAGCCTTCCAAAGATGCTGAGGGTGCAGATGCTCTCTCCTATTCTGCTGTTCTATATCTATGCCTTCAGCATCACCAGTGACATGCTTTCACAAATACTTCACCCATTTCCAAAGGAAAGGAGCAAGGGGAATTTTCCACTAAGGCTGGTTGCCATGTGGCTGTTCATTTGATTTCATTGCTCATTTTCCCATCTAATTCAGTGAAATCTCCCAGCTGAGCTCACATCTGGCACATCCGCAATACCTCTGGCTCTGGAGTGCTGGGGTTATGGAGAGATGGGTTCAGAGCCATGATCTCAAGTGCTATTCACTACATGGGTCTTCTCTTTATAAGTCTTGGAAAATAAGTGTCCCTTTGCTCCGTGCAGATATGGCTACAACGACATCGTCACCATCCCAGCCGGAGCCACCAACATCGACATCAAGCAGCGCAGCCACCGCGGGGTCCGGCACGATGGGAATTACCTGGCCCTGAGGACCCTTGAGGGCAAGTACCTGCTGAACGGAGACTTTGCCATCTCAGCCATGGAGCAGGACATCCTCATTAAGGGAACCATCCTGAAATACAGCGGCTCCATGACAACCCTGGAGAGGCTGCAGAGCTTCCGACAGCTCCCGGAGCCCTTGACTGTGCAGCTGCTGACCATCGCCAGTGAGGTCTTCCCACCAAAAGTCAAGTACACCTTCTTCATCCCCAAGGACATACCATTCAGCAAGCAGAAGGGCAAAGAGAAGAAGTCGCCCAATGTCATCCGCCCTATGCTGAACTCCCAGTGGATCCTGGGTGACTGGTCCGAGTGCTCCAAGACATGCGGCTCTGGCTGGCAGCGGCGGACAGTGGATTGCCGGGATGTGGAGGGTCAAACCTCCTCCACCTGTGACAAATCCCTCAAACCTGAGGACATAAAGCCCTGTGGAGACATGCCATGCCCTCTCTGGCGCCTGGGCCCCTGGTCTCCCTGCTCCCAAACTTGTGGTGAGGGTGTGCGGACGCGGAATGCCTCTTGCATCGATTACACCGGGAAAATCACTGCCCCGGAGAAATGCAGCTCTCCAGGGCCACCACCAGCCACAGCCGCCTGTGTCCTGCAGCAGTGCTGAGCCACGCCAGAATTCGCGGAGCCAAGGATGCCGCGGGATCCCACCATGCCAGGGCAGGACAGCAAGGGTGCCGTAGGCTTGCTTACCAGACAACCAACCACTCTCCAGTGGTTCATCCTCACCCCATTGATGTCTACCTCAGAGTGAGGAATAATGGCGGCAAAATGAGGAGGAATCACTTCTTTTTCTTTCTTTCTTCCTTTCTCTCTGGCTGGCTGCTCACAGGCAAGTTGTAATTTAAAGGGAAAAATAAGCATAGGGTGTTTCCGAAGAGCTGTGGCTGAACGTCGTTGCAGATTCCTTTTGGGAGGTTCACTGGGAGAAAATGTGGAGTCCGGGTTTGCCATCACCCTGTCCCAGCTGCAGGTCAAGGAGATCCAGGGTGGGTGGCTTTGCTGATAAAATTGGGATCCCTGTGCAAAAGGTGTGGAATGGGTTGCCGTCCCCTCCCTGCAGCAGCATGGGTGTCCTTGAGCGTGAGAAGTGTTTTATCAGCTGTGTGTTAACTTGGGAGATAAATTGCTTGTTTGGATGGGAGCAGGAATAAGCTGAGGACGAGATCATGGCATGAGTGAGGCAGGAGAACAGGTGAGGTGTTCGTGGTGGTTTCTGCTAAATTTATAATCCACAAACTGACAAACCTCTTCTCCGAACACCCCCAACATCTGCAGAGTTATTCCTAGAGCTGCTACCCCATCCATGTCCCCATTTCCCCAGCTTTAAAACCAAGGCTTAATTACACCTGATCTGGCTTACAGGGTTGCTGTGAGGATTAATTAATTGCTAATTCTGCAGTGCTCTGACTGTGAAATGCCCATTGCAATATCCCACTCCTTCTCTGGAGCGGACACTCTGGTGTACCAGCCTTTCCTCTCTCATCCTTTGCTTTCAGGCCCCTGCAGACTCATTTTTTTTCATCTCTGCTTGAATTTTGGAGTTAATTTGCTAACCTGGCTTGCAGCAGGATAAGCCCAGGACCTGTAGAGGTCCTTGCCCAGGACCTTGCCAGAGGTCACTGATGCCACTCTCCACCTCTGCTTTCCCGGGATATTGAAGTTGCTCGGATCTGATGCCAGCTCCAGCCTTCCTTGAGCAATTCTCAGTCCAAAACCAAGCCTGGCGAGGCTGGAGCTCTTCTTTCGCAGCAGGAAGCAACCAGATGCCTTTCCCCAGCCTGGCTGCTGCCTGGCCCCAGCACGGAGGCTGCTCAGCCCCTGAACTTTGCCCTTTCCAAAGTGATCTATGTTCTGGCAGCAGCCGGTGCCTGGGGAGCGGGGATGGAATTTGGGAAGGTTTTGATATCACAAGCAATTTGGTGTCTCCAGGCTCCTCTCTCGTACCCTTCCTTGGCTTCCCTTTTGGCATGTTGAATTTCCAGCGGGATCTGCCTTTTTCTCATAGGAAGGGGAGGAGGGCTGGAATTTTTGATGTCTGAGCTTCCCCATTTGTAATTACAGAGCGAACCTTTTTGCCTGAGCTAAGCTCATGTGAGACCCTTTCCTCACTGTCCAGGCAGGAATGGGATGGGATGGGATCCCCTAAAGCCATGCCTGAAAATATGAAATACTCCTGTTTTATCTCCCATAGATGATTCCTGTCAAAACCAAGAGAGCTACAGTCCAGGATTGAGGGTACTGAGGGCTTGGCTCTGTTTCTTTAGGGAAGGAAGGAAAACTAAAGGCCAGATGCAGAGTTTGGATGCAGAGCTGTTTGGGCTGTGGTTCAGATCTACCTTCGGGCAGTGTTCTGTGTCTGCTAATTAATCTCCAGGAATTTAAGCTCTAACAAATAGCTGGATGTTAAAGTCATGTAGCCTTGCAGGGTTATTTTCTTTTCCCCCTTTGAGTCTATGAGGCTTCTAACTCCAAGCCAGCATGTGTCTCCTCTCCAGTGTAACAACCAGCATTTAGGACAGAGCAGGAATATCAGCCTGAGCCAGTGCCAAGGAAATTGTCTGTATTTATCACACAGGAGTCATGCACGCCGAGGGGCTCTTCCAGTTTTTTTATAATCCCTGAGCTTCCTAAGAACTCCCTGTTGTGGGCAAATCCTGCTGTTTTTCCAGTGAGGAGGAGGAGGATGGGGACCCTGCTCGGTTGAGGTGTGGGGTCTGGGTGATAGTAAGTGGGATTCTTGCCTTAGGCTTCCGTAGAAACACGAACCTTTATGCTGATTTAAGTCAAAGAAGTTATATACTAGGATATATATATATGTATATATATGTTTCCCTTCAGTGAAGGATTGTAGCAATGTACTGAGCCTCTTGGGTTAGGTATTTATTATAAATTTCTGTTTGGTTTTGTACAGTAGCCGTCTGGAAAGGAGGAAAAAAAAAAAAAACACGTAAAAAGAGAGAAAAAATAAAAAGACCGTGTTTTAACATGCTGCTCCTACATCTCCTCTCCAAAAGCTGCAGTGGGGTAGAGAAGGGATGTCTTTGCTCATCATTTAACCTCTCTGGTCTTTGGTGTCTCCCTCCTCCCTGGAGCACCAACCGAACTGTGTGAGCATAACAAATCCAATTAAAATTAAGCTTGGGACTTGCATTTTAAGGGGGGGGGGAAATTATAATTTTTCAGGTTTTAGCCTCTTGTTTGTATTTGTTTGTAATTTTGAAAACAGTCTGTTTGTGGTTCTGCCTTTTCCCTTTCAATAAAGGATTTCCTGCCTTTTACCTCTTCGCATTTGTCTCTATTTGCACTTTTCTCAGGATATAGTATTTTTATCTCTATCCCAGAAGCAATAACTTAAATATCCTTTTTCCTTGTCTTATTGAGCCTTAAATAAATGGTTCATTCAGTTTTAAGACGCTGAATGAAAATACATGAGCGAATAGACAAAACCCACAAGCAAAAATTAGTCCACTGAAATTGTGAATCATCTGTTTTGTAGTTGCCTTGTGAGTACCTCCCTCCTCTCTATACATGTACAGTGTATCTCTAAATACATATTATAGAATTCTGTTATGTATTATATTCTTTTATTATATCATACTGTTTTATAATAATGCATTCTATTATATATTCTATGTTATATATTTTATTCTATATATTCTATTATTCTGTATATTCTATAAATTCTATTATATATGAATTCTGTGGTTCTATGCTAATATTATATTTATATATACATGATGTAATAGGTACATGATACATCATATGTTTTATAGATACATAACATAGAGAAAGTATATCGCTTTATGCATATAGATAATTCTTGTACTTACTAGGAGGACATACAGCCTAAACAGGGCTATATCTATATATAAATCATATATATTATAGATACATATGCATACTATATTTACCTATATATATATATATATGACAGATATCATATAGGTTATTTATACACAGAGATAATTCTTGTACTTTGTAGGAGGAAATATAGCCTAAACAGGGCTAAACCAGAGGGGATGTTGACTCCTTGGCTTAACTATGTAACAGCTATAGGCAGTGGGAATTTGGTGCTGTCTCTCTATAGGTTGACTTCAGAAGCAACAGGAGGGCTGGAATTTGGGATTTGGCAATGGAGATTTTGGAGCCATTTCATTGGAATAAGCATGAGCTTGTTACAGGGTAATTTGGATGCCTGTAACCCTGTCCTAGGAGAAAGCCCAGCCTAACATTGAATAGCAGCTGTGGTTTATTTTCTATACATTGGGGATTTCCAATGTACTGATGGAGCAGGAAAAGGATGCTGCAGAGGCTGCCTGTGTTCACCCCTGTGGGAGGGCAAGGGAAAGGGTTAAGGGCCATGTCCCCATGTCCATGGGCACAGTGACTCCTGCCACCCTATTTATAACCAGGTGTGACATTCATTTCACATGACTTCCCCTGGCACCCGGACAGCCCCTGGGGTTCAGCTCATTAAGGTGACAGCCTGCCCGGCTTTTCCCCCACATTTCCACTCTGTTGTTTTGTTGGGTTGGAGTTGAATAATTGGAATTTCAAGCAATGCCAAAGGCTTCAGGATATTACCAGGCTGGGGAAAAGCCCTTAATTAATTATAGCAACATAACCATCATCATTTAACTTTTTAGAAAAGAATAGTGTGATAAGAAAGCAAACTGTGGGACAAGAAGTTAATCTTATGGGAAGTTCTTTGTCACCATATTCACAGTTGTATCCCAGAGGCAATGGAAACCAGAGGGCAGAAATGCATCTCTGTAGTTCCATCAGGGGGAAATTATTTACAGACTGGATCCTCCCAGCCTTTGCTGCACATAATGCTGCTCCCCAGTTGGGGGTAATTATATTTTATGGGCATATTTCCTCTTATAAGGCACTTTCAGAGGATGTAGGATGCCCGAGGCTGCTCCCCCAGGCATGAGCATCACCAGGTATGTGTTGAAAGGGTGGTTTCGTACCCTCTTCCAGCCTTATTTTGCTAGAGTTTGTAAAGCTCACCTCATAAAACACCCTCCTCAGCTCCTCACTGAGGAACTGCAACTCCACGGAAAAAGCAGAGTAATAAAGGACAACCCAGTAGCTTGGGAAACCTGAGCATGTGGAAATCAATACAGCTCCTTCCCTGGTTTATTCCAGCAAATGCCATGGATCTGGGAATCACTGGAGAACCTCTCCAGGTATCGAGGGCTAATAAACTGTTATTAGTAAACAGCCTTTCCTGCTGCAGGGAGAGGAAACTGAGATTGGAGCCAGGCTGGGGAGGCTGATGTGCCCCTCCATGGTGATGATATGTAGTGCTCTGATCCCAAACCTACCATCTTTCCTGCATCCAGGAATGATCAGTTTATTAATGAATTAATTCCTTAAAAAGAAAGTCAGTGGTCCTTCATTTTGAAGTTTTATGGTTTATTTCCAGGCCTCATGGAGCAGGTTTAAAGGCTGGTGGTATGAATGCCTTACTTGGAGGATGTGAGGGCACAGGCCACGCTGAATTTCATGTCTTCCAGACATGAATTTGGGTAGTTTGGACCTGATTTCCCTTGTGTCCTGCTCAGAGCAAGTCTCGAGCTAGATACAAGCACGTGTAACAACCCACAGCACTGACTAAGCATCTCTGCTGCTCCCACCTGATGCTTTATTCCTGAAATGGTTACAAATAATCATTTTGAAACCATTTTAAAGATGCAACAACCACATCTACAGAGCCAGTGAGAAAAAGCAAATCTGATTCTGCATCTACAGGAACCAGCACTGGCTCTTGGTTGATTTAGATCACTCCATCTACAACAGTTTCACCATCAAACACTCCTTGATCGAGACTTTTCAGAGCATTTTGAAGGTGAGGGATGGCAGCCTTAGGTTGTTGTGTTAATCCTCTGTGATTCAGGAGTTACCATGGATAGCCAGGAGCAGATTTCCCTGAAAATTATGTCTTATGAAAGTGGAAACAACCCCTGCACACGTATAATAGGCTGAAATCAGCTCTATTTTACTCCTGCTTTACACAGGAGTTGCAACAGGAGGCTGCTGTGTATCAGGGTTACAATACAGATCCCTGGGAATATAAAGCCAAGATAAGAGGAAGTGAAAGGGAATTAAGCAGAGTCCAACTCTCTGCTCTGATTCTCCTCCCAGTTTTGCAAGGAATCATCTAAATGAATCCCAGAGTTTTCACAACAGAGCAAGGGAAGTTTGGCCTCTTCTTTTCTTTTTGTCATGGCTGTTCCAGGGACTGGTTTTAGATTTTTTTCCTGCTGATTAACATTTTTGGACCATGGCTGTTCAGTCTCTTTCCTGCTTCAATTCACTGAGTGCTCACCACAAAAAAACCCAAACACAGCAAAAACCCCACTGCAAAACAAGGCTTCGAGGAAGGGGTTCTGTTAATCCCATCAGATTAAACCGATTTTAGCCCGAGTTAGTGCAGATTTGGGCCAAATTATTGGGGGGGGATTAATGAGAGACTCATTAACTGTAAAGTTCATTGGGAGGGATGCAAACTGGAGGTGGTTTGCATGGTTTTGGGACTCTTGTTTTCCCACTATTTGGGTGCACTGGGACCCCATTACTCCTCATTGGGTGGCACTGGGACCCCATTACCCCCCATTAAGGTGCACTGGGACCCTATTACCCCCATGCTGGTACACCCACAGGACCCTGTTACCCCATTATGTGGCACTAGGACCGCTTTCCCCCCATTGAGGTCCACTAGGGCCCCATTACCCCCTATTATAGAGCACTGAGACTCCTCTCCCCCCACTGCAGTGCGTTAGGACCCTGTCCCCACCCTGGGGTTCACTTGGACCCCATTACCCCTCACTAAGGTGCACTAGGACACCGTCCCCCACTGTTACACAGCCCTGGCCCCCCCCACTCCCGGTTCCCATTCACAGTCCCCATCCCCCCATTCCCGGTTCCCATTCACAGTCCCCATCCTCCCATTCCCGGTTCCCATCCCCCCCATTCCCATTCCCAGTTCCCATTTTGGTCCCTATTCCCGGTTCCCGTCCCCCCATTCTCAGTCCCCGTTCCCAGTTCCCCTCCCCCCATTCCCGGTTCCTGGTCCCGGTCCCCGTTCCCATTCCCCCATTCCCCCATTCCCAGTCCCCATTGTCCCATTCCCGGTCCCCATCCCCCCTTTCCCGGTTCCCATTCCCGGTTCCCGTTCCCCGTTTCCATTCCTGGGTCCCGGCCCCGGTCCCCATCCCCCCATTCCCGTTCCTGGTTTCCGTTCCCGGTTCCCATCCCCCTGTTCCCGTTCCCGGACTCCGTCCCTGGTTCCCATCCCCTGTTCTCGGTTCTCGTTCCCGGTTCCCATCCCCCCGGTCCCGGTTCCCGTTCCCATCCCCCCATTCCCGGTGCCCCCGCCGGCCGGGGCCGCTCCGTGCGCACGCGCGAGGCCCCGCCCCCGCGGCGCGGTGCATTGGGGGACACAAACAAAGTGGCCCGGGCGGGCGCGGCGCGGTCGGCTCTGCCGGCGGCGCGCGCTCCCCCGCCCCCCGTGACGCGCCCCGCGCCGCGCCCCTCCACGGGCCCCTCGCGCGGGGTGGATGTCGCGCCCCCCCCCCCGCCCCCCCGCGCGGCCGCCCGAGGGGGAGGGCGGAAGGCCTCCGGCCCCCCAAATCCCCAAATATTCCCGCTCGTTCCCCGGGCCGGCCTCCACTGTCCCGCCGTCAGGGCCCCAGATAGTGGACCCGGCCTCACAGACCGCCCGCAGGTAACGGGAAGCCGCGGCCAAGGCCTGGGGCGGGAGGGGGGCGTGTTCGCATGGCGCGGCCCGGCCCGCAGGTTTCCCCCTCAGGCCGGGGCGGGAGGGCTCCGGCCCCGGCCCCTCTCCCTCCCTCATTTCTCTCCCTGGCCGGTGTTTTCCGGGGCCGTGCCCCGCGGACCCCGGGGCTGCGCTGCGCCCCCCCCGGGGACATCGCGTTGCGCGGGCTGCAACAGCCGGTGTCCCCTCCACGCGGGGCCGTGTCACCCTCGCGCCGCACCGCAGGGTTCCCGCGGCGAGGGTGTCCCCTCCCTCCGGGGGTGTCCCCCGTGCCAGTGTTTGGGGGTGTCACCTTCCTCCGAGGGTGTTCTCTGCCCCTTGTGCAAGTGTTTGCCCCTCCGGGGGTATGCCGTGCCCTTGTACCGGTGTTTAGGGGTGTCCCCTGCCCCGTGTCCCACTGTTTGGGGATGTCACCTCCCTCCGGGGATGTTCCCTGCCTCTGTGTCTGTGTTTGGGGGTGTCCCCTGCTCCCTGTCCCGGTGTCACCCCTCCTTGGGTGTCCCCTGCCCTGAGGGGTGACTGCCCAGGCCCTTGGGTGCACATCAAACCTGTAGTTCCAGGGGGTGTGAGGGGCAGTTGTGTTGTTTCCTGCATCCCAACGGGATACCTGCTGCCTCCACTGCAGCTTATGGGAGGAATTAGAGGGATTCCCACGAGTTGTTGGGCAGAGCCTGCTGTTCTCGTGTTGTTGTTTGGTTTTTTCCTACAACAGCCCTTTCTGCACATTCTTTAGTGCCCATCTGCTGGGGTCTGCTGTGCTGCCTCTGTGGCCATGCACCTGCCCAGACCTGCTCTGTGTTTTTCTGCTCTCCTTCTATCTATCCAGAATTACATTGCTATAGAGACATAAACATTGGCAGATTTTGGGAGGGTATAATCTGCTTCTTGCTTGCCCAGAGCCTGTTGCCTCTTTCCCACACAGTACCTCACAAAATCTGCTATCCCTGTTTCCATGTAAAGGTGAAATCAACTCCATGCTTGACCTCCTGAGCCCATTAAATCCTCCACTCCATGAGGCTCCTACCTGTCTACAAAAAGCTGCTGAGTTTTTCCCCACCCAAGGAGACGTATCCTTCTCCAGAGCCCGAGAGATGACTCCTCCAGCCCATCTCCTGTGCTGTGGAGCCTGTTCTGCCCACTGATGAAGGATGTGTGTCTCCTCCTCCACACACACGAGGGTTATCCCACTGATTTCCTGCCAAAAGCTGGTGCATCCCATGTTGTGTATGTTTGTACACCTCAGGAAGGTGCAACCAGTGTTTCACCAGTAGCCTTTGGGACAGGCAGACATTTCTCCTACATGCTTCCAGGGAGAAGGTTCCCACTTCGTCCTTTCATGTCTCAGATGTTCCCAGAGATGCCCTGTGGCAGCTGTTCCAGGTCCTGCCCCCAGCTCTTCCCTGCTGCATGGGCCAGGGAGGTCAGCCCTGTACCCACCGCTTGTCTCTTCTTGGCTGCCTGTTCCACCTTTCATGGCTGAGATTTCCACTTTTTGCCTTCCTGGTCCCTGTTGATCCTGCACTGTGATATTATCAGGTTAAGCCTACCTTGGTTTTCACTTTGGCTTTGAGGTTTTCTTTGCTGAACAGTTCACCAGAGTAAAATCAAGTAGCCTTTGTACTGCCTGGGTATCTGCAGATCCCACAGGTCTAAAATACCATCACTTTCTCTTTTTCTGGTCATATACATAATTTGTCCATTCCAGGATCTTTTCTGAGGCCTCCGAGCCCCTTCCAGTGCCTAAAGGAGGCACTCCAGGCACTCCAGCTCCAAGAGAGATAGAGAGGGACTTTGGACAAGGCCGTGGAGTGACAGTTCAAGGGGGAATGGTTTCCCACTGCCAGAGGGCAGGGTTAGATGGGATATTGGGAAGAAATTGTTCCCTGGGAGGGTGGTGAGGCCCTGGCACAGGTTGTCCAGAGAAGCTGTGGCTGCCCCATCCCTGGAAGTGTCCACAGACAGGTTGGACAGGGCTTGGAGCATCGTGGGCTAGTGGAAGGTGTCCCTGCCCATGGCAGGGGAGTTGGACAAGATAATCTTTAGGGCCTCTTCCAACCCAAACCATCCTAGACGTTTCTAGAAGTCTCCTGCTTTCATAGTTTTCCTCAGCTGAGGCCCTTGGTTTGCTGTACCCACATGGGGAGTTTCTCAGGTTTCCTAGTTACATGTTTGCCCCTGCTTTCCTTCTGTGCTTTTGCTTGGCACGAGGCTCTTCCTTTTCCCTTTCAAAATTTTTATTTTATTTTCCTTGGGGTGTATCCCCCAGGTAGCCACCTGGCAGCTCTTCCTGAGGTGCAGGTCTCCCAGTTCCCGTCCTGAGCTGATCTCTGGCTCCCAGCTGAGTATTTCTATAGACAAGGTGATGTGTTGTTTTTCACGTGTGGGACACACCTATGGCACTGCTCTGTGGACCCTGCAAGATGATGCTGAGTGGGAATGACTCCTGTGCGGGCAGGTCACAGACCAGCATCCAGGAGCCTTTGGGGTATTTTGAGTGCAAAATGTTTTTCTTCTGCCATGGAGGTCTCTTACTTGATGTCTACACATGACTCAGGTCTGAGTTGTGATGCACCTGAGGACCTTGCCTGGGTTTAAGTACAGCTATTTAAGGAGGTGGAACTGAACCTGAGAACTCAGACATGGCTCTCCCAGTGTAAATGCTGCCACTGATATCAAACTGTTTATTCCAGAAACCAGTTACAATGCTCTAAGTGTCTCTCCCTCGAGACTACTTGTATTTAAACAGCTGGTTTTAATCCGAAGCTTTAATTGGTGCAAACACTCCAAGCAGTCCCTTTCCAGGGGGAGGGAATTTCCAGCCCTACTTTAGTCTCCCCAGGTGGGTGTTGCAGGGATGCTGACTTGTCAGGAGGGAGGATCACACTGGATTTGTTTACAGGGTGAGAGAATTCCTGTTTCTGTGACTGAGGCTTGGAGGGGGGAGAGTGTCCTTGTGTATTCCTTGTGCAGTGCGTAAGAGGAGTAGTGAGCGAGTGAAACTGAATCCTTGCCATGTTTGTTGCAACAGGAGGTTAATCATAAACTCTGGCACTTTCCAAAGGGGTGGTTTCATTCTGTGGTGTCTGTAGGGAATTGTGCTGTTCAGAGGGTCTGGTCAGCTGTTTGCCAAGAGGATCAAAAGCAAATACAGCTTCCCCCTGACTGAGGTTGAACAAGCACCCAAACATTGGTTTTGGTTGTATCCCATGACTTGCTAAAAGTATTTTTAAGTCCTTGTGAATGAATGTGTGGTGCCTGTGGTGTGTGAGGTGTTCGTGTAACCAGGACCAAGTCTTGGGTCCTTCACATTTGTGTGAGTTATTTCACAACTTATTTCACCGGCCTTGACCATTACATCTGGTAAACTTCTTTTTCGGTGGGCTCAGAGAATGTCTGAGTGTGTGGGAGAACATCTGGTGGTATATCTCCAGATATATCACTTCTTTTAGCAGTGTAATCCACTAGTTTAAACAAGAAGAAAGTCAAACTGTGACAAAGCAGTGATGCTTCTGCTGGCACGTGACAAGGAAGGAGATGTCCCCTGACGTAGAAGGGGTTGTCTGTTGACATTTTTCTCCCTCTCCCAGTTATAAGTAGGTTATCCCTGCTCAAATTATGCAACCGTGCAGACAGCCAGACTTCAGGAATTCCAAATGCTTCAATGTGTCAAGTACTGCCTTCTAAATGAAATGCCACAGTTGCAGAGCCTGTTCACAGTCTGTCACTTCAAATACAACATCGATCTTGGAATCGCGTGTGGCTGAGAAGGGGCAGCAGCTTAATTGCTCCTTCCCTTGGGGAAGTATTGTGTGAGATTGCAGGAGCCAAACCGGTTGGGAGAGATGCCTCTACCTGTGACAGCGTTTCCATATGGAAGTCAGTAGTTATAAGCAGAAAAAAAATCCTAAAAACATTGATTTCTGTAACAAATTGAAACTCCTCACTCTTTGTGGCTGCGGCTGTTGCCTCCAAGATGCAGTTTCCAGCATCCAGATCTAATTAAATAGTTGTGTGCTTACTGCTAAGTAAACATTGGAGTCCATTACTCTTAGCTTGCCTTGGAGATCAAATTGATTCTTCTAATGGTTTCACTGGATGAAAGCAAATGTACTGGGATTTGTGCAAGGTGCCTAAATGAAATGGTGGTGGTAGGAAAAGAGCTGCAAACCTGATAAAATGGGATGACAGGAACCGTAAACGCCCAGCTTTTAATTTAATTCTTACATTCCAATTAATCAAGTTAAGGAAGGGACTTAAACTGTGCATTATTTGTCGATAGCGTGTTTTTAATGCATTCCAATTCAGGGCTGGTGAAATAATTATTTCACATGAACAGGTTTATCAGAGCACGGGAACGATGGGATAATAAGGACTGCAAAAAGTGTGTTGGGCTCAGCATGTGGTGTGTGACAGTGGCCGGGAGTAAATCATCAGGGGAAGAGTGGAGGAGCAAACACAGACAGCTCAGTCATGTCCCCTGTGCATCTACTGCACTTTGGGGTTTATTATTTGGGGTGATTTGACCACAATATTTGTTTGCCTGCTCTACACAAGAAGGCTGAATAAAAGCATTTCAGAGCATGAAGAGATGCTTTCTAAAAGGACACTTTGTATTTCATCTGTGATAACATTATAAACATTTACCGTGTGTAATGTTTTATATTCAGAAGTACAAGTGAACATAGTAATTGTAGTGAGAGATATTTTAGTGGAAATATAGGTAGAGCTACTGAAGAAGATCTGAGTTTATAAATACAGCTACAGATGGTGCTTGATAAAGCATTTTGTATTTGGATATTACCAAGAGTGTGTTATGGAAAAACTACAATTTCAGTGATACTTACCAGAGTTAAATCTGTTGGAAGGTGATGGAAGCATGAAGATGCCATGTCTTGGAAATTACTAGTACATTTGGGAATAACTGCTGAGTTAAGGGAAAGTTGGTCCCATGTTAGCGACAGATATTGACAATGTTGGAGCTCTGTGGGCTGACAGTTTCTGCAGTCTTCTGTCTTTGTTTTGGGGTTTTTAAGTGGATAAATGCCCCTGTTATGAAATACCTACTGTGAGAAGTTTCTGTGAAATGCTACATTTAAAAAAACCCACAAAACTCTCCTTGGATATGGTTCTGCCAGCCCAGCATTGGCCATACAAGGGCAGGCAGCTGCAGCCTGTGGAGTCGCTGCTCACCTGATAACATGATTTGTAGATAAATACAAGGATTTTTAGTTTGGGGGCCAAGAAGAGCTCCTTTTAGGCATTTATCTGCATAAATGAGTCATTAGGAAAATAAAGGGTACACGTAGTGCTGAAAGGGTGATGACACAACCACATTCCTGCCTTGCTTGAGCTTGTTCAGGATTCCTTATAGCTGCTTCCGTTGGAAAGGTGGCTGTTGTTTATATGTCTGTGACACCTTGACTAGCTGGCAGCAGTCCATGCCGTCTGGATTATCCCTGCCTTTTCTCCTCTGCAGATTGCATGGGATGGGAGGCTTTGCCGTGATCTCTCCCCTCTGCTCTTCACTCAGGTTTTTCCTCGGTCTTGCTTCCAGCACTTGAAGTGTTAATGGGGCTGGGGTGCTGCGGGGAGAGTTGAGATTTGCATTGCACTGCACAAAAATTCATTATTTATAGTTAACGTGGATTTCATTGCAGTATAACACTTCCTCGTTAATCTGGAATAAAAGTGAGAGAGAAACTGCCATTTTTTGTAACCCTACAAGAATGTTTTGGTGTGAGTTACAAAACCCATGCCATTTTACCTGATATTTCTTCCACATTCTAGCACCAAAAAGGGCTTGGAAATTTTTACTTTCATGACTAATTTAGGAGGCTGACTTGAGTAGCCTTTCATGTATATTTTTCCCAAGTTTATATCGATATGCTTTTCTGAGAGTGAAGACTGAAATGCAGTGGGTAGCCATGGTAAAACAAGAAAAAATAGCGTTCTAGTTTAAACCAGCAGGTTGCTGCCACGTGACAAATGAAAGTACTTTATGGATATTTTTTGGCAATTTGCAGTACTTAAAAGAATTTAATTTTCGATTGTATTTTTTTTTGCTGCTTTTAAAGACCAAGGATTATAAAACTGAAGCCTTGCTTTTTATTACACAGAGTGGGAAGCAGTCATGAAGCGGCTTTTCTACACTGAGAAATTTGGGGAAAATTTAACCTGAGTTTGCATGGAGTGAACGTGTAAAGAAGTTACTGAGATCACGTAAAAATGATGCATGAAAACTGCCATTGTTAAATTTGAATGTGTGCCTCAGGGATGTAACACATCAGTCCTATAATCTGATGACATTCTGAGGCACTTCCATGTGTAAGGATACAGTGACGACTATGAATTCACTTGTTGCTTTTATTCTAGTAAAAAAAGCCTTAAATGGAGATTTGTTTCATATGTTGATGACACAAACATCTTACTTTCAGGACAGATCTGGTAGTTTGATCATGTGCTTTTTTGGAGAGCTGATGAAAAACAAAGTACAGGACAGTGAATCTGCTGTGAAATATCCCAAAACACTCTGTCCAGTGACGTTCATACATTAATTTTTATTATGAGAATAAAGGTAATTCAGTGTGGAACAAGGCCTTTTAGCAGCTACTGCTCATGTTCTTAAATGAGCCTCAGTTTTAAGTACTGTCAGAAAATTTGCTTTTATGTGTTACATGGAGCACTAATGTGAGATTCCTACAATGCAATGTTGAAAGTGCTGGAGGCTGAGGAAGGTGGCATTTATCTGGTTTGCTTATTCAACCATGTGAAAGCTATATTAGGCACATAAACTTTATGCCCTGCACTGCAGCTTCAGAAAGGCAACAAGTTAAATCTGAGTCCTTTGAAATAGTGAATGGTAATACTCTGTTCTCCCAAAGAGCCGACTTCAAATGATCACACCAAAACTCCAACAACTCTGTCAAGGCTGGGGAAAACAAGGCAATTCTCCACAGATAAAGTTTCCTTCAGAGTCTGGCTGTTGCATGAAACACGGATTTTGTTGGAGCCAGCAAATTTGAGTTATGTAGGAAGGTACAGAGCCTTAAAAAATGACATTTATCTTAATTATGTATCTGTAAATGGTCTCAAAGAACATCTTGTGTTGCATAAAAGTGGCCAGTGGCGTCAGATCAATTTACATACAGCACTACTGTCCTGCCCTGATTATTGTAATCTCTGCTTTTAATTAGATCCTGAGATTAAGAGCTGTCATGCTGATCAGTGAACTTAATGTATACTCTCTCAGTTCTAGCTGGAATGTGGTTGGTAAAGTCAGATGCTCTGAAAAGATCTATGTTTACTTTGCAGAGACGTTAAGGGGGAGCTGCCCAGAGAAGGAAAATAAACCAAAAACCCCCTCTTGAGAATCTTTCAGGAGGTGAAAATACATATTGACAAATACCTGACCAAAAATGAGGCATTGCAATAGGCTGGTGGTTCTGGGGGCCTTTTGGTTGGCTGTAATTTAATAGTGTGGAGATCTTGCTCCCAAGTTACTTTTAACTCATTGGCTTCCAGTTTACAGCTCAAGTCCATTATTGGCTCCTTAATATATCATGTCAAATATTAATTTCAAACTGATGGATTTCCCATGAAGTTCCTTCTGTTCCCAGGATGCCAGTTCTCAGTCATTTGTTTTTATGTCTTGTGCTTAACCTTTTCATCAGCATTTTTTGAGCCAGTGTCTTTGCTATAACAAGTCCTTATGGCACTTCCCAGGTGAACTCTTTAACCTATTATTTCAGGTACATGAGTTACTTTCTTTCAGCCAGCTCCTTAGCTTCAGTTTGTCTCTTCATCTCCTTGTTCTCACTAATAGCTCTAGATCATGTTATTAAAACATTTTAATTAAGGTCTCATCATAGCTGGCATTTCCTCTTTTTCTGAAAAATACATTATCAAGTTTGAGATAAAGACTTTAACTTCAGTAAACACAGGTGGTGTCCCATTTTCTGTTTGTTTTCTTATTCTTAAGTCTTTTTTTCTTCAGATTGTTTTTATTTCACCACATTTCTGCAGTTGTATACAAACAGCTATAATCATATATCTCTGAGAGATGAAAACATCTCTATATTTTTAAATAATCAGACCTTGTACACTAAATATTTGAGAGAAGAAATTATCACAGTGTTAATGTTGCCAAGCTTTTTTGCAGGTGTGTATTAAAAAATGAGACAGTCTTTGAACAATCCTGCATCTTGTGTTGCACTGACACCTTTTCCCTGAGAATTCAAATACCAGTGTTTTATCACAGCAGTGTCTAATGGAAACACTTTTAGATTGACTTCTAATGAAAGGAGTGGTAGCATGTTTTACACACCTACAGGGTGATCTTTAATCTGCAAGTTTTATCTGGGCCAGGAGTTGTAGCTGTGCTTTAATCTTCCTGCTGTATTAATCCAGCATACTCAGTGTCATGTACAGAGCTCCAGGTTGTCTGAAATTCCAGCTCTGTGACACTTCCACAGTTAAGAATGTCCTGGTTTATCTGTGTACTGGTTATCAACTGCAGATACCACAACTCTCATTTGCCTGAGACATAAGTGATGTGCAGTTCCTGACATAAAAATTAAAAAGAGAGGTTTGCAGTAGGATTAAATTCTCCTACCAGTTTGAGATCAGTCAGGAGAAAGTCTTGCAGGCCCCTTCCTGTAGGCAGTATATGCAGGATGATGAGGGACAAGAATAGATCTGGAAACATCACTTGCACGAGGAAATGACAAGCCAGACACGTTGCACATCATGTTTGATGTAGAAACAGCAATTCCTGAAAAATAGTGATAGTTTGACAAATGGTTTTCAACTTTTTCTTTGCTATGACATCCCAGTACCAGAACAACAGCTCTGTGATGTTTTATGTTGGATTTAATATTCTAAAATAAAAGTAGTAGACATGTACACCTCTTTCTCATTACATGAGAAACATGTTTTGGGTTTTTTTCCACTTTTATATGCTGAGGCAGCATATAAAAGACAACATGAGGATGACTTTGGTCATCTCGGTCTGGAAACTACTCTTTTTATTGGAGCTTTATAGTTTAGACAACTGAGATATTTTGAACTGAACAAGTAGTTCTGATTTGTTCTTGGGCTGCATTGCTTTAACAGTACTTAATATCCATGGTGTAAAAATACTGAAGTTCTGCAAAAACAAGGAGGAAGTAGAAGCACATGCTAAAGGTGCTGTTGGCTTTCTGGCAAGGAGAAGTTGAAATAAAGTGCCAGAAAGGTGCTGAACTGGATTTCAAGAATGGTGCCATTCCCTGTCCTACCAGGCAGCACAGATTCATGGAATCATAGAATCCCGGGATGGTTTGGGTTGGAAGGGGCCTTAAAGCCCATCTCATTCCATCCCGCTGCCATGGGCAGGGACACCTTCCACTAGCCCAGGTTGCTCCAAGCCCTGTCCAACCTGTCCGTGGACACTTCCAGGGATGGGGCAGCCACAGCTTCTCTGGGCAACCTGTGCCAGGGCCTCACCACCCTCACAGAGAGGAATTTTTTTCCTAATATCCAAATCTGACCCTACTCTCTGTCTGTCTGAAGCCACTCCTTCTTGTCCTGTCACTCCAGATCCCTGTAAATAGTCTCTCTCCATCTTTCTTGTCAGCCCCTTCAGGCACTCACTGGCAGGGCACAGTTAGGTCACCCTGAAGCCTTCCCTTCTTCAGGCTGAACGATCCCAATTCTCTCAGCCTTTCAGACTGAAAAGGTCTTTTCCAACCTAAATATTGTATGATTTTGCAGGACAAGGTTAGTGTTGAGTCACCACAGGGTCTCAGTCTCTAAGGGTACTTTGACTTCCCCACAGGCCCCTTCTGTTCTGCTCAGATGAGCTGAGTCCAGACAGCCAAGCTCAGGGGACGTGTCCTGAGGGCAGTGGCAGGTGAGGGATGAGCTACTGAAGTTCTGAATCACTGTGCATTCCAAGCCTCAGAACCCACTGTAAGTGATGGATGAGCATGACAAAATTGCTAAGCAGGCCCTGGACTCATCATGACTCAAGTTAACTATATTAGCTTCTTCCAAAAAACCAAGAGTGAATAAGGCCCAGTTGCCAAAACCAGTGACTGTGTTTAGAGTGATAAATTGCAGTGATGACAAGTGGCTGGGAGCCTCAGCATCTCAGGGAGAAGGGGGGTCAGCTCCTGGATTCAACACTCAGCTGAAGTTCCAGTCACAAAAACCAGTCTAAGATAATGCTCTTCTGTGTAGGGAAAGTCTGTTGGTGCTGTTCCCCTAAAATGTGCATGTAAATGTTTTCTAATTTTATCCTCTCAGGAGTGTTCTGTTGCAGCTGACCTACCATCTCAACTGACAATAAAACCATTTTGTAGAATTAATTGCTGGGTTTGGCACCCTGCTACTTGTCTCAATGCGTTCACCAGCCCTGGGAATTAAAACGCACCTACTAGATTTGCATCGTGCAAATTCACGTTTCCATGATCCGAGTCATTCTCTTCCTATCCTTGTGAAATATTAATGTTTTCAATAGCAGTGACAATGTGAGTCAGTACTGTGACTGTGAGCTGGGACCTTACCATGGCCACACACATCTGCTTTCTTCTCATGGCATGGTACAGTTAAAGCTTTTGTTTTCTGTTATTATAGGGTTTCATTTTGGGGAAACTGAAGAGATCCGTTAGGAGTAGGAAACACGTATTTCATGGACACCCTGGGTCTGCCTTGTTCCTGCATAATTATATTGGAAGGGAAACTATTGGATGCTTTTTCTCCTTGTCCTTTGCAGATAAATACTGTTCCTAATGGAATAAATACTGTTCCTGATGGTCTGATGGAGAACTTAAAGAAATACTGTGTGCTTTTGTACCTGCCTGTTTCCTGCCCTGCAGAGGTTTACCTTGGTTGCTGCCAGAAGTTTTCATGAGTGCTGTTACAGCTCAGGATTTCCAGATGTGCAAATCTTTTCAGCAGTTTTTTGTAAAGAGTTTCAGCCTTGGTGTTTTGACTTTGTAAACCTCAGCTCTTACAGTGCTCATGAGAAACTTTTATCTAGATGCTTACAAATGTATTTAAAATTGGGGAACAGGGAGAGCTTATTGGCACAATGTAGTTTCCATGTGTTAAACACTTAGAGACTCTGAAAATTATGTATGTTATTTACACAGATCTGGATCAGTTTGACCCATGGTGCTTCCTGATAGTGTTTTATCTGCCTCCACTAAGCTTAACTCTAGTGCTGGAGTACTGCCTGCCACCCTTCTGCAGCAGCCTCTGGTGGACTCTACCTAAAATTTAGGAAGATATAAATTTTAGAATTTGGAAAGTCTCTTTACCAGGAGTTTTTCAAAGGAAGAGGTGGCTGCTTGTGAAGCAATTTGCATCCTCGGAAAGTATTCTTGCAAATAAAAATAAAAATTAAGTGTTGAACATAGGTACAAGCTTGGGTGTGAGTACAGAGCAGCCAACAAATGCTTTCTGGGGATGACACTAATGGTACGTGAAGGCAGTGGCTCAAAATCTCTGGCATGTGAACTTGTCAACAGTGGTGTCCAAAACCCCAATCTTTACAAAATATATGATCTTGTCAAGTACAGTATTTCTGGAGTACACAGGCAAAGCACAACACACTTTTGTATGCCTTCTGCTGTGAAAGGGAGTGTTAATGCTAACGATAAATGGGTGGCTTGTAGAACTTCAGGCCTCTGACTTGTTAGGTGAAATTGCTCTTCCATTCCAGCGCCCAAGTGGAGTCCTCTGGAGTTACTTACCTGCCATCAGCCATTCTTTGCTGGGCAGATCTTCCCAGAGGACTGTCCCATGTGCAAAGAACATGCCCAAGAACAAAAGACCTCCAAACTCCTTAAAACAAGAAGTTGTCCTCTTCTGAGGAGCTGGGAGGAAAGGGACACAGGAGTGTCCTAGGGTATTTCAGTGGAGTCATTTGGAGAATCAGAGTCTGGTTCCTGAACTGAGAGACCAAGGGCCAACTCAGCCCCAGCACTGAGCTCCCAGGTTTTCACAGGGCATGGCATCACCTCACTCCATGTACAGGCTGGAGCTCAGCATCTATTTCAGGTTTAACAGAACGGTGTTTATGCCTCAACACTGGTTCCTTTGTGCACTCAGGGTTTTAAATCTGCTGTCCTAGAGGAAATGGAAGTTCTGAAGCCCTGCATACTTCCCAGGATGGTTAATTTCCCTAGTCCTCTCACCCACTGCAGCCAAAGGTTACAGGTTTGCATTCCACAGATTCCAGAGCACCAAAGTGGATGCTGCACACTGATGTGATTCTGAGCACAGAAGCCTCCTGTTTGCCTCCTCTTTTTCATGAGTACCATCAGGCTTGGCTGTGTTGGGCTGAGTTCTAACTAGGTTTACTGACCTGGGTTAAAATATGGTTTTAAATAAAGTTTAGAAAGTGCTGTTGGTTTGTTTGAAACAAGAACAGTGTGGCAGCTCCAGCCAGCAGTTTGTGAAGTGAAGCGGGGCCAGATCTATAGTGGAGATAGTACCTTTTATTAGGCCAGCTGCTGTTGGGGAAACAGATGCGTGTTTAGATACACAAGTATTGCAAGGCTGAAATAGAAGTAGCCAACTTGAAGTTAAATACGCACTAAGAGCAGTTATTCTGATTAAATCGTGAACTTAATTATACAAACCAGTTAATTTGAGAGAGGGGGGTGCTGGTACCTGTGTACTGTAGTGACAGAGATAAAGTGATCCAGGTCACATGTTTATCCATGTGGAACATTTGTCTGTGTCTGGCTGCTGCTGTTGATGGGATGGTGCTGCCAGTGCCCAAGGAGTGATCTGCATTAAAAATAAATTAAAAAAAATAATTAGTGACCTGATTTCCACCATAGGCTCACACACAGGTAAGTGTACCTAAGGGATTGCTGAGAATTTCCATAAGGGTGGGAATTTCCTGAGCTTTTTGAGTACCAAAGCCAACATGGCATTTATGTATCTGAAGTCTGTTGATTTCAGTATTCAGAAAAATTTAGTGTTTTCATGCTCTAAGTTGCCACAGGTCAGGATATGGAGGTTAAAGGTGGGGTGGTAGTTTTGTGGTGCTAAAAATTTCTTCTGTTGTAAAATGATGTGACTTAAGTGAGAAACTGAATGTGAGCAGCTCTGTGAGTTTCGTTCAGTGACTCTTCCAAAAGATTATTGTAGGTACCATGTTTCAAACCCAATGATTTGAGGCGCAGCAGAAGGTGAATAAGGAGCTAAACTTGGTGTACATGAAGTAGGCAGGTCACGTGAGGAATATTTTTCAGTTCTGTTCTAGTTTCTTTTCAATTTACAGTTTCATTACATTACATTTATAGAGTACAGTTTCTTCTTTATGGTTTCTAAGCACAGAAACTTGACACATGTTTAATGCCAAAATAGTGAATGTGACTTCGTAACTTGCTAAAACTTGTTTTTCGGTAGCCTTGAAATAGTCAGAATGAGCTGAGTTACCCTGAACTACTTAAAGGTCAGGTCTCTGTTAGTACTCCTGGGAGTAAAAAAAAACCAACTAATTTTCAACTAAACTGTACAAAGTCTGGTGCAGTAGCACTTCCCTTCGCACTGCTTTTGGCTAATAGTGGACAAAATTCTCCTTGCTCTGGAAGTCCTGTAGTGCTCATGTTTGAATTCTCACCTTCTCCAAGGATCTGTGCTTTGGTGGTGAATCCCCACATATCTCCAGGGCAGGGATGGACTCTGGAAAAAACATTCTCTTAAACTGCAAATGTCTGTTCAATACAACCCATTAAATATGGGCTAAAGTGTCCCACTGGGAATATCTTTTAAAACTTGTGAAAGTGTCTTTAAATTTCATCATGTTTTCCTAGAGCTTAGAAATAATCCATGAGTTGTGGGCAAGGTGTGTGTGCCTCGGGATTGTGGAGAGGAGGAGGAAATGCTTCTGTCTCTGTGATACCATCCCTGATCCCTGCTTGGAGAATCCCTAATAGTTTGTGGCTCAAAGATGAACAACTTTGCCAGCTCCAACCCACTTATCACTTAGTTTAGGTGTGCACCTTGCTCTCCCCACCCCAGCAGTTGCAAGGGAACAGGTATATTTAGTTCTGGATTTTGGTTCTGTAATCACTCCTGGATCTGCCACCCTGCACTTTATGGTCCAACAGCTCCGTCAGGGACTGGCTGATAATGGGAAATCAGACATGCCAAAATGTCATTTCAAAATGGTAATGGGACGGAAATGTTGGACTTGGGGTGAAACTGTAACGCTGCAGCCCTTTCCCCTCTTTGGTCACTGGGAGTGCAGCTGTAAAAATGCCCTGTGCCACCGAGAGATTGTCAGAGAGTTGATTCATTTTATAACTTGGCTGCTTTAGCACGCTCAGCTTTTCATGTGAAGAATATTTTCAAATTGTTTAAATTGTCTTCTAAAACTATTTGATGTTTTTACTTCCTCATTAACTGTAAGGAACTGATATTGTTTGCCCTCCTCAGCCCACCCCTTTGGATTTTCCCAAAAATGCTCCTTGTCCACACTGAGGCCTGGATAGGAGCCACTTGTTTAAATGGTGGTGTCAATGCAATGAGGGGGAAAGTCATTTTACAGAAGTGATTTGACAGAGCAATATCCCACATTCATGGCAGGAACGCTGCTCCTTAATAAATTTAAATCAGTTTATTGCACATCACTGACTTCCACTATTTTATTTTGAATTCTGTAACCAGATCAAGGTCAAGGAATTAAATGATGAAAGGAGAAGAGGAAAGGAAACCAGAGGAGGGGAGAGGCTGCAGGAGGGGGGAAGCAAGACAAGGAATGGTTCAGAGCAGGGCAACAGAGTCGAGCTCTCACTTAGGGACTGAGGGATGAGCATTTCTCACTCAGCTGAACAGAAAAATGGGTTATTCTGAGCCTACAGGAACTGGGAGGATTGCTCTTGATTTTCTCCTTGTTCGTAATGATGTATTGGTACTGTTTCTAAATACCAGATTGTTCTGTGGATAGTCCTTGTGAATGTTTTATTCCTTTTGTAGCCAGTTGCAGAAGCACTTCTGGAACAGAAGCACTTCTGGACTTCTGATGTGCCAAGGAACTGCGGCAGCGCCTGGGATTTCAGAAGAAAGGGTATCCCAAGGCCATTTTAGAATATGCTGTTACAAGCTTTTACTGTAGTGTTTTGGTCTGAGATCAATGGAATATGCTTTTCATTTGATTCATGCTGGAGAACAAACAGTCTGGATGTTCAGATGCCTCTTGAGGTCGATCCATTTTCTTTCAGTGAAGGGAGTGTTTTGGTTGTGCTTAACTTTTTCCTCTGCACTAGTGTGAAATCTCATTTTAAACTCAAATGGCCCTTACGGTTTCTCCCAGACTTTATATTGTCAAGTGTTAGTTAATCTGTTCTCTCGAATAGTTCTTTTTCCTCTGTCTGAAAGGGTTTGAGTATCAAAAGTGAAACCCCAGCTACAAGAAGCAGCCAAGTGTAAATGTGTGTAGAACAAGGTAGGCTCTGACAGCTGCCATTTCAATATGTGACATTTGGAGCAAATTGTTCCAAACTTGCTCTTTGTAGCTGAGAATCTCCAAATGAGCAGCTTGTAAGTGTGGTATGCTTTTGTGTATGTGGAAGGGAAAGAAGGATGATGTGAAGAAGCTGCTGACTCCAGGAACTAATCAGATCCAGTTATGTTGTTGATGTTTAACCCAATGATATTTCTATATTGTGGTAACTGTGTGAGGCATGTGAAACACAGAAACCCTTGGGGGGTTGGGAGGTGGGGGACTTAAGAAGGTGAAACACGGTGGGTTGTGTTTCGTTTACAGTGAAATAATTCAGAAGAGTTTGGAGAAAACCCAGGAACTGATTTTCTTGGTGGCCACAGCAGTTCCAGTTCCATCCCAGGGGATGTCTGGGCATGTGGCATCTTGCTTGGCACTGTCTTTCCCCTGTGTACTGCAGAGGGAGTAAGTGGTGGATCAGCTTCACCCTCCTCAAATCAGAGTAATTTATTTTTTAGAGGCTGCTGCAGCCCTAAAATTTGCAACCAGTGTGGGTCACACCTCCCAATCTTGCACAAAACACAAACATTTGCTCCCACATGGAGAGAACCCAAAGAAGGGAGGTTTTTATTGTCAGAAGAAAAAAGTTGCCCTCCTTGTATTATTTATCACACATATAAAATCAATATGTATGTATTTGATTGAGACTTAAACTTTCCTTTGAGGTTTCTAATGCATTGTGTTTCTGAAGGAATTTTCAATAACTCCTCACCCTAGTCCAAAACTGTTTATTAAAAGCAGCTTTAGGCAATCGGTACCTGCACTGCAGCAGGAAAACAGAGCTATTGGCAGCTGTTGTTTTATGTTTACCAGCTTGAACTCTGGCCTCTGGAAATTCACATTGTAGTTTCTCTAAAGCTTTTCTGGAATTAAATACGATCTCTGGGAGATTTACTTGCTCCTGCACACTTGTAAGTTGACCCAAGCTGACGTCTTTTCCACTTAAAAGAAACATTCAACACTCTGTCAGGTTTAAGAACTGTGAGCAAGAGTTTCCTGGGCCCAGGTTTCTACTCACTGTTAGTTAAAAAAAATGCTTTTGTTTTAATATTGCAAACATTTCTTTGAAGTGTGTTGGGCATTTGGTTTTGAGTGGGCAGTAGCAAGAAATACAGGGGTTATTTATTATATACGTATAGAGAGATAGATATAGGGAGATATATATAGAGATATATATATAAGGATAGACTGCAAATAATTTGATCCATGTTTATGAAAATTGCAAGTAAGTAATTGCATTTCTGTAGAATTACTCGCACAATCTGGATCCTAGAAAAAACTGATCTGAAAGAATTTGGTTGAATTTTCTTCTTACAGAGTCTTAGAAAGCCACTTGACTTCCGCTTTCTGACATGAAAATGACAGTTTTCCTCTTTGTTCCAGGACACCTGTGATCTCTTGTATGTGGGAAGAACGCTGGGAGAACCATCTAAAAATGGGTGTTAAAACATTCACTCATAACTCCCCTGCTCACAGTCAGGAGATGCTGGGGAAGCTGAACATGCTCCGCAACGATGGGCACTTCTGTGATATCACCATCCGTGTCCAGGACAAGATCTTCAGGGCGCACAAGGTGGTCCTGGCGGCCTGCAGCGACTTCTTCCGCTCCAAACTTGTGGGCCAAGCAGAGGACGAGAGCAAGAGCGTGTTGGACCTGCACCATGTGACTGTGACCGGGTTCATCCCACTGCTGGAATACGCTTACACGGCAACGCTGTCCATCAACACGGAGAACATCATTGACGTGCTGGCTGCAGCCAGCTACATGCAGATGTTCAGCGTGGCCAGCACGTGCTCTGAGTTCATGAAGTCCAGCATTTTGTGGAACACGCCCAACAGCCAGCAGGAGAAGGTGCTGGATGCAGGGCAGGAGAACAGTGCAAACTGCAATTTCACCTCTCGCGATGGCAGCCTTTCCCCCGTCTCCTCTGAGTGCAGCGTGGTGGAGAGAACCATCCCTGTGTGCCGGGAGTCACGGAGGAAGCGCAAAAGCTACATCGTTATGTCTCCTGAGAGCCCCCTCAAATGCAACACACAAACCAGCTCCCCCCAAGTGCTCAATCCCTCAACTTCCTACCCGGAGTCCAGAAACCAGCCCGTAGACTCGTCCTTAGCTTTTCCCTGGACTTTTCCTTTTGGAATCGATCGAAGACTTCAGTCGGAAAAGGTGAAGCAGGCGGAGAACTCACGGACTTTGGAAATGCCTGGGCCCTCCGAGTCCAACCGGAGAATGGCGGATTACGTGACTTGTGAGAGCACCAAAGCCAGTTCTCCCCTGGTGATCGAGGAGGACGTGCGAGTCAAGGTGGAAAGGCTGAGCGACGAGGAGGTGCACGAGGAGGTGTCACAGCCCGTGAGCGCTTCCCAGAGCTCCCTGAGCGATCAGCAGACAGTCCCGGGGAGTGAGCAAGTGCAGGAGGATCTCCTGATCAGCCCACAGTCTTCATCCATAGGTACGACCATTTCTGGCCTTAGGTATGAGTATGTACAGAAAAGCCTCTGATAGGCACGTGTGCACCTGGGATTTTACTGGAGGAAACCTGCCTTGTGAGTTTTTATGCTTTAATTCAGTGAAATGGCCTTTTTTCCCCTGTTTCATGAAATGTTACTTATAAACTTGGAGTTCTTTAAATAACTTTTAGAAGGCAGCTGAGAAAGGTAAGCCCTCCTCATTCAGCAGAGGTTGATAACTCCATTTTACCTCTAGTTCCCTAACTGAGGGAACTAATTCTGCTTTCATTAGTGTCAAAAAGACACTGATCTCAGCTGAGCCGCAACACCAGATCTGAAAGGCTTGTGCCTGTAGCCATAAGGGGTTACCACAGGACTTTGCATCAGACATCAAATCGTGTATAATTGTGACAGAGAGCCTTTGTAAGAGGATTTGCAAAATAAGTGGTGAAACACTGTCGTCTTAATGCCCCAGACAAAAATAAAACCACACAATCATAATATTGAGAATCTTTCCATTTTTGGGGGATTTGATTCTCAAGTTGCTTCTTCAAATGCTGCCAGTTGCTGAGAGAATCCTTTTTTTTTCCATGAAAGATAATTTGAAGCCAGTTTTGGGTTCTTCTAGCAGGCTGTTTTTTATTAGTAGCTAATACTTAAAGGTTACTGGAACAATCCCTTTTTTCCTCTGCTCACAGAATGCATTGAATGGCTTTTAGGAAGTCAGAAGGTAAGAGGGTTTGCAATGTTTCTAGTTTAATTACCAAAATTTTACCTAAGTCAGCTATTTTATTCTCAGTTATGTGGCTTGACCTGTGCTTGGTAGAGTTTTTTTGCTGAAGTATCTTTAATAAAGCCTGTTTTATTTGCAGACTGCTCTGCTTCATTCAAATAATATGTACATGAAAGGCTGCTCCAGTTAATTAAATAAATAAACTACAGGGAGGTAAATAAATGTAGCCTGGTAGCATTATTTGTTTGGTTTTGGTCAGTGTAACACTTACCTTCTCTGGAGAAAGTGAGATCAGTCTGACCCTTCCAGGATTGCAATACAGTAAGTGCTGTTGAAATATTCAAGTAATACTAAAAAGAAATGAAAATATTTCCTACTTATACCATCCTTTGCTGTCGAATTGTTCCCCAGTTCGTGTAGCTCATACATTGATATTTTAGATTGTAATGCTTTTTCCAACTGAAAATGTTTTATTTACTGGAGACAGGGCTGTTTACCTTTGCTTAGTTTCTATCTTATAGTTTATAAATCTTTAAATGTAGCTTGCCAAAATAGTGGATAAATTAAAAATATATTTTTTAAAAAAGCTTTGTTTGCCGGTAGTTTACCAGGAAAAGCGGTCCTTGTTCAAGAACAGGTTTTGTTTGATTCAGTTTGTAACTCATTATAGTCAGAACTTCAGAAAGGTCTTGTCGGGGCCATGTGATAAGGCATGCAAATTATCTCATCAGCATAATTGTATCAGCAGAGGCAAAATAGAACAAGTAAAAATAATGATTAGGGAAAGTTAAAAATACCATATCGGTGATACTTATTTATACATTTAAGACATATATCATGCCCAGACAGCTTAAAAGGACAAATTGGGTGTATACTCAGGATTACAGATGAGTAGTAAATAACCTGTAGAAGTTTTTGGAGGGCATCTCTCAGAGTTAGAAGTGTCAGAAAAATTGTATTTCAAAGGCAGCTTGAATTGGGAAATGGAAGTATGAGACTGGGGCTGAACTGGAGAGAGTTAGGTGCCACTGAATGCTATGAAATCTCAACTTCTAGCACAATCAGTGTTAAACAAAAAATACTTTGAAAAGTAGTAGGTAGGGTAGGGGATCTCAGGCCTTAATGATTATAATATTAAACTTAAATCTGTCACTGGTGTTAGTACAGCATGTTCTGCCTTAAAACAGCTGCAGAGAGAATTAAAATGTGCCAGGGCAAAATCTTTAAAGTACAAATCTGCTCTTTGAATATGTTCGAATGAATATTTAGTGGCCTTTGCATAATAACCACCCTCAGAATGGTTTTTATTCACGATTTTGCTCTAAAGAGAAACAGTGCTCTTCCTTTTTAGCACAGTGGACATGTACCTAATATGTGAAACAGCACACTTGGTAGCCAGAAGGCACTTTTTACCTCCCAAAGATGTCTTTCTTCATGCAGTAATGTAAGAATAATAAGTGGAGGCAGCAAGATGTGTTAAAATACAGCTTTCTCTTCCCTGAATGTATTTTCCTGGTATAATTGCATATATTTATCTCAGTGTTTTATAGTGCATTTATAAAAGCATTCCTACTTCTCTCTCTGATATCGCAAAAAGCTCTTACTCACTCTTTGGGCAATTTCAAGAATTGTTCGTTTGCAATTTATTATATTTGGAAGCACTTTATAATACGAAAGGAAACATGGAGCAGGGCCTTGATAAGTAAGTTATTATGGTTACAACAATAGCTGTATCTGAGAAGATGTTTTCATAACTCATTAGCGCTGTTGGCATTTGAGAGGTGAAGGCATAAAACTAAACCTAAGAGCAGTTGGGCTTATTTTTCAGTAGACTTCAAGTTAAGTATTTCATGAGAAAGAAGGATAAATCAAAATGGGATTAACTTTTGTAACTTTATAGATTGCACAGTTGATGAATTTCCCAAATATAGGTTGTCAACTCTTAACAAAATTAAAAATTTTGATTCGTAAAACTTCCAGAGATGCCATTTTCCTCCTGTCACTGGCCCCATAACATGGTATCACATTAAGACAGGAATCTTTCACTTCAGGAAAGATCTTTCATTCTTTTTGGCAGAATATGCATATTTTCTGCCTCACTTTCCATGTCTTTGTTCCTTCTCTTTGGTTTTCCATTCGGTCTGACACTTGCCATTGTAAACCCAATGCTATTTGATTTTCCTAGTGAGCTTTAGGGTTCCCAAATTCAGATTGCTCACATACCACTCTCTTAGGAAGTAGAATTATTTTTACCACAGCAGCAAGAACATCTCCCACCACTGTCCTAAACTTTGCTTGTTCTCAAGATGGTGGTGTAGGGAGAGAAATCTCCTTTCCCATCTTGTCTCCTATGGATTCAGTGGTAGAGATCCAGGGACCGTTTGGCCAAACTCCTGGTGGTGATGAGGGAGGCCAGCTGAGCAACAGCCATATGAGATGAATGAAGTTGTGGTTTTGTTTTAGTGCTTCTTTTCCCTCGGATTCTGTTCCCAGACTCATTGAACTCCATTTTCTCAAATGTTGGTGCACTAAACAGAGCTCTGGAGTGATTTTGTATGTACATTTCTCTTACAAACAGGTGTTTGGTCTTTTTTGTGTTGCATTTCTAATTTCTCAGAGGGTTCTTCCTGTCTCAGAGGCTTATCATTAAATGAAGGCATTATCAATTGATATATTTATGGAATATTTGGATCCCAAAAGCCATGTAGTGTAGCAGGTTTGAAGTCTTTATTGCTCAAGAAGTCTTGAATATTGCTGTAGTCCCTTTAGGTGAATGTAACTTTTCTGTTTTACAGTTCTAGTACTGGATGGGTTTTGAAAACTGGCTATATTTAACCTTTCCATTTTCCAGGTGTGCCAAATATGTGTCCTTTGTTGAGTTGTCAGTTTAGTAACTAATCTGAGTAGAGGAGAAGCTGACTGGGAACAGGATTCTTCTGAGTGTTCTAAATGACTTTCCCAAGGCAATTTCATTCTGTTATCACCAGTAGCATCTATCAGAGATTGGGAAAGCAAGCTTGTTGTGTATTTCCATGCCCCCCATCCCTTTTTGAACAGGTATTTGCATTAACTTGCCCTTTTCTCTCCTAGGCTCCATAGATGAGGGAGTTACGGAGGGGTTGCCCACACTCCAAAGCAGCTCTGGCACCAACGCTCACGCAGACGATGACGATCGGTATGTACCAACCCAGGGTGCAGAGTGTCCTGCACAAGTGCTAGGCTGTAATTAGCCCTCACACCCTTAATTCCACAATGTTTGGTTGTTCCCACATCTAATTCTCTGTGTTGCTCAGAGTACAATCAACTTCTGGAAGGGTAGATGCTTTAGGAGAATGTAGGTGATGAAAGTCAGAATTTGCTTTTCATTTCCTCTCTGTCTCCAGGAAGCACTGGTGAAGAAAGATATTCATGGTTTTGCTGTTTCTTCATCACTGCTCTTTATTAATAAATTCAGAAAAACCCCTTTACTGTGAAACATGCATACTAAAGCTGCCACACAGCCCCAAAAGCAGCAAACTGAAAACAAGGACCTGGTCCTGACTTCACTAGACGTCACTACTGCCATAAACCACATAACAGCCTTAAATCTCCTTTCCCAAACTCTCTGCCTGTAGCTTCTTACCAAAATGCTGTATGTCACTTGCTGTAAATATTTGGCAGCCTTTGCTGTGTTGAGCTGAGTGATTTATTAAGGGAATCCCTTATAAGGAAAGACTGGCAGAGAAAATCAATCTAAAACAGGTCTGTTTGGTCAAAGATATATCATAATTCTGTTAGAGCCAAGGGATGGCATACAGGAGTACACACAACTGCTTTGACTTCTATTTCTTAGTTATGCCCTTCCTAAGCACATTTTTTCAAACTGGCTTTTGCAGTGTTTTGTCAGATAACTGGGTCTGTGGAAGAAGTGTGAACCTTTGGGAGTGTTCCAGAAATTGTGTCAAGTGAAGCTCCCTACAGAGATAACAACCAAGAACTGCATTTTCATAGCTCATAAAAATCTTTCCTGCCATTTTCATCTAAAACCTGTCCCATTGTAGGATTAAAAAGGGAAAATAACTGCTTAGATAAGAGTTTTTTGTATGGAAGATTTTATCTATCTGCTAACAAACCTCAGTATAAAAATAACACCCAGCACTTAGATTGAATTAATAGTAGGAGCACATGTTGCATTAGAACTAATCCAGGTTTTTAAAGCTGTAATTGTTAAGTCAAGTGGACTCATATATTCAGCACTGGATTATTTCAGAAATTTCCTATAAAATTGCACAGTTGCAAGCGCAAACTGCCTTGAAAATCCAAAAGATATAAAATTCTTTAAATGCACTGAAAATTCTCACTAAAAGATCTCTTCCATGCAGAGGAGGAAAGAGTATTTTCCTTCATTTATGCCCAAATTTGAAAATAATTATTCTCAGAATGACAGAAGCATCAGCAAAATGAACTAGAATTTGCACCTTGTTTATAAAACAATTGAACTGACAGTTATGGGAATTTCAGACTCCATAACAAAGATTTTCTACCAAGTGATTTGTTTTGTAAATTCAAATGAAAGTGCCAAGGCTGTGCTTATTCCAAGATGGAGAAAATCTCCCTCTATTTTGGTTTTGTTGGGTTTTTTTTAATACACCTTTAGTTTAAGTCCAGGTTGTACATTTCCTTACTAATAGAGATTCTCAAAATGTCAAAATCAGTTGTGAGTGGCCAATGCAAATTTATATTGAAAAATATAATTTATATATTTATATTCCTAAAACAAAGCAGTAGACTAGTCCATTTAAAATTCTAAATATTACATCCTTACCACTGTGGAAAGAATCATAAATATTTCAAAATCTAAAATGTCTTATCTCTTGAGTTTCTCTCTTAAATAATTAACATCATTAATTTGGCCTCCTCTATAATCAGTGTTTCATAAACACCAGGTCACATGTAATTGTCAGCTTAATAGACACATAGGAATCTGTTAAGTATTAAAATTACTGTTTCACAGTGAAGTCTGATCTATTCTTTCTCTGATATTTCACGTTCGGATTGTAAATCACTTTCTAACATAGATCTGTAATTCAGCTGATTTAATAGTTGGTCTGTGTATCAGTTCGTGGCTGTATTTAAAAGGAGTTGCAAGGACTCAGTTATGAAAGGTTTCCGATCAATAAAATGAGAACCCCCACATTTCTATAATAATTGTTATTTACAAATAGAGAACATTTCTAGGCTCACTGAGCATTTTGGCATTCACATTTTTCTGAGTTTAGTTCTGCATAATTAAATATGTGTGTAATCTCTTGGTGGAAAGAAGAAAAAATTGCAAGCAGAATATTTCAGTGAAAACATTTGAAACCTATGTTTTTCTGTAGCTAATACAGAAATTCTCAGAGATGTCAGACAAATCTCAACTGTTAAATGCCACATCTATGACAAGTCATGAAAAATTGAGTACTTGTGGAAAAGAAGCAGGGGAGAGAAAATCTGGGTGTGTTTCCAGTATCATCTCTAAGCTATGTCACCAGTAGGTATTTCATCTTGCTTGCATTATGAGCATGGGAAAGACAAGCCTGTCACTGGTAGCTGGAGAGCCTCATGATTCCCATTGGATCTGCTTTAACCAGCCCCCCCTCATCAGGTTTTATAGAGAATAAAACCAAACTTTATTTTAAATTTCTTTTAGGCAGTTGTGCCCATTCTCCTTCAATGGCAGAGAAGGTGGCACCAGTATAGGCCTTGAGGGTGAGAGAGCCTGACAAAGCTGGAAACAAAAAGAGAGCTGTGGCTCCTCATTTCTACCCTAGTTTGAGTGTCTCCTGAGAGAGCTTGCAGGAGCACAATGTGCTTTTGCCTCTTCACGGTGCCCTAATGCAGGAATGAGGGAGGAGGGACCTCAGGAACATGTCACAAAACCCAAATATAATTCTTATTTGAGCACACTACCTGTGTGTCTGTTCTTTATCCAGTGATCTGTTCACAAAGAGGAACAGGAGTGCCAGAGTTGGTCAGAAATTCTGTGAGAAAAATCAGAATGTATATTTATATTTATTTCAAAACCCCTCAACTGGCTTTTTTAGCTCCCAAAGTGGCAGTGAGCTACGTTCTTTCTGCCAAGCCCAGGACATGAGCTGGTAACTTCCCTCTTGCAAGTATTCCCTTTATCAGAGAGCAACAAGTCTGTCAGCATCTCTTTTTTCCATCAGCTCTCTGTGTATAAAAAGAAGTGAAGAACGATAAAATTTCTTCTACAGAGCAAATATTATTCCAATTCCATATGAGACCAGAAATCCTTATGGGTTTTACAGACTGAGTGATACTCAACTCCTGCAGGAAATTGCTTCATCTTGTGTACCTGGTGTCTCCAGATAAATTTTGCTTCTGAGACCCATCACTGCCCTCCGACAGATAGCCCCTGTCCTCACAGTTGAATTGGCATCCATTTCCAGAGCAGATAAAGACAATTTAGGTATTGATTTTAAAGAGATGATTCTGCTTCTTGTCTTTCTGTGCTGATCTGCTCTGTGAAGGTCTGTGTGATGTGTAGGGAAATGTATTTGTGCAAAGTGCACGTTTCATTCCTCTGAATGTTAGAAGTCCACAAATCCAGCCTGACCTGGAAACCAGCCCTCTGGGCTCGAGGTGCAAGGATTCCCTCAGTAAGGGAGACTTTCTAACTGTGACAGGAGACATCATTGTACTCTTTTCTAAGGACATTTTAGACACTATGGTTTGGTAAAGCTAAAATTGCAGTGTTCTGACCACAGAATGAATGTTCCGGGTCAGAGCAGTTCCCTGCTGCCAGTGATGTCTGATCTTCCTGTAGGCTCTGAGCAAGCTGAAATATCTATTGTAACAAAAAATATAGACCTTAATGCTCAGGGAATGGAAACCTCAGGTAAGTACAAATTGTCATTGTACCTCTGTTTGTACCAGCAGATTTGTTTTTATTTCACTGTGCCCTTTAGCAAGTTCCTTGCCAGAGGACTTGGATTAGCAAGGGAATTGTAGTTCTCTTAAACAGTTTGCAACTAGAGGCTATGTAGGAGCAATTAGTCAGTTTTAAATAAATTACTTTGAAAGTTAAATTGTTCCTATTACAGCCTGTGTGCTGTTTTCTAAACACAGCGCTGGAGCTGTTTGAATCAGACAAGGAGCAAGTATTGATTCATGAGATTAATATTTTAAACTCAGAAATATGTAATTGTAGATACTAATATTTGTTCATGGAACTTGGATTGAAATGAAAAATGAATTGGCTGCAATTTCATTTGTAAATACCACTGAAACTGCAAAATACTCCTTTGCTTTCAATTTACTCAGCTCTTTAAACTCTTCCTCAGGGACTGTTTGCTGATTGCAAGTCATCGATACGCCTGAGAAAATGCCCATGCCTGGAAAATAAAGTTCAGTTTGCAGCTGTGCTCAGGCCTGTTGCCCAAAGAAAACACAAGTCAGAGGCTGTTCCCTGAGGGTTTGTTCAGATGTGCAGAGTCAGTGACTGTAAGATTTCAGGTGTAGGTCAGACATTGCTGTAGAGACAGAGATTTCCAGCATAAAGAGAGATTTCAAATGTGACGCGCCAGTCTCTTCTCCTCATACAAATGTGCTCAAGGTTCAGATTTCCATGGTTATTTCTCTGGCGTGCCTGTAAATCAGTGCCTTTTTTCTTTGTAGTCTGGAGAACGTTCAGTATCCCTACCAACTCTACATTGCTCCTTCCACCAGCAGCACAGAGAGGCCCAGCCCCAACGGTCCCGACAGACCCTTTCAGTGTCCCACCTGCGGGGTCCGCTTCACTCGCATTCAGAATCTAAAACAACACATGCTTATCCACTCAGGTGAGAAATTCCCAGCAATTCCTCATTTATAGCCTCGCTGTGCAGCAAATGTAATAATGCAGGTTTTTTACTCACCTCCTTGAGATCTGATTTCAGCAAGACTGAGTAGAGATATGTCTAGTTGAATGCTTGTTTTGATCCATGGAGTCTGACTGATAGCTCTGCTTAGGGATGATTAGCATTTGTGTGGATCTGATTGCCTGAAACTCATCAGGATAAGGCATTTTCATGATAAAGATTTGAGATGAAATACAGTATACTTGGCTTTTTTATTATACAAAAGAAGTGATGTAGGTTGAAATTCTTCCTCTGATGTGTTGTAATTGTCTGCTGTGTTTTAGAGGAGACTTGCAGCCATAAGAAAATATTATCTATCCTTGCACTGAAGAAAGTTATGTGCCTTTGGATCTCAGGGTTTTTGGAGGGATTGCAGGACAACTGAATTGGTTTGCTAATCAATTTAGCTCCTGCAGATAGTACAGAGTTTTGTGTGAATGCCTCCTCTGAGCCTTGATCCCCAGATTGATGCATTCATTTTGATTTGTAACCAAGCTTGATATCTCAGTGTCTTTGCTATTGGTGTTGTCAAGACTTGTCAGCATTATCTGACAGTAGCATTGACATTTGAATGAATAAAGGGAATATTAAAGAGTTTTTCCTCTTGGGCACTAAACTTCATGGTTTAGCATCTCCTGCTTTGAGCCTGACTCTTACTTGCACACACAGGATGTACCATTTTGGGGCAGAGCAACAACTGTCAAGGTATAATTTTTTCCCTGTCAGCAATTATTTGTCAAATCCCTTCAAGCAAGATGACCATATATGTGTTTAATATTAAAAAAGCAAACTCTGTCGGCGTATCAAATGTGAAATTATCCAAAGCCTGTTGTTAAAAGTCTGACAGCAAAGCATCTCTGGCCAACCTGTCAACTTGGAACTCCTGGGCAAAGTTGGGAGAGATTTTTACTGTTTTAGAGTAATTAACATGCAGAAGAAACTCTCAAAGCTTGTAAATGTTGGAAGTGTTTTCTCATGAGCAAAATGACTGAAGAGATTTTCCTCAAACTTCCAGAGGAAATAGATGCCCTTGGACAGTAGGAGAGCGTGAAAAGTTTGAGCTCCACCAGCCCGTATTCTGGTGTATTAACTTGTTTTCACATGCTTAACAGGGCATTTTAGTGTAACGTTAACTACAGGTTTCTCTGTCTAAAAGCCCCAATTAAAAGTTCAGCTCCTGCTTTGAACATAAGGAAAGCAGACTGAAAGACCTGGGAAATAACAGCTCGGGCTGATGCACATTGAGCCTTTTGAAAAAACCTTTTTTATTCCTTGACAGCCCTATTATGAATAGAGCTCCATATTGCAGATTCTTGGCCTCATGTTTGGATTTCCCCACTTTCTGGAGTTCAGACTTTTTATTAAATCTGAAGTTTTTGGTGGTTCAGACCATTATGTTGTAATACTTCTGTTTGGGTGTGATTGCACACTCAGCCACTGCAGCATGTTGCAGAGCTCGTATGTTTTAGGGTAAGAAATGAAAAATGAACTAGTAACTGAATTTCTAAATTAATACAAGAAAAGAAAAAGAGGGGCATGAAGCTAAATTGTCTTAGAGAGCTGTCTGTCATGCAAAGTTGCTGAAAATGCTTGTATAGCAAGGTTCCCACGCAGTATAAAGGCTGTTGCTTCCCCTTTTTATCACCATTCCTGCTGCATTACAGGGGCATCCGTGTGCACACAGTCCCCCTGTCAGAACACTTCTCTGAGGCCAGAGGCAGCCAGAGAAAAACATTGCAATTAATTAAGGTTAGGCTGATAATTGCATTGTTGGGAACCAGTCTGGCACAAGAATCTCCTGAGATCAAAGGAGATCAAAGGTGGTTTGAGATGGCAGCGGCATCAGATCCATGTTGGCTGTGCCTCAGGGTCTTAACCATGTGCTCAGTTTAAACCGTGGGGACGGAGACTATGGAGGTCACACTTAGGAAATGGAGAAAGTTAGGTTGGAGAACCCTGTAGAGGGTTATCCACCTAAAGATGGTCTGAATTGCCATTTGGAGCCAGTTGCAGCAGTATCTAAACAGAGATTGATGTTGCTCTGGGCTGGGCTCCTTAATTCCTATTTTTCTAGGTTGTTTCAAGTGCAGCTCCATCCTCATTGTTCCTGCCATTTTCAAGTTAACCAGGGAATCTCTTCCCAAAACAGGGCTTCTCTGAGAGCTGCTGTAGAATTCCTGAAGGATTTTGCCTGTGCCCTGTGGTTCCAAAAGGTGACATGTCTGTGCTCTCTCTCCCACAGGCATTAAACCCTTTCAGTGTGACCGCTGTGGGAAAAAGTTCACCCGCGCTTACTCGCTCAAGATGCATCGCCTGAAGCACGAAGGTAAACGCTGTTTCCGCTGCCAGATATGTAGTGCCACTTTCACTTCCTTCGGGGAATATAAACACCACATGCGGGTTTCCCGGCACATTATCCGCAAGCCTCGGATTTACGAGTGCAAAACATGTGGCGCCATGTTCACCAACTCTGGAAATTTAATCGTTCACCTGAGGAGCTTGAACCATGAAGCATCAGAGCTAGCAAACTACTTCCAGAGCAGGTGAGGTGCACAGCAAAAACCTAACAGGGAAACTTGCTTTTTTTTTTTTTTTTTGCTTTTTTTCTCCTTTATTTCCTCCACCCCCCCCAAATCATCATTTCCTGCTTTCAGGGCAGCCTACTGTGCCTCTCCTCAGGTTGCCAGCTAATTCCAGTCAGATTGATTCCTGTGCCACTCTCGGTTGTGTCTGATCTGTCTTACAGCATGTGAGCTCTATAGGAGGGCACTGAAGAACCCAGGGATATGCAGAGGATGCTTCTGAGCTACTTAATTTCTCTTTTCAATAGTATCTATGGCCAGGCTAATGGTGTGAAGCCATAGTGTTCTATACTACAGCATCCATGGAGTTCTGTAAATAATTTTCTATTTAAAATCTTGTACGTAGCCTGTTCGCTTACATAGGGCACAGATTTATTGCTTCATTGTAAGTACTTGCTTGATATTGTGGAAAGATTGTATGACTCCATACCCTCTTTCATTTTCTAGGTAACATTACTAAATTATTAGACTAATAGAGTTGGCAATACTAAGGACCACTTGAACATTTTCTATCAGGGCACAAAAGACTGGGCATATCTCACAAATGCACTTTGCTAAAGACTGTGAAAAGGGTTCTGAGGCATCAGACCAGCACTGTATTCTTTTATTGATATAAATATATTAGTTGGGATTTGAGATATAAAATACAAAAGTTGGATGAGGAAAATTGAAGACAAAGGTCTCCCAGCTCTTAAACCTATAGAGAGTTGATCACTTATAGAGTTTCACTCTACAGAGAGAATGCAGCTTGGTGTGCGTAAGTCATCTGCCTTCAGCAGCGCAAAAGAAGTATCTTCTAAAAGTTACAGCATCACAGTCCCACTCTTCCTGATTTCCAGACATTATTCTTTTTCCCCTACAAAACATTTCAGTATTTTGTTCTGTTTGATTAACTCAGAGGTGACATAGGATGAAAACATTGCAAAAAAACCAGGAAAACCTGTTACTGTTTTTTCCAGCAGAATATTGTATAAAAGTACAAGTGCTTCATATCTGTGGGCTTACGCAGTTCTTGTTCTTGGCTCTCGGGCCAAAACCAAACTCTGGTTGTGGTAAGCACTGCATTGTCAAATTAAAGTCAGATTAAAGGGTGTGATTTTAGCTGCCTATAGCCCTTCCTTCAGTTTGAATTGACAAACACCAGTTTAGCATAGTTGATTGTGAGTTCAAGTTGAAGCAGTGAATGCTGCTGTCATTTAAGGACTGCTTTTAACTCGATTATTGCCAGGAGGAACCAAAGCATACAAACACGCATATATGTAATAGATATATATGTTTGTCTCAAGTACAGACTTCATGCCTGGTGTTGAAAATGTGCAAAAAAAATTTATTTTTCATATGTCCTCATGCCATGAAAATACTACTGGGGAGTTTGGTAGGTTTTCTTTGGATCCGCTCAGCCCTCAGCTGGTAAAAGTACGTTACAGAAGTGTTGTCTTAGGAGTGAAAGGGGAAAGAGAGGCAATTCTGTGCTTTTCCTGGCACTGTGATGTGTTGGCATCACAATCTCCCACTGCAGCTCTGTCTTCTGCAGAGCCCTTGCTGCTTCCAGCCTGTCCACTCCAAAGGAAATGCTGCTGCTGGTCTAGGGTGGATTTACCTCTGAGGTGGGAAAGGCCCACATTTTCCCACTGCTGAACTCATTTATGCTTCTATTTTTAAAGGCTGAGTGCTCCGTTTCTTCAGTGAGGTTTTCAGTGCCATGTGATGTTCCAGACATTAACTTTCATTCTCATCAAGGTGATACAGTCTAAGTAACAAGAAGTTGCTGTGTAGGAAATACAGCTGCAAAATAGATGCCATTGAATAAATTCTCTGTGTGTAGAAATGAGAAGCAGGTTATAGTGCTTGGGGGAGCATGTCACTGCCATGTTCTTGCAGCAGTGTGAAATGAACATCTTTGTTCTCAGTGTGTAGCTTGTATGATGTAACTGATACAAAGAAACTGATACTGCTGATGTTTGTGTGAGAAATGACATTTCTCTTCTGTCCTTTGCCCCTCTTCTAGTGACTTCCTAGTACCGGACTACTTAAACCAGGAGCAAGAGGAGACCCTCGGGCAGTATGAGCTAGGGGAGCATGGCTTTGAAAGCAACTCTTCTGTCCAAATGCCTGTCATTTCACAGGTGTCGTCAACTCAGAATTGTGAAAGCACTTTCCCCTTGGGGTCTCTGGGTGGGTTGGCAGAAAAGGAAGAAGATGTGCCAGAGCAGCCAAAGACTAACGCCACTGCTGAGGCAGCTGCAGGTGACCCTCCCAAATCGGAGCTGTCATCCATCACTATCGAATAATTCATGGCTTGGTTTCACTTTTGTTCTTTGGAAAGTGCCTGTGTTTGGTCCTGTACATTTTAATTTAATATTTTTAAACAAAAAAAGTGGGGAGATTTTCCCCTTTTTACTTTGTAAGCTACGCTTTAAACAGGAAACTGCAACAGATGTTTCATTATTTTTCATGACTGAATGATCACTTCTGTGAAAATATTTAAGACTGATTGCACAAAAAAAAAAGATCTTGTCAGAACATCATGGAAGCTGTGATACACTTCTAAAGAAGAACAACTGATTCAGATCACTTTAACTATTCCTTCTTCCACAGTTATAGCAGCTCATTAAGTTTCTCTTGCTTCTGCAGACCCTCTGGTTAAAGGCAAGAAATCAGAGGAAACCTTTTTCAAATGACAAACAAAAGGATGCATTGGAAATCATGATTGAACAGTTTTGAGTGTATGCTTTAATCTTGTGCATAAAAAAATGACACTTCCTATCTGTGCCTGCTGGTTTTCAAAGCTCTCACTGTGCCCCTGTGCTTGGCAATGGTGAGTAGTTTTGAGACTTAACAGTCACAGACTTCTTCAAAACACATTATCCCTTCCCATCTCAGATTAATCAGTTTTCACAAACCAAGTGAATCGTGCCAGGTGTCCCTACTTCTTCTATTCCAGTGCTTTTAGAAAGTACTTGATCAAATAGCCTGTCCAGATCTGCCCAGCCAAGGTTAGTGGAAAATGGTGCATCAGGAATTGGGGATCATGGAAAAGGTTGTATCCATGCAAGCCTGACAAATATCTCCTGACTGGATCTGTAGATGGGGAACCATGTAGGAAAATGAGGGTTTTCCCAGATTATTTGCAGTTCTGATCACTTCCTCTCCCATATACACTGTATTTTTACTAATCTGAAAGCTAGCTAGAGAGAGTTTACAGATGGCAAAAATTTAACTCTTTTGTGCATTATTGCACATTTTTTCATTTCTACATATGCATGTATAGTTTCAGAGACTTTTATTAGCCTGTTTTGGACAAACCAAGCAATTTAATTCTCTTTAAGGCCAACTTTCTAACCAACAGGGGGTTATTTACAAAAAGCCTATATAGCAATGATGAATTGTTCCTGCTTCAAAACACTTTAAATCCTTGCCAACTCGGTTTATTAAAGGCCATTACTCTAGCTACACACACAGCCCAAGCAAAGCAATAAATTGAAAGATTTGCAATTTCATTTTTCCATATTTAGAAAAAGCTGGAAATTCAAGGTGTGGGATTTTCAGAGCAGTGAGTCTTGTTTTGTCAAGGCTGTTTGGACTCCAGTACTGCTTTGAAACCTAAATTAGGAAGTCCATTAGGAGATTTGTGGTTTTTCTTAGAGCTTCTGAAGTTCACTCAGTGTTTGATGCCAAATGCCCATGGCCTACAGATGACATGCTGAGCGAGTAAGTATTGCTTGATCTTAGTATTCCAGAGGCATGAAATACTCCCTTAGTTTTAAGTCTTATTTTTTGGAAATTGTTGTTTTCTGTCCGGATTTGTTTTATGCAAACACAAGGAGGAAATGAAACCAGTAGAGAAAGGTTGCTCCTGAAGAAACACAAGACACAAAAGTCGTATTAATTGCAGATCAATTTGTATTCAGGCAGCTTAGGCAGCTCTGATACTCTCTGGGTCCGAGTTCTTTCTATTAATAGCCAACTTTTGTGAGGAAAAAAGTTTATTGACTTTTGGAAAGAGCTTAAAGGGTTTCAGTGACTTTAGCAATTTTTCTCTGCTGTGTTTTAGTTAAAACCCACATATTTTACTTAAATAGAGTGAAAGGCATTGGGATTTAAATACTTTCCAAGTTGCTGGAATGAAGTTCTCCCCCAGATAAAGGGTGTTTTAGAAACATGCTGCAAATTCAGTCTCTCGTGTGTCTACCTTTGTGAGGCTTCTCAAAAGGGCTTGAAGGAGAAATGCTTTTGCTGGGCGGCTGTCCTGGGAATTAGCCCAGTCCTGGTGATGGGCTGAATTTAAAGACCATTTCTCTTCCACTTCTGATTTCTGTAACTGAGAAACCAGTGAGATGAGACAATGCCTTTTGCTGAGCTTTATCCTGAATTACAGGGCTATGACACTGAATTCAAATACAGAATTCGCTTCTTTTTCTGACAAGTATTATGCAGGTAACTGAGAATCCTTTGTGATTCTGAAAAGTGCTTCACCAGAACCACATTTCTTAACTGCACAGATGTAACAATCAAAGGTGGTCAGATATAAGGTGGTGGATATTACCTTCTGTTAGAATCTGATAATTTGCACCCGTTAAGTATTTTGGTAATGAGTTCATTGGGGAGGAGGTGAGCAAATACACAAATGACATATCTGGATATTGGATTTTTAAGACTTAAAATCTTGAGTCAGAAGGCAAAGTGCTTTCTGAACGCCAAAGAGAAGGGGAAAAGTCACAAGCTTTTGTAGCTCTAATGTGTTCTTCCTTGGAAAGAAATGAGGATCATTAACCCTGTGGTATAAGGCAAGGCCTGGGGTTCACTGTTATTGCACTAGGTGTTACATATGATCTTCTCAGCCCCCTAATCTCTGGGTAACATCTTCATTTAGTTCTCACTTCTCTGTCTGGTTCAACTGGAGGAACAACAGAGTTCTTGGAGGATTTTGCTTGGTTGGCTTAGAGTTGAGTTTACATGTTAATTATCCCGTTTGTAATTGTTTCTTGTTAATATCTCTTTTCTCCATAGAAATGAACACAGTTTAAATGCAAATACCGTTTTATTTCTCTTCCCTAACTTGTTGGAAGTGTTCCGTTCTTTGAAATGCTGGTGTTCTTCACAAGAGAGGTGTAAAAACAGGACATCTTAAAACAATTTCTGTTGCTACTGTGGTTAGATTCCAAATAGAGCGAGAGGGATACCTAACTAAGCTAGAAAAAACTTGCCTTAAACTACACTTGGGATTAAAGCTAAAGCATCAATTCCTTTTAGTACATTGTCAGAGTGTTTTGAACTCTGGACTGCATTTTCTTTTGTCTTCTTTCTTTTCCTCCCCCAAACGAATCCATTATTTCTGCTTGACAAGGGGCCCGGGAAATTGGGATTGGAAGGCACCCTGGAGGTGATGTAGTTCAGCCTCCTGCTCAAAGCAGAGTCAGCCAGGAGTGGTGTTTGAGCTGGAGTTCAGTTGTCAGGCTCACAGAGACCATGGGCAAGTCTCTCATACTGAGAGATCAGTAGACTCAGTTCTTGAAAATGGTTCTGGGTTCACGTGGATCTTGAGTCATAAAGGTGTGAATTTAAACTTTTTAAAAAAGAAATAGCTGCCAATGCAGTCAGATATATTTTATAAGACTATGATCCCTATATGTCCTTTGCAGGATAAGATTTTATTCGTTTTTAAGCTATGGTTTAAAGTTTTTATATGAGGGCTTCAGTCACTTCTTGGTTGCTGGTTCCCCCTCCAGCCCAGGGTGTGAGAGCTCTGAGACAGTGCTGGTCTCTCTCTGAGACAAACCAGGAAGCATTTTATATGCAAAATAAGCTTTGTGCACCCTGCAGGGATGGAGAGAATGCAGATGGAGGAGCACCTGCTGCTCCTACATCCACCACAACTTCCCCACCATCAGAGTATGGAAAATAGCTAATTTTCATTCAGCTCAATTATGTTGGAGTTTTGCTTACTAGTTGAAATGAAGTTTTGGAGGGTTCTCATCTCCAGTTACAGACATAATAAATCCCATTGCATCTTGATGACAGATAAGAGGGTTCAAGGCCAGACAGTACCTCAGCCCCATCAGAGATGCCTGGTGAATACAGTGGGTTCCAAGTATTTGAGGAAATGTACCATAAAAAAACCACAAATGTGAATTATTTTAATGCAACAGTAGTTACTGCTCTGGGTTTTTGTTAACTCAACGTGTGCTATCACAGGAACTCAGTGTCCCACAGGTCTCAGCTACAAATCTGGTTGCACTAATTAGAAAAAAGCAGAATCTGATGCTGCCAGCCTGTGTGGCAACTGTTCCTACAGTCTTCCTGAGGGTTGCTGCAGTCCCCAGAAAGTGATTTTGGTTCACCATTCGTTCAGCTGATGCATGCTTTGATATTCTGCCCTGTAACCCTGGCTTCACCGACTCCTTGGACAGCTTCTTCGCCCTGTTCCTGCAGTGCCTTCACTCCAGGTGCTGCCCTGTGGTGAAACCCTGAAAAGGGAAAAGAGGAAAAAATGTGAATTAAATTATTGTTGGGCTTCTTTGTGCATTTTAGTACCAGTGAAACCCCCTTAACTGTGCCAGTCTCCAGTCACCAGCCGTATATCCAGTCATCTCATCCACAGTACAGCTTCTCTTGTTGATGCTGGTCACAGCTTGATTACTTGGCATGTTTATTGACCTAACAGACTTGGTTTTTGGGTTTTGGTTTCGTTTTTTAATGTATACGATGTTTAAATACACTTCACATTTTATATAATACTATCTGGCTATTAGTATTTTTCAGGAACCATAGTTCTTGGTGGCTATATATATTTTTGTGACTTTTTTTGTAAACTAAGTGCCGTTTCAACGTTACAATCATTTTTAGAGTTATTGTAATCAATGTGAATATCATGTTTTTTCAAATCTGTTCTGAGCCTGTAGTGTTTGCTTTGTGATCATATGTGTAATGTATATATTCTGTATAGTTACATTGTATTGAAATACTAGCTTGTTTGATATAAGAAAAGTATGTATTGGGTACCTTTTTGCTAGCCTGGTTGTTTAATCTTTAAAAAAAAATGTTCCAAAATACAAAAAAAAATAAAAATCTCCAAACTGGTCCCATTATAGGTCAAAATTAAGGGAAGAAAAACTAGTTTTGAGTGTCTTTGGATAGAAACATGAAGCTAAGATTTTTCATTAAAATATTAATGTTTTATGGAGTATATCTTTGCTTCGTGTCGTTCTTTAACTCTGCCAGAGTAGTTTGGACCTTTGGTTAGAAGGTGCAACTCTGTCACTAGAACTAAATTCTCTTACACCTTTTGGTTAGAATTAGTCCCAAAATAGCTGATTGTGAGGTAAACTTGCTGGTGTTGAAGCTGCCACTGGGAGGACGGTAGTTTGAAACACATTAATAAATTATTGGAGAAGTTAGATGAGTAAAGAGTATTAAGAATAAAGTCCACATTTCTGTTTCCTTTCCAGTGTGTATTACATTGCCTTCTGCTCATGTTCCCTTTTAGGCTGAGCTCTGCAAAAGCCAGCCTTGCATGGGGTGTTACCAGTGGAAAGCCAAGAAGGAGCCTAATCAAATTAGCCAGAGCAGAAGATGTTTAGAAGGACAGTAGACACTCATCATGGTGGCAGCTGTGAGCTTCAAAACAGTCCTGAAACAGCCCAGAGTCGTGGGACTTAAAATCCACCTCTGCTGTTCCTGCAACTCTTGCAATTAAATTAATTTGCCTCCTACAGACCCACCTGGAATCCCTGCTGGATCAGCATTCAGGGAAATGGGAGGTTTGCCACTGCTTGGCTGAAGGGATAACTCTGCCCTGCACCAGGTGAATGCCAAGCAAGCTGAGTGATCAATACACCAGCAGCCAAACTGTGAGGCTGGAGAGGATGAAGTGTGAGAGGTAAAGGCTTGTTGGGTCTCCCGTAAAAGGAAGAATTTTGATGCTTTGAAGCCAGCCCCAGTTTGGAGACTGCAGTGATGCTTAGCAGAGCATCCCAAATTAAAGATTAAATTCCAGATTAAAGCCTGGCTGAGTGTGGATGAACACACCATCCCAGAGCTGAGCCAGGGCACACCTTGGATGGATGGTGAGGTCTGGGCTGGTGACTCCAGTGGGTTTTTCCAAAGCACAGCCACATGTTTAAGTTTAGTGTGAAACATCTTTTAGCCATCCTGGACAAAGCAAATTGATACTAGTGAAGCTTTTTCTGTGGCTTCCTAAGAGCATTTAAGCATTTTATTCCTGACAGTAATGAACGAGTATTTGTTTAGCACAGATGAGCTGAGACTGAACTCAGATACCGAGAATGTGGTGGAGCAGGGACCAGAGTTCTCCCAGGGCTTCCTTCACCATTCCCATTAAAATGAAGCTGCTGCGAGAAACCTGGCTAAAGCATAAAGTGCTTTTCACAAGCATTTCCAGAGTAGTGAGTAAACTGTCATCACCACTGTTAGAGCAGAGATTGCTGTGAGACCTGAGCAAGCAGAGGAGGGGAAAGTGTGTCCATGTTAGAGCCTTGCTTACAGCCCAGAGACCTGGGGTTCAGTCACTGGGGGGGCTGGGATCTGTTAACACTGATTTTTCAGAGGAGAGGGACTCTTAAATAGCAGTTTTAGCAACAGTAACCCCCGATTTCCTCAGCTGCCTTTCACAAATCCTTGAGAAACAGGCCACAACCACCCAGAGTGAGATCCCTGTGTTTGGAAACCACTCTGAGGGCTTGAGTTAATTGCCTTTGAGCAGGAGCTGCCTTTGTCTCGGTCACAAGGTCTCAGGTGAAGATAAGTGAGCAACTCAAGGGGAATCTGTTTGTGTATCTCGCTTGAACCTTTATCTCTAGTTGTTGAAGTCTGAACTCTCCAAATTTTGGAATTAAAGACTTCAACAGAGTTAAGCTTTGCTTAACTGTTAATTTGAGTGGCTATGCTGCTATCACTGACTCTTACACACTCATTTCAAACACTACTGGTTGCATTTCTGTGGGAGTATCTTTAGGAATACATCCACTGCATCTGGATAAACTATTCCCAGTCTTCCATATGCCTGCAGAAACCTAGGTGCTTTGAAATCTGTGTTTTGTAAAGCTTTCATCATTCAGAAGGTAACAGTTTTTCTCACCCCGTACTGCCTGTTACCCTGAACACGCACACTCGATCTGTATGTGCTCATCCAGAAGGAATTTCAAACAACTAACATAAAAAAACATCCATTGACCAACTCTTTCCTTGCTGCTTCCCTACAGGAGCAGCTGATATTTTGGTTAATTCTCAGCTTAAACCTCCAGCAAGAACCTTGCTTTGCTCCTTTTTAGCCCTTACAAACTGCTCTTGAGTTTGGAGTGGAAAGGAGAGACATGATTTCTCATCTCTAAAGCTTTTCCACAGGGAGGCAGGACTGATGGACAAAATATTAATAGTAAGGAGCAGATCTATTTTGTGGTCTTGAGAAGTTTTGGTTTTTTAGGAGGGAGTGGTGGTACTTCAGTATATTTTTCTCTTCAGTTTTTTCTTCATGTAGACTCTGACATTGTCAACACTATTTCTAAGAAAAAAACAATGTCAACCACAAACAGATTGCTCTCAAGTATGAAGGAACATCAAAAAGTATGGGCAGTATTCATTTATGCCAAAAAAGTACCATCCTTAATTATTTGTTGGCTTAAAGCATTTCTGTCTGCAGTGCAGATTGGCTTTCAAATTACCCTGGGCCCAAGAGAGCTTGAGTATGCCTATGGCATTTGTGCCTCTGGAAAGACAGAAAACTAACGGTGAAATGAATCACCTGAATTCTTCGGAGGCAGGGAAGGAGAAGTTTCCCTCCCAGGTGAGTACTGCTCTGAGTCAAAAGGAATAAGCAATGTTGGAGAGGAGCAAGGACACCAGGATGTTTGTGAGTGGTGGAGGAGCTGACTCTCGATTCCAGGATCATTTTTGTGTGTTTGAGTGCAGAGACACAAGGAGAAATGATCACACAGGGTTTGCTACTCCATCACTGCAGGGTAACAGTCCACTGGCTTCAGAAGAGCAAGGTAAATTACAATCCCAGGCCGCCAAAGCATTTTAACAGTCTCCAGAAATTTAAATTGCTCCTTAAGAGCTTACCCATTTTGTGAACTTTTCATTTGCCAGTAGCTTCTCTGACTCAGCACAGTGTATTTTATAGCCTGTGTATTAATGGGGTGCACAGGACTGGTTTTGGAGAGTTTCTGCACATAAACAGACCCTTGTGCTGTGTAAAACAAAGCTGTAGAGAAAAGGCACCAAAGCACAAGACTAATGGACAACAGAGCTCAGAAAACCAAAACATCTCTCCAGGGCAGGACTTCATCTTCCCACAGTTTCAACGAGAAAAATCACAGAAATCCTAACAAACCCTTTTATATAACTTCAGTGTGGCAGTGATCGGGTTCAAGGCTGACGTGACAGCAATTCTAAACAACAGTTATGCAACTGCCTCGTTGATTGAATTGAAATTAATATAGAGAAAAGAAGGAGCTAAACAGAAAGAAATGGCTTTGGGTTGAATTGTTATGCCTGAAAGAAATAAAAATATTGCTCAGGTCAGCGTCTTTTTCAAAAGTGAGCCTGAGTCCTGGCTGAAAAATCTTAAGAGCAGACAGTGAATCGCTCTTAAAAATTCTCTTTATGCTAGAAGCAGAATTATGTTTATCTTCTAAGGCTTTTACAGCTCATTTTTTTAATCTGACATCTAATTCAGTATTTTAATTTCTCTCAAGTTCATTAAAACTTCTTTGTAATGACAATTTCACAGTGTATCACTGGGTATTGTGATTCCAGTGTTGCTGATTCACACCGTGGAGAAGGCCCACGTATACGTGTCCATCCACATCATTACTCCGCTCTCCATCTGGCAGGTGTGGGGATGTTTCAAGTGGAGCTGGAGGCAGCATCTGGCATCCTGGAGAGGAATGCTTCCTTAGGGTGAATGCTGTTTGGGAGGGCTTGGATTCATGTAAGGGAAACCTGGAGAATCCTTAGTCTTGCTGTGCTGGCACAGCCCAAGCCGTGCCTCGACAGGAGCTGGCCCAGCTCATTCCCTCGGATCTCTAGGATGAGGCAGGATGTAATTACTGCTCATACGGTAATGGTTTTGTGCAGACATGAGCTAAGCTCCTGGAATTAATTTGCCATTGTGAGGTAGGTGTATCAAACCATACCAGAGTGGATCTCTTAAGAATCACTGAGGCTTTTCTGCTTCTCCAGCATTGGAAGATTCCCTATAGAAGGTTCCCTGCCCATTGCAGGGGGTTGGAACTAGATCATCTTAAAGGTCGCTTCCAAGCCATCCTGTGAAACTCTGAATTTCTCCTGTTGATTAAGGGAATAACACATCCAGGGAGAGATGGGGGGTAGGAATTAAACCCGCTGTTTCCTTGCTCCTCCTTACCTTTTTCACTCTGAGTATCAGGAATCAGAGGAGTCTCAATTGCTTCCAGAGAGAGGAAGAAGCAGATTTTGGAGGCTCCTACACAGGATGGGTTTGCTACATACACCTCCCACTGACGTGTCCTAGTGTGAGTCATCCAGGGAATTCACTACCCTGGATGCAATAGGGTCAGGCAGAAAAGTGCCAAAGGAAACCACTGGAACAGAAAACACTGACTATTCATACACAGTGCTCAGCTGCCACGAGCCTTTGTGCTGGATCCACACCAGGTTTGCCACAAGTAGATGTTGGACAGGGGCTTTATCCCTTGTATTCTTGTTGTTGAGGGGGAAAAAAGGTGATATTGAAGCCACCTGCCTTGTCTGTTTAGTTCCCAAAACCACTTGTTCACATTTATGTTTCCTGGGTGTTACATGTTGCCCTTGGTGTGCTGTAGGTGACATTAAAAGTGCAGTTTCTGTAGCTTTCTTGTTGTCCTTTCCTTTCCTGCTTTCTTCCTTCCATCTCTTGTGGATTCTAAACCAACAAGGAAAAAGTGAAAGCTCACATGGCCTCTGACATCTCTCCAAGCCAGAAATAAAGCACTGGGAGGTTAAACTTGATGATTTGCTTTGCCTGCCCCTCTGGAGACATGAAAAGAATTAGAGTAACTTGATGTATAGTGTGGCTGGGCAGCTCTGCTGGGTGCTTTGTTCCAGTCTAGAGCAATCAAAGTGACATAAACCAGAGCCTTCCCTGCAGCTTTATGTAACCCTTTAAAATATGATGGATGTTTTGCAGCAGGAGAGGAGGGGGAATTAGTAGGTTCAGTCAAATTGCACAATATGACAACCAGGGGCAATTAATAGTACTTAATGGGGAATTGCAAGCTCTTGGCTCCTCGGAAATTACATAGGTTGTAATCCAGGACAGATTGCCTTGGAATAGGGCTCTTACCAAGACAGGCTGTAGAGCCTCAGTATATTGTACTGTTCCATGGAGATGATCCTTTTCTCTGTCTGCCATGTCTTAAGTACTTTTTGGCTACTGTTTTTGCCCCTTTTTGTCTCAGCACTATGAGAGCAGCGCAGCTTTGGGGGAGGGAACGAGATCCTTTCTTTGGAGAACTGGCAGCTGAACCCGAACGGCAACAGGGCCTTTTCCCCGAATCAGCTGCAGAGCTGTAACTGGGCACGGTCTGGCTTTGTCTTTGCTGCTGGTGATGATGCCAGAAATCCTGCAGCCTGAATTCCCATCCCAGAGTGAGTTTGCAGGACCCATGTTCTGAGAAAGCCTCTCTTTTGTTTGCTGGCCCAACTGCACCTGAGCTAGGTGTTGGCAGAGACAAAGCCTCAAACAACCCTGGTGTACCAGGGCACATTTTCCTCTCCTGCAGCCCCTTGGCTGTTTTGATCTCTTAATTAACCTGAGACATTCCATTGTCTAGGTAAACCAGGCAGCTACTTACCTGTCTTCTTGCCTAAAGGCAGAGAAAGAGGAATCAGGCCTCAGAAGGAAGAGGGAAGAATCAAACCACAGCAGGAGAAATCAAAGAGAAAGAGGCAATTCCTGCTGAACAAGTGTCACTCTTACTGGTATAGAAAAACCAGCCTCCTGGATCCCCTGCACTCCCTCTCCTCATGCAATAATCCCCGTGTTTTCTGCAATTCTGTGTGCTGTTATTGCTTTCTCTGACACAGGGTGCAGCCGCATAATTTCAGGGTTTCCTGTGTTCTGAGAAGTGCAGAAACTCAGATTCTCATTCCCATGATATTTTTTATACAACAGCACAAAATTCATTGCTCTTGTTGGTTTTGTTTTATTTTATCAAGGTTGTCAAGCACATCTTCTTTTCTCATTAAAATTAAACTGCAGGGAGACAGAGGGAATGAAGAAGTGGAGTTTCAGTTTTCTGGAAACAAAATTACTGGATTATCGTAATTATCACCAAAGCAGGAATATAAACCCCACAAAATTAGAAACTAATTTTCACTGCAACTTTTTAATTTAGAAAGTGAGTGGTGGTTCATTTTGAAAAGACAGGGGGGTGTTTTTTGACAATATACCTCTATGTTTTTGAAATTGCCTCTTGAAAATGTCTCGCTTTTTGTTTTTCCATGATATACATTGCTCTTAAAGATTTTTGTCCTGACTTGGGAGACAAGGTAATTTCAGATCATTAAAATTTTTCACAAAGAGGGCTCTGGCTTGGCTTGCATTCAAGTCATGTTTGGTAGTTTGGCTTTGGGGCAGAGGTGCTTTTGCCACGATTTCGAAGCCTAAAAAACAAACCCTTAATCCCCTGTGAAAACCAAAAGGAACTGTGCTGGGAGATGGCAGCCCCCCCATAAAGGTGGTGGTGAAGGGCAGGTATTGGCAGCTCTCTTTCAACTAAGCCGTAATTCCATGGCTATAACCATGGAGCAAAATGCCTGCCTCCCTGTGTATAGCAAACAAATACGATATTATCAGAGCAGGAGAAAGGCTGGACTCAGTAAATTGCATTAATATATTGGCAGAGTTTGGGTTCCTGTACTGGAAGAGTGTCCATAACAAAACAATCTTTTTAATTACTCTGAGGTCCAGCAGCCCTGAGTGAGAAAAAGCAGATTTTTTCAAAATAAACCCAGTTCTGCTGTTACCTTTGTATCCCCCGTCCTCAAACAAAGCAGTTCCATCTCTGCATAACCTTGTCATGAATGAACGTCAAGTCTCTGAGCCAAGGCTGAATTTAGCTTGTGTTTTTTATCTCCAGAGGTGTTTCATTAGCTCAATTACAAATGACATGTTCCACTATGCTCTGCTGACTGAAAAAACTCAGCCAACCTAAATCCCTCTCCAAGTAGAATCCAATTAACCTCTTACTCCCCTTTCCTTTAATCCCCTGTGCCTCATGACTTGTTCACAGGCACACCTTTTAAAGAAGACCAAAGTAAACTACCTGAGATAACCATGTACTGAACTGCTGAGGTGTTTGTACTGGAATCGTTGGGTCGTTTGGGATTGGGTGTGTGCTGTTACTGTTCCAAAAATCAGAGGCTGTGCTTTTTGTGATAGTGTCCTGTGCAAGTTCTCTGTTGCACAAACCACCACATGGGCAGGTGCCCCATAGCAGCATGTACCAGGTTCCACTATCCCAAGGTTGCTCCAAGCCCTGTCCAACCCGGCCTTAGACACTTCCAGGGATGGGGCAGCCACAGCTTCTCTGGGCAACCTGTCCAGCACCCTCACAGAGAAGAATTCCTTCCTAATATCCAATCTAATCCTGCTCTCCATCAGTTTGAAGCCATTCCCCTTGTCCTATCACCCTTGTCAATAATCTCTCTCCATCTTTCCTGTTGGCTCCTGGAAGGCCACAATTAGGTCACCCTGAAGCTTCTCTTCTCCAGACTGAACAATCCCAGCTCTCCCAGCATTTCCTCTCAGCAGAGCTGCTCCATCCCTCTGATCATCTCCATGGCCTCCTCTGGACTCTCTCCAACAGCTCCATGTCCTTGTTGTGCTGTTCCCCAGGGTTGGAGGCAGCGCTGCAGGGGGGGGTCTCACCTGAGAGGGCAGAGGGGTAGAATCACATCCCTCATGTTAGACGCAGACTCTGTACTTGCAGAGACCACCCAGGGGCACGGCTGGTGTTGGGATGGTGCCCATGTGCACTCTAGGCCTGGCTGAGCACTGTTTTGGAGCCTGGGTGTTACTGTGGCTCCCATTCGGGGCTGAGTCCTGCCCTAGATCCATTAATGTTTTGGCAGCAGTGCTCCTTCGCTGCTGTTGTCAGGACAGTTGGGTGCTGAAGTCATCAGTAAGGCTTAGAACCCGGAATGCAGGGCTTGGATCAGTGACCTACTTTACCATACGAGTCTTGCCCAAGCCTGACCTTCTCCACATGATCCACCCCTTGGCAGCACAGTCCGGGTCAAAGCATCCCATGCTCTGGCCCTATGCTGAAGACACAAGGCAGCAACTCTGTCAGCTGTGGTTTGGAAACCCTGAGTGCTTGACTGAGCTATAGCCTTGCTTTCAAATCCACACAAACATCTCATTTTCTCCATTTTTTTCATTGTATCCACAGCCCGTGTCCTGACAAACCTGTACTCCCTGTGAATTAGTGGTAAGATTACAACTGGAATTTTGTCTGCTTGCAAGCTCAAATAAGCTCTTGGTCTGGGTTCAGATTTATTTGTTGGATTTGGGTTTGTTAGCAGACAGTTATTTTTTAAGAGTTGTTTTTTGTCTTACAAGCATTTTTCCTTCAAGTGTGACTACAACAAACAGACAGTAAAACTCAGAGAATGGCATAAATGTGCTGTTGAGGAGGAACAATCTCTATGGGGTTACAAACTGAGGAATACATAAAACGCACACAGAGAAACTTGATCTCTTCCAAAAAGGATGCTCTATGTGTCTTGTGGGTCCTAGAGCAGCACAATCCAACTCTGCATTCCAGCCAAAGCTAGTTTTGGAAGTATTGCTACAAATGGCACCGTAAAATTTCATATCTGTGTTGGGTTTCACTTTTTATTCTTGTAGGTTTGAATATCCTGACAAGGATATTTCCTTGGCCTGACCCCAGGAATGCCATATTGCTGTCCAAAATGAGTATGTTCTGGGGGATAGGAGGAGCAGCAGAAGGCTGACAGGATCTGGATGGGTTGGTATGAGTGCTGGCATGGGGTTTTGGGGGGCCACACGGGCAGATTGGCCAGACTGGTGCTCAGGCCTGTGCTCAGGCCCGTGCTCAGGCCTGTGCGTGTGCTCATGCAGCTCACGGAGCGATGGAACAGGATGAACACTGGATCCATGGAACAGTAGCCATGAGTCTGTCCTGAACTGCAAAGTCAACACAGAGAGAACCAGTCTGGTCAGGTTTTCCTCAGACAATTATCTATTCTTTTCAGATGACATCTCTCTAAATTCTTTTCTGGCTTTTCTGCTTTTAATTCCCCTTTCCTCCCTGAAGCTGAACATCCATCCTTCCTGTCTTTTGCTGTCTGAAGCCCCTTCTTGCCAGTGATCCCAGTGCACATCTCCTGCTTCCCTCATGATCCCAAATTCAGCCTCCTCCTCCTCCTCCTCTGTTGGCCCCGGGCAGCTCAGGACTCTTGGCTGCTGACAGACTTTAGGCAGTTTCTGTGCTCTGGGTCCAGCTCACCTGTCTGGGTTTGAGGCAGCCATGGGCCCGATCTCAAGGCTGATCTCAGCCTGCCCAGAGGTGCATTCCTGGTCTCCCAAATCAGGCTGCGATGTTCCCAGGTGTCTGCTTGGTTCAAAGTGTGGTTGAGCCACGTCCTCGGAGCTTTGGGCTGTCTGAAATCCACCCAGCATTGCTGTGGCTTTGGCCTCTTTCTCCATCTCATGCTCTCTGTCCTTGGAGATATTTTGTTTCTGCCCTTCCCCTTAAGAGGTCAAGTGCTTCCACAGGGAGGTGAGCCTTCAGTTTTCCATGGATCCAAACTGCTCCATGCATGAGTGAATTTGTTCTGTGATAATACAGCCGAGCAGGCAAAACCACAAGTAAATCAGCCTGGGGTTTTTCCCCCTTTTAATAACAGTTTACTATTCTGTAAGTGCATGTAAAGCACATGCCCTATTCCCCCAGCCAAGGAGCTTGACAGCTTGTCAGCAAGAACTACCATAGGTCTGGAGTGACTGATTTATACAAGTAAAAGCACATGTGCCAAGACCTGGCAGAGCCTGCTTCTTCTTCTTTTTTTTTTTTATTGCAACCACTTGGCAACTCTCTCTCTCTTCTCCTTTATCCAAACTTTTGCCTTTTATAGTCTTTGAATAATGCCTTTTTTTTTTTTTAAATGTATGTAGCAGTTTCCCCTCCCTTCTCTTTCAACCATTTGCTTTCCTTATCTGAACTGGCCATGGGACAAGAGATCTTGACTTCACAACAAGCAGTTCCTGACTGAGTACGGAATCGCAAACCTGATTGCACGTGGAATTGTCTTTTCGGGAATGGGGATGGGGATAGGTGTTTCAGGGCTTTCTTACCTGTGCTCTGATCTCGCCAGGTCTGTGTGTTCTACCTACTTACGCTAAAATACACCTTCCTTTAGAGAAACATGTGCACATAGTGGTGCAATGGAGTGTTTATTACCATTATTCACATGTTTTCAGCATGGCACTCATTTAAGGAATCACACAGATTTGTCTGTGTATCCAAGCAGGAATTCTTAAACCAAACAAATAAGCCACCCTGCATAATCAAATGACCTCCAACATGGATTCAAAGGGGATTATATCTGAGGGTTTCTGGCTTTGCAATGTCTCCCCCCAGCCTGTGTTCAGGTACAGGCTCATGCACAGCTGTGCAGCCATGAGGTTTCTCAGACACCAACATTCTTAGGCACAGACAGTCTCTCACACAAGAGCTTATAGATTTATGATTTGTTGTGAGAGTGGAAAACAGCTGCTGTAGGCTAATCAAATACAGCAGAAGATTTAATGCAAAATATTGAAAAACACTGGTAGGAGTGTTTTTCTGGAAAAAACTGTCTGGTAGGAGGGTGAAACTCTGAAAAACATGCTGATCTTGTGGTGCTGGGCCAGTACAAGAAGATTTGCACCTGGCCATGATAAACGTCAGCAGCAGGGCTGCAGGAGGTTGCTTCACCCTCCCAGGCTGCCAGGGCTAAAACTCACATTGGGTTTGGTCCTGGAAATAAATTCCATAAGTCTGGGGCTGCGGTTTTTCAGGGACATGCAAGAGCTGCTTAGGTAGGAACAACCTTGCAGCACATTAGAGCAGGTTTTAGTTCTTGCTACTGGCTCTCTTCTGCCCGTCCCTGTGGACACATGGAAAGCCTATTTCTCCAGGGCTGTCAGTTCAGCACCTTTCACCAGTTCTGCTAAGGCTGCAAAGGCTTGGAAATAATTAACTGCAAAGGAAAGAATTTCATCTCAGGTTTCTGCTGACTGACGACACAGGCAATTTATGATGCCACAAGAAGCTCAGGCTGGGATTATTTCTATGTAACTCCCAATGCTGCTGCTTGGCAGCTCAGTGACTGTGTTGGAAGAGACTGAGCCAGATTAATACCCTGTGGATTTGAACCATAAACTTGCCCAAGTTTGGAGTTCGAGGGCTCGGCTTAGCTAAGCACAGACTAGAGCTGCGGCACTTGCAACATCCTCACTGCCTTTCCAGGTGCCAGGAGGTAGGACTTGTCAGCACAGCTCTCCCCTTTCTCACCTGGCAGGTATGATCTCACTCATCCATCTCCAAAAGTCAAACTAGGAAGGGCTGGGCTGTGAAAATAACTCAGGATCCAATCTTCAAAGTGTCCTTCCTGCAGAGCCTTGGCTTGGCAGCCTCTGTGGGTCTGTGCTGCCAAAATGAAGCCCCTAGCTCCTCTTGTCTTGGGTGCCAGGCAGAGAAACATGATAGCTGAGCAGGGTGCTCAGATGTCATGGCTAAAAAACAGGTGGATTTTGTTCCTGGCCACTCTTGGTCTGCAACAGGAGATGAGAGGCTGCAAAAGAGATTGTTGCTGTGCGGTCGGTGGTTGTCAGTTTAGTCCCTCTTATCCACCTGCAAATGTGTGTCAGTCTTCCTGGTTGGAGACTCCAATCAACAAGGCAGTTCTGCTGGCCCTGCCATGAGCTGGGATAATATTTCTAAGATGGGCCATGGGGTGGTCAGGCTGAGCCCACTGATTTTGCAGTGCCTGTCTGCACAATCTTCACCCAGCAGTTCACAGAATCATGGAATATTCTGAGTGGGGAGGGACTCAAAGGATCATCAAGTCCAACTCTTAAGTGAATGGCCCATACAGGGGATTGCACTGTTGACCTTGGCATTATTAGCACCAAATTTTAACCAAATCTTCCCTCCAGTTATTCCTGGCCTGGCCTGTCTATGTGTGCTGTGAATCCCTCCCTGTCTTTGCTGTGTGTTTTGAGATCATCAGATGAATAGGGCTGTTTCATCTGTTCTGTGCAGTGAGACACCAGCTGCACGTGGACATTGTGGTGCACCAACAGCTCTGACTCATGGACCCCTCTGCTGAGGAGCCCATATTCTCTTTCTCCGTGGGTAGACAGCCCTGGGTGACATAAAGTACACACTGGATTGCGCCGTGTGGGGGGATAAGAAGCATCTGTTACTTCCAGATGTTCGGTCCTCTCATTGTTTGTTCGATTTGAGGACAGGAACCCCCTTCAGTTATGAGAGGCACTCACTGTTCTCAGGTGTCCGGGAGGGTGTGTGGGGGGGGAAAGATTGGCTTTGTGTGACGCCAGCAAGGAACAAAGTTTTCATGCTTTGTGGAAAGCACTTGAAAGGCCTTTGAGCTCTGGCTGATCTCCATTGTTCATATGTTTTCCAGCAGCAGAACGAGAGGGGAAGAATGGGAAGGCAGGAGAGCAGAGCTGAGAGCTACCACTGGACACCTTTCCTGTGCTCAGGCAAGCTTGGCAGGATCCATCATGGCAAATGGAGCTGGATGCAACAGAATCCAGGCTTAAGCTTAGCTCAGATCTTAGGCCCAGTAGAGCCTCCTTAGATCCACAGGAGCTTTGTAAGTAGCTGAATGCATTTCAGCCAGGCTTGCCGAACCAGCACAAGTGCAGCTGTTGAGTTCAGCTGTGGAACAGGGCAGAGGGGAGCCTGGCCCAAATCTGAGGCCTTTTTGCCCACAGCCATTTTATGTCTTCGGTTTTTTTGTGGACTTACTTTCTCCTTCTTCCACTGTAGATCTACAAAACTGTTAGAACTACACATCATTGCAGGCTTTGACCCATTGGCATAGGAAAGCTGAGGCACAAAACTTCCAAACTATGTGCAAAGGTGCCAGTAAGTGTTTGCTAGAGCTGTGTATTGTCCCTGAACACACAGAAGAGAAGGACAACTCTAAATCTGGGCAGATGGAGCTCGTCAGCCCTGTAAGGCCATCCATCTAAGAGAAGGTCACTCTAAACAAACCTACATCCTGAGGACCTCACTGCCACTGTCCAAGCTTGCTCGGCCCCAGCAGATGAACCTTAGGATTAAAGGGTGGGCTCAGTTCAGCGCACGCTGTGTCTCACCTAAAAAATCCATTGCACAGGCTCAAAGGCCTTACTCGCATTTGCAAAGCCCTGTATCACCAGTGCGCTTGTAACAAATGTGGGTAAAGACCTTTCCCAAATCTTCGTTTGCGAAGACTAGCCATGATGTATTGTCCATGAATTCCAGGTTAGTTAATCCCCTCCTCTTCCAGCACATTGAATTTTAACCATTTGCAGAGTGTCATTATGATCTATCTATGTCACTGTCCTGGCTGGTGGGTGGGCGGTTTGAGATCTGGGGTTCCCACCTGATTTTCATTTCTGATGGAGACATTTCTAAGTGCAGAAATACCTAAACCAGACAGGACTTGAGGAATAGAGGTTATATGACAATTTTTCTGTGTGGGTTCAACCAGGCACAAATAGAGCAAGGCCTGAGTACAAACCTGACACCAACCAGAGCAGTGCCAGAAAGAACTGCCCCTTTGGTATATCCCTTCCACTGAAGGAAAACTGCACAGCCCCCAAACTTTCCTACTCCACACTTGTTCCCTTTCCCCTGCACCAGCAGAAAAGCTTTGTTAAAGAGAGTAGTTTTCAAGATTCTCAATGTTTTGTTCCTGCCGGTGAGTCAATGATTTTTCCAGTCCCTGCCCCACAATAAACAAGTGCAGGCTGAGTGTGGTCCAGAGGAAAATGTGAGTTACACGTGTCCTGGCCACATGCTGCTCTGGTACCAATGATAACCATATGGTGGCTCTCCAGCAAGAAGAACTGTTAGCAGGAATCAGTGCAAGGTAGAAATATAATCCAGCCCAGAAAGTGGCCAGCAAACTCCTTCCCAACCTGATAGGGCTGTAGTACCTTGTGTTATGGTTCAGCATCACCTCAGCTGAGGAGGATTGGGCTAAGGAGTTCGGTCGAGAAACTCCAGGAGAGCAGGAGCCCTTGTGTAACAAATTCTCATCACTGATCCCACAGCTCCAATTACATTTCTCATCTCCAGCACTTTGCTGGGAGAGGGAAGTGTACTGCCCACCTCCACCGCTTTCTGTGTGAGTACAGAAACTGTGTTTTCTGTCTGGGAAAGGAAATTAGAGGGACTGGGGAAGGGCAGAGACAGGCTTTGGGTTGGTCTCAAGGTTTGGGGGCAAACCAAACGCAATAGGTACCTTATAATTTTGGAATCTCACTCCGTCCCCAAACCCTTGCATAATGCTGCTTTCATACCACACATGCAGAATTCTCAGCTCCCTCAAAGTTTGCATCACCATCACCATTTCCTGCAGAGTAATAGAAAAGCCAAAGCCCAGGTATCCCAGAAGATGTTATTCCTATAACAACCTAAATACCTGGGAAGTTTGGGTCATGGAGGAAGGTCTTCTCACTTTGAGGTTGGTGTCTTAGTTTCTCTTTCTCTGGGCTGGCCTTTGGTCACACAGGGTGTGAGATTTCCCTGTGGCTTCCTATTCCCCTTTGGAAATACCTAGTCCCTGCAAGAACTCCATATCTCACTTTTCCATGCTGCTACTTTCTTATTTTGAGCCACTGAGGCAGTGAACAGGAGGAGGTTCATTGATGATTTTTAGAGTAAAATCTCAGCTAGGATACCTTTATTAAAGCTAAGTCCACAGCAAACATAAGCTTTACTCAGGCAGCACTTCACAGGAACTTGGCAGGGGCCTGCCTGCGTTTCAGAATCCTTGTCCTTTTTCTAGATGAAAGCCCTGCAGAAGGATTTGTTTTTCAGACAGAAGGCAAGCCAAGTTGGTGATTTCATCCCAAGGCAGGCTGTGTCAAGCTGGTCCTATTCAAACATGCAGGAAATCAACCTTGGAGCTTATTCAGAAACGAGGATGGAGAGAGGGGGTAGAGAAGGGGGTCCTGAGGAGGAGAAGAGCTTGGATTCGGTAACCGAGGTCGGAACAAGCAGGGAAGGTACCTGCTGTCAGTGTAGTGCGCAGGGACCCCTCCCCCACCTTTGGAAGGATTAACTGGCAAGGTTTCAAGTAACATTTCTTAATTCCCAGCTCTTCCAAGCAGCTCTCCCACCTCTGTCCTCACAGAGCCCTGTGAGGGACATGCACAGCATCGCTCTGATCACAGGTCAGGGGCTACCACAGCTCAAGGGGAATTTTCCCCAAATCCTCCCATTCCAGGATGGCTTTTTCTGTGTATGGCAATCATTGCTAATTAAAACAGTTGTTTTCTGAGTGTAAATGAGGAGAGGAAGAGGGAGAGGGAGAGGGAGAGGGAGAGGAGAGGAGAGGAGAGGGAAGGGAGAGGAGGGAGAGGGAGAGGGAGAGGGAGAGGGAGAGGGAGAGGGAAGGCTCGCTTTGAACATGGAAATGGGTAAAAGAGAGCAGGAAATGGAAAAGAGAGACTGTGAAGTCATTTTTTACAAGCTGTTATAATGGTCTCCACTTAAACATTTGTAGAGCAGCTATGGAATACCAGTGATAGAGGGGAGGCAAAGGATGGCAGAATTCAGAACATTTGTTCTTGGTTTGCTACAAAACCAAGCTCTTTGGACAGTCCCTTCCCAAGCTGCAAGAGAAGGATGATGGAGAAGAACTTGGCATAATTTTATCTTCTGCATTTCTGCAACTGCCACCTTGCCAGTTGTTCAGTGAAGATACCACTCCAAGAAGCACCACAAGCAGCCTGAGTACAGCTGACCATAGAGGAAATTCATGACAGAAACCTGCTTGGGATGTATGTGAGTGTGTATAAACCTTCATACCTAAATAACATCTGCAGGAGCTTCTGGGCAAGGCAGGCAGAGCTTGCTATTACTGCTAGAAAAAGCTCAGAGCTGCTCCTTTGCACATTTTCTACAGAAAATCTTCAACGACTCCAGTCCTTCCTTTCTAGCAATTTCTCTCACGGATCCAGATTTTAGTGGTTTGGGTTTTATTTAAACCAAGCACTTTCTGATGTGAACAATACCAGCAAAACATTTGTGACTTGGCCTGGAGGACGGGAAAAATGCAGCCACCAAAAGCCAACGCAGGCTCTTAAATGTCGATGCTCATTAGGCACTTTTTAACATCAGTGGCTGGGCTGGAATCTGCCCACGCAGGCTGGAGACTGAGGAAATATTATTTGAACACATCTGCTCCAAGAGATACTGTCAGACATGGGGAGCCTCTTGTGGTAATTAGGGGAATTCATTTCATTATTTAGTCAAGCAGTGGGGTTTTTTTCTGATTTTGTTCTTTTTTTTTTTTCCTTGTAGGATTCATTAAAATTTTATTTTCTACATTTGTTTAACAACTGAAGGGCTCCCTGGCAATATTAAGACCCTGTGTTCATGTAACACCTTCCTCTCTGTTGCAAAGCACCTGGGCAAGAAGCATTTTGGAAGTCAAGGAAGAGAAACTTGCAGCCACTGGCTCAAAATACACCAAAATTGCCTTTCCCCTTTCCTGTCCCTGCCACATCTTCTCCTTCCTCATTCCCAACCCACACATGTGCATCTGCTCTCCAGATAGAAGCCTCTACAAGACCCCAGTGCTGTGGTTAAAGCAAACCGGTTGCTTATCTTTGACTCTTCTGTCCCAAACACTGCCCTGAGCTCTCCCCAGTCACTGTTTTTTGAGTGTTCTGTACTTAGTGTGAAAGAAAGCAGTTGAACTGCGCCATCCAGATGATACCCCAGCCAGGGGCATCTTCTTCCTCTCCTTTCTGCTGTTCTTACCAAAGACAGCGTGGTAGCTGTGTTCCCCAACTCAAAACTCATCCCCCAGCAACTTTAATCTGATGAGAAGAACCCCTTTATATAATAGAAATATTTATATCAATATAGATAGATATATTTAATATAATAGATTACAAAATCTAATCAAGAAAATGACAGCTTTAAGCCCTTCATTTTTTTCCTGAAAAGGGGGCCTTTAATATTGTTTAATTAAAAGCTCATCTGATGTCAGCTTTGAAATTCTGTGCATTTTGTTTCCATTCTTCTTTTGTGCATTTAAGTCAGTACATTTCCAAATAAGGTTTCTGTGTGCTCACTGTGCTCTCTCCTTGAACCTCAATGCTTTGTGTAGCACTGAGCAGTGACAGGGTTATGTCAACCTCTCTGCTTCCCTGGGCACATTTGTTCCCTCAAAATCAACACAGCAGCTGGAGACTCTGACATCTGAAACACTCCTGGCCCTCTTGATGGCACAGAGCTCCTCGTTGGGATTGCACAGAGCGTCTTGCCATGGACACAGGCCAGAAAAGCAGGTGCTCAAGGGTGATAAATCCTTAGCTAGGAAAGAAATAATCCTTAGCTAGGAAAATAGTGGTTCTCAGGCTGGTTTTGTAACTTCCAGTTTGACTGGCTAACTGGGAACCACTCCATGGGGTGGTTTATTTGGTTGGAGAAAGCCTCGGGGAGCTCCACTGAGTGGGTGTTGATGGGGTGGGTTTGTCTGTAGTGGGGACCAGGGGGATTCACTGAAGGCCAGGCTTGGGTTGGGGTCGAGGTGCAGCTTGACATAATCTGACAACTAGGCTAAACAGGAGTACCTGGCTGGGCTAAAATGATGCTCCTGGGGGAGGAGAGTTGCCTTGCCTTGCCTTGCCTTGCCTTGCCTTGCCTTGCCTTGCCTTGCCTTGCCTTCTGCTTGGGGAACTTCTTCAGCCCTTCCTGCAGAGCTGGAAGCTTTAAGGAGAAGGTGAGGAGCTCTAAATGAGAATATGGTTTTGCAGGAGATTGATGTTGGAGAGCCTGGCTTAAAACCCATCTTATCAGATCCAGGAGACACAACTGTGCTGCTTTCAGGATCCAACACGCAGCAAACCCAAGGTGGGATGTGAGTAGTACAGCATAATGCTCAGGTACAAATGCTGTTGGAATTGGGGTAAGGGGGTGAAGCTGTGCAGTGTCTTTATTTCTTCTTAATCACTCTCTGGGTAATGGAGAGTTGGGGATGCAGCTGATAGAGGAGGCAAGGTTATGTGTGTTTTTGAAAAAGCCCTCTTTTTGAGACAGCAAAGATCATCCAGAAAAAAAAAAACCTGAGTTGAGGCCAAGCTCTAAGAAACTTGTAAAAGTAATGCAGGGCTTCCCCTCTCTCCTTAGTTTCCATTTCCACGTCATCCAGCTGTTTGAGCCCTTCCTTGGGTGGCCAAGGATCTGGAAACTTTTTTCTCCCCTAAAGCAGGGGCAGAAACCAACAAAAAATGTGTGTCCTGATGAACTGGAGCTTTTCTGGAAGCAGCTCTGTTTGTATCTGGATAAGCACGTTGAGAGGACAACATGACCAGGAGGTGCTTGAAGTGCTGGGGAGAAGCAGCAGGAAGGCAGTGAGGGGCAGGAGTGAGAACTTAGCAGTGTGAGCTGTTTCAGATGCCAGGGCTGGGAGGATGAGGGGGCTCTTAGTTCAGTGCCTTTTGCCTGCAGCATTGAAATCTGAAGAGTTTTAATTTTATTCTGAACTTTATGTGTGTGCACAACTCATAAAACCAGTGATGTAGGTGCCCAGTGGAGGTGCAAGCTGCTCACCTGACGTGTACAGTGAATAACAATGAGACTAAAGTTGTGCATTTTAGAGTTGTTCCTGCTGTTCCAGACAGATGAAGCTCTGCCATGAAATGGTGGGTTTCCTTAAGCTTTGGCTCTTTCTTAGCACCCGTGTTAATTTTCATATAGTCTCTCCATTTGTTTTTCTCAGGTTTTTGGAAACCAAATGCTCGAAGGCGGCTGCCTGGCACCTATGTCAGCTGGGAAATAAGGAAGATTGTGACCCAAATTTTGACCCAGGGGCACGAAATTGGGCAGGCTCCTCTGCATTTGCTGAGCAGAGGTACAATATTGGGGGTCTCTGAATTAAGGGTGAGTTGGAGTTCTGTTCCCAGGTATAATTCTGTGCATGGCATAAATAATGCAGAGCCCTCCCAGGACAGGTGGAAACAGGTGGTGGTTGTGGGACCTGTGTCTTCAGGAGTCATTTTTGTTGTCTGCTACTAAGAAATGAGTGGTTGTCATGGTTACCTGCCTCCCTTTCCTGGTCTTGCCAAATGTCTTCTCTAGAGCCTCGGGCTTGGAGCAGGATTCAGCGTTTGTCTTCGGTTGAGATCACACTCTGATCCAAGCACCTTGAATTTCAAACGTGCTGCTTTGTCACACTGGTGTAACATTTATGTGCCTGGGTACCTGGAGAGCCTTTGGTACTCTTCTTCTTACTGAACCTTCAGAACAAGGAAGAAGTGACTGAAATAAAGTCATCTATGGGTTTATTTAGTGGTGCAGCCCCTGGGCAAGCTGAGCAGAGGAATGGGGTCTCTGAGCGAGGGTCTTCGTTCATAGTACCATCCATGGGCTCAGTACAACCAGTGCCTCCCGTGGAAACTCTCTAAGGGATCAGCCAAGCTCTATCTTCTCTCTGTCTTGTCTTCTATTATCAAACCACAGTGTGTCTAGTTATGAAGTGACCTGAACTATGGAAGTCAGTCTCCACAAACCTTCTGTCTTGAATCTGACTTTTTAGCCCCCTCTTAATATCTTTTTTTCTTCATTGCCAGAAGAGGACAATTGAGTGAGAAGGAAGCAGGTTAACAAATTGTCTCTTTGGGGGTTTTTTGAGCTGGGTTTGGTTGGCATTGCCCTAGAGAGTGAACTGAGCTCTGAAAAATGGCTCATTGAAGTTGTGCAGCAAGGGGATGGCAGGGATTGCAGCAAGCTATGCTGTAGAAATTCTTGGAGCAGCAGGAAGGTGAAGAGTCTCAAAGGAAACATGAGGTCATTTCCCTTTTAGCATAGTACATTTCAGAGATACTTTAACAATTAATCAATATCCAAATGTGCAGTCCATTATAGGGCTTGGCAATGGGTTGTTTCAGAGTCTAACAACTGAGAGCCTGCCCTGTTAAGGGCTGAATCCCTGAGCTCCAGGGAAGGTGACTATTACGTGGAGAGGCATAACTTGCTCCTCCTGGCCTCTTTTGAGATGAGGTCAATGATATTTACCATTTAAGGAAGATATCCCTCCAATTAAAGTGATGAGGGTACAAGGAATCCACTTTGATGTTCTTTATTTTCAGCTTTTATAGCAATAATCTTCACCAAAAATCTGGTAATGAGGGGCAGGGGAATCTCTGTGTGTGGACAGCCAAGTGTTACAACACAGCTCTGGCCTCAGGCTGCTGCTGAGCCCCTTGTAGCCCATGCTAGAACATCTGGTCCATCTCAGGATGGAAGGTCAGCCTGGACAGCTGAGTCCGGTCCCAACTGCTGCATGAGGGGTTGGATTTGGAGGCTGGAGAGCTGTGTCTGGGCAGCTGTGTCTGGGCTGCAAGGCCCAGAGCTCGAATTTGCATTGCTGGAGATGCTCCTGGGGAAACAGCTCAGTTTGTGAGGTCGTGCAGGCCGTGATCCACCATCCTCCTGCCTCGTCGATGGATTCAGTGCCTCCCAGCAGAGTGTTTGGCTTCCCCAGCCCTCCCAGCAGGGTCCTGCTGAGGTGTTTTTGGCATGACATGTGCTTGTAAGGAGGTGTTGTGGCTAGGACAGGGATCCCTTCCTCCTTTGGCCACTCCCCAGCTATAGAGACAGCAATGGTTCCTGCTCTGCCCTACTTACCTGGTGAGAAACAAGCCAGGGTCTCTCTTCCTCTGCATTAACTACAGCTGCCCATCATTTTTCAGGAAGGCATCCATTTTTTGCCCCACTCACTTCACTCTCCCCCAAACCACATCACACTTCTCTAACATCTGCCTGGGAGCTTATTTGGAGCAGTGGACAGTGAGCAACTCATGTCCTGTGAACTATCCCGGACCCCTCTGGAAATGGAGGGAATCAGTGCTGCGTGTGGTTTAGGGGTTATTGGTGAGCAGAGTCACAGGACTGTGAAGGCATTAGTCATTTAATTAGCATTAATAGGGCAATTATTATCTTAATAAAATGACTGATTATGACATTGAAGTTGTATTTGAGGTTTAACAGCTGCAGCAGTCTGACTGAATTGTGTATTTGTTAATCCTCAGTGAGGGTGTTCTATTTCACTGAGTGATGTTTATTTAACATGCAATAAGTGTCTTAGTGAATCTCTATTAAAGGCATATGTGGAAACCTTAATTTGAAGCATTACAGAAGAGAGTGAGACTGTTCAATTCATAAAATCCTATTTAAACACCGTGAGCTCCAAAACCAGTCCAGTGCCAAAGCAAACTGTGTCCTGTAAGCTCTGTGCCAGATGTCTTGTGTGGGGTGTGCTCAGGGTCCAAAGAAAATAAGGTCTGAAGGGAACAGTTTGGCCATTGACTCTCCAATCCAGCTTATATAAAGGAGTTTCGTTTCCATTCAGGAAATAGAAACCTCTTTGAGATGGATCCTATTCAAAGAGTGTTTGCTGAACAAGCCTTCCCAGCAGCAGCGATTCACAGCCACACCTCTGCCTGTGAGCAGGAATGATCTGGTGGTAAGGGTTGGGAAGCATCCTAAACCTCTCTTAAGTCTGAGAAAGAAGAGATAGTAAATCAGTTAGAGGTGTCTCTGGGTGCTTGTTGTGGCCCCAACTAGTGCCTGGTGTCGGACACCCTGACTATCCTCATGGGTGAGATGTGAGATGAAGTCTTGGCCAACCTGAGTTTGTCTTTCTTGTATCCTATGACTTTAGGCATCATAGCTCATTGTGCTCTGGACAAGGCACTCCAGGATATTGTAGAACGAACTTCTGGGAGACTGGGATGATGTCCCTGGAGAGCCCAACTCTACTCTGAACCCAGCCTTTTTCTTTCTGAGTGCATCTAAAAGGTGTTTTGCAGGAAATACATGTTCATTTTGTCTATGTTCAGGGACATTGGAGTGTGAACCATCTGTGAACTGACCCTGCTGTGTCCTCAGGTGAGGAACATCATCCCTATGGAACATTCTTGCTGGGGTGAAGCCTTCTCCATGTTTGTATGAGGTCACCTGCTATAGCAGTCATGTCTTGTGTGTTTTCTCATTACTCACGTGGTTCTGAACTCAGCTAAGAGGTGGGAGCTTGAGTGCTGCCTTGGCACCGGGATAATGCAGCCCCGGGACTTTGAGTTGGCTCAGCCACAGGCACAGCACGTGTACAAACATGGTGCAGGCTGCATCTTCCCTGAGGTTTGTGGCAATCCAGTTCCAAATACAAACGTGAACGCCCTCTGGACCAGGACATGTGCTCAGCTTTCCTTTCACCTATCCCTGAACCCATTCTGGGCGAGGGAAGGATGGGCAGCCCTGGCAGCCCTTCCCAGTGTGAACTGTGTTTGCTTTGGGTGAAATGCAGAAACTGGATAGGGATGAACTCTTCAGGCTCCTGGGAGCTCCTGCCAGCTCTGTGCTGTGACCCCAGGTGAGGAACATCATCCCTATGGAACATTCTTGCTGGGGTGAAGCCTTCTGTGTGTCTGTATGAGGTCACCTGCTGTATCAGCCTGTCTTGTGTGCTTTTTCATTACAAAGGTGGTTCTGGAGCATTGTTCTACCTTGGAGAAGGAAATGGAAGGGCTGAGAGGATCACCTGAGGATATTCCACAAGGCAGTAGCAGGCTGGCATGGAAACTGCCTCTTGTCTATTTGGATCCTGTATAGACTTATCCCCTACTGTATCTAACTCATGTTTTTTGGTGTAAGGTATGGTTGGACAAGCTCTTCCAGCTTGCTGAGCTCTCATTGCTGCCCTAGCCTAGGTGCTGTCAGGTCACACTGCTCTGTCCCAGCTTTCCTTGGAGTGGGAGTCTTGCTGGACACATCCTAGGTGCTGTGTGGAGCTGGAAACCTTGCCACTCTTGGCTATAAATTTACCTTTCCTTGCTTGTCATCTTTCAGGGCAGTGAGCCCAGCAGCCCCACAGGCATGGCCGAAGCATGGGATCAGTGTTCCCAGTGGTTGATCTACAGGAACAAGCACATGGGGAGGGAATGAGTTCATCTCCTCCACGCTCTTGGCCGTGGCGGGGCTGTTCCTATATTCCTGCCATACTGGGGTGATAAGCTGGTCGCAGGGAGAACATTCTGTCCCTTCCCTGGAAGAAGAGTTTCATCCGAACCTTCCTCCTGGGAGCAGTCCTTGGTAGGCAGCTGAAATTTTCCTTTTCCTCTCATCCCATGACTGCTAGGGAATATCCAGCCCATTGCATTGTCCATATTTCCACTGTCCAGAGGTGTTTCAGGATCTGTCGGCCGGTTCTTTCCTTTATTGCAACTTTTTAGCTGCTTTCTCACAGGTTGGTGCTTTAACCCTTAATTTCTCCTGGTTTTGGTACAGCAGGTGATTGCAGTTTGGCTGAAGGAATGAATCTAAAATGAACCAACATCTCTGCTCCTTCACTGTAGTTGTGCTCTGGAAGATGCAGCCCCTCTAAAGCACCTCTGGTAACAGAAAAAACTGAAGTGGATCCAAATGACTCTGGTTTCAAAGGAGATTTAATTTGGTGACTAAACCAGGCTGCAGGCTTTCCAGTCCTATCAATCTCATTAAAAAGCAAAAAATAATAATTAAAAAAAAAAAATCACAAAAATGCACAAAATCTTAACAATAGCAGAAGTCATAACTATAATTTTACTGTGTACTGTTGTTTTAACAGGTGGGGTGTAATTGGAGTGAACTTGTGTGCAGTACGTTGGACTGAGTGGTGTAAAAGTCACGGTAAAGTCTTGGATTTCTGGCATGGAGATGTGGGTAGAAGGGTGAGTGAGAGCTGTGTTTGAGGGATTGGGGTGAGGTGTTATGTTTGAGAAGGAAAAAACTTAATTTCTGATGGGAAGTGTTTTAAGTTTCACTTGATGTCCTCCATCTGTTCCCAGCTCAGACCACTCCTCTCTTCCTCCTTATGCTTGCCCAGGGCTGTTGTATGTGACTGTTCAAACAGCCCTAAGTCTGTTTATTTACTGAGGCTGAAAATCATCTTGCAATCAGAATTCTTCATGGTGCAAATACCTTGTTTTAACAGCCAGGCTGGTTCTCTGCCGCAACGACAACAGTAACAGACCTCTCGGCTCACCTTTCAAGTCTCTGTCAAGGGCAGGTGTCCTTGCACGGGCAGTTGCTGCCTTCCAGAGATCCAGGCAGGCTCAGAGGGTTGGTTTTTCTCTGTGTTGGAGACAGCAGCCAGGGCAGGGCTCTGATGGACAAACCGTGTGTTCCAGTTATCTTGTGCGTGCTGGGATTTGCCAGGAAACTAATGATCTGTCTGGTCCAGAGTCTTACAGGCACCAGCAGCAGTTTTCTCCTAAGGAAAGCACCAGAGGCTGATATTAATCAAGGAATGAGCTTTTCCTGGCTTTTCTTCCTCATCCCAGCTCAGGTAAGGTTGTTTCTCAAGCAGGTGGCTCTCAAACAACATCCAAACCAGCAGTGCAGAGGTAATGGGGCTGTTTCTTGACTATTAGTTTTCCTGAGGTTTCAGACTTAATGAATAACTGTATGAACTTGCCTGAAAACATATAAACCTCACACTGACACTATGTGAAGTGTGAATTCCTTGTCAAATAACTTCTGTCTGAAGTGTATGAGCTTGGAGATTTAACCAGCCAAGGCTAAAGGCCACCAAGGTGCCTGCTGCTCTCCTGGCTATTGCACAGGCTATGGGTTTTCCTGCAGATGCTCACATTTCTCCTCTCCTCAGAAGCTGCTCCTCACCTGAGTGCAGCCCCAGCAGCCCAAATGCTGTTGCATGAAGTGCGTTGGTGGGGTTGACTCACTCTGGCAGGTTTGGTAGCAACTGTATATTATCTGCCTTACCTGTGCTGTGTGAACCATCGCCTCTGCAAACTTCTGGAACAGCAAAAACTGGAGATGGGATGACCTCAGATCTTTCCAATTCTCCATTTTCCCCCTGTGGGGGAAGGCTTGTTCTCTCCACTAGATTTTCCTGTACTGGCTCCAGTTTTCAATGACTCAAGGCCAGGGTTTTCATCGTTTCCCTCAGGAGCCTGGCAGATTGCTCACCATGAGAGATGCTTTCCTAAGCCTCCACCTGATCTGTTCCCCTCTTTGATTTCAGCCTTGAATTGAAAGAGTGGTCAGCAAAAAGTTACAGTGAGTTAATGCCGATCAAATGAAGTACTCGAGTACCAGTAACTCTTTCTGGGTCACTTTGATGCAGGTCCTGAATAAAAATGATTGAAACAAAGCTGTCATGGTGTCACTTGAAGGCTGACAAGCACTGAAAAGCACAGACAGTGTAGGCAGTGAGGTCCTTCTAGGAGTTACAGGTTAGTGGAAAGTTTTAGTCTATAGAATATAAATGTACCTGCAACTGGTGGAAACTGGAAAGATTACCCCTGAAATATTGAACTACATGGCCAACTGCACACGTGGCAATTGCTGGTTTTATTCTAGGCTTTGCTTGTGCCTAGTACTTAGTCAAGAAGCTTGACTTTTTTCTTAACAAGCTGAGGATTTTCCCATGCATTGCTTTCTGTTATGCTGCCTGTGCTGTCAATGCTGTGCAACCAGTAGCTTGACTGTAATGCTGAAGTAATTCTTAAAATATCGTCTGTGAAACAGATCAGGCATGATGGGATAAAGCCCTTTTCCATGAATGATGAGTGGGACCAGACCGTGGATTCACTCTCAAATGGGAGCCCGCAGAAGAAGGGAGAAATAAATTCCAAAGCATGGCCATACAAGGGACAAAACTAGAAGCAAATCCAATGTCCACCACTGAGAATTCCAGAAATATTTAGGGCAGGATGGAAAGCCGGTAGTGGTTAAGAGGTCTGTGGTAGGATGATACATCATGGGATGGGAAGCTCTGTCTTTTGGTTAGATTGCTTGGGAAGCTGGTTTGTGGTTTATCTGAAATGAGCAGTGGGCTCTTCAAACCAGGGTAGGGAACAAGGATTGAGTAGGAACAGGGGATGATGCTGCACTTGCACCTCTGCCAGGGAGATGGAGGGGGGTTAGTTAGTGCTTCCTCACAGGCCCGTGCCACACACCAGTCTTGCCAACCTCCGTGTGCCAAGGGAGGAACTACTGCTTCCTTGGGGAGAAGGGGTTTTTGTGCTCTGACAGCACTGGCTGTGCTGGGGGGGCAAAGAGCATGACTAAGGGTAAGATACAGAACCAAACTCTGCACCCTGATTCACCCCATCCCTGGACAGCTTCGCTCTTCCCTCCAGGAATGTCTGATAATGCAGCACACAGGACTGAGATCACCCTTCTGGCAAGTGCCTGCTGTGGTGTGAGACCAGTCATCTGGCAGCATGGTGTTACTGCAGTCTCCAAGGCAACCCTCCTCGCCGTTCCCCTTTGGAAGCTCTGTGTATTCCTGAAGCTGCAAGTGCAGGAGATGTGAAAGACCTTACCTGTGCCAGTGACCTCTACTCCAGGAGGCTGTTTCTGCCTTGGGTATTTCCTGCTGGAAGGTGCTGCCTGTCCACCCTTCATGTCACACAGTCTTTTTCTCCTGCTACTTCCCTTCTCTGTGTGCTGTGTGTGCACCCAGCTGTGCTTGCACAAAGTCTGGGCTGCCATGAGGATCACTGGAGATCTCTGCTGAGGTGAGACCTTGCATCATTGGCATGTGCCGGAAAGAGAATTCCAGAGGAGGGTCCCAATTTGCCAGCTCTGCAGTTCTCAGCAGCACTAAAATACTCCTGGTGTAGTGGGTTTCTGTGGCTGGGTTTTGGTAGCGGGGGGGCTACAGGGGTGGCTTCTGTTAGAAGCTGCCAGAAGCTTCCCCTGTCCCGTGCAGCCAATGCCAGCCGGCTCCAGGACGGAATTCCTGCCTCTGGCCAAGGCCAAGCCAGTCTGGAGCGACAGTAACACCTCTGTGGGATAACACATTTAGGAACAGAAGAGTGTTGCACAGAAAGAATTCCAGCCAGGGAAGAGCAGAGTGAGAACATGGGAACAGCACTGCAGACCCCAAGGGCAGTGCAGAAGGAGGGGTAGGAGGTGCTCCAGGTCCCTGCAGCCCGTGGGGCAGAGCAGGGGGGGCAGCTGTGCCCCTGTGCCCATGGGGGAGCCCACGCTGGAGCAGGGGGATGCAGGAAGGAGGCTGTGACCCCGTGGCAGGCCCAGGATGGAGCTGGGTCCTGGCAGGGACCTGCAGCCCGTGGAGAGGGAAGCCCAGGCCCCGGAGCAGGGTTTTCCCAGGCAGGACTCGTGGCCCCTGTGGGGGACCCACGTCAGTACAGCTCATTCCTGAAGGACTGACCCCACGGAAGAGTGACCCACGGGACAGCAGGTTGGGAAGAGCTGCTGCCCGAGGGATGGACTCACGCTGAGAGGTCCATCGAGGACTGTCTGCCCACGGGAGCAGGGGAAGGGCTCCAACTCCTCTCCCTGAGCAGCAGCAGAAACGACTGACCGTGACCCCCATTCCCGTCCCCCTGCACTGCTGGGGGGGAGGAGGGAGAACATGGAGGGAAGGAGGGGTGGGGCGAAGCTGTTTTCAAGACTGGCTTTTTTCTCGCTCTTTGGCTCTTATCCTGTTAGTAGTAAATATAAGTACTATCCTCACTTTGAGTCTGTTTTGCCCGTGAAGGTGATCAGTAAGTGACCTCTCCCAGCTCTTGTCACTACTCATGAGTTCTGAGCTGGTTTTTTTTTTCTCTCTCCTCTGTCCAGTTGCAGAGGAAGGGTGAGAGAGCGGCTTTAGTGGGTACCTGGTAGCTGGCCGGGGTCAACCCACTACACCTGGTAAGGAAACAGCTCACCTACAGTTCACCATTATGTCCCAGAGCGTCTTCCCTGGGCTTCTCTTCAGCAGTTGGTGTTTTCTTTTGAAGAGGTGAGGAAGGTCAGGGGAAAACTCCTTTGCTATTTGTGTGGAAGAACCCCCCTATTAGGTTGTACATGGAGCTGAGACCAGCTTTGTCTATTTAAAATGGGCATTTCCTGAACATTGCTGATCTTGGGGTCGCTGGTGTGCAGTAAGGGACTCCCACCTCTCAGGAGAAAACCAGAGCTGCTCTCCTGGCACAGCTGAACCATCTGACAGCTGGAGAGAAGTGAGGTGATGGGAAGAGCTGGCTCAGCCCAAGCATCTCATGTTCCCTGGGGGTGACAGTGCTGCTGACTTATAGAAGTTGCTGTCCCTTTTGTCCCCCACTGTGAGCCCTGGGAAAGTGCTGGATTAGGTGCAAGCTCTGCTTTAGCAGGCAAGTGGTTCGTTTGTCTGTGTCAAGTGGAAGCTGCTGGGAACCTGCTCCCCTGGAGCACTTCTACTACAGCCTTTCTGTCAAAGTCTGTGCTCCCAAACCTGGCCAGAGTCTCCATCCAGCACCCCTCAGCCTCCACTTGGCTCTCTCAGCCCTGGATTTCTCCTGAGATGTCTCTCAACTGCACCACACAGTTGCTGGCATGTGTTGGATCAGGTGCTTTCCAGGAACTCTGGCAGCTGCCACGTCTGTAAATAGTGTCACTTGATGGCCCCTGAGGGCTGGAGGGGAGAAAAGGTGTTTCCCTCTGGCTCTCTGGTTGATGCTGCAGCACTCAGGACATGGGAGCTGGTTCACCCAGTGACTCCAGGATCTGGGGTGAACTGCCCTCACAGGCTGTGGAGCCCTAGTTTAGCAGCACAACCTAGACTGGAGTCACTGAGCAGAGAAACCAAGCAGGGCTGAGGCATTCAGCATTTAGTGAGCCTTCAGCCCTGACAAGAGTTGGAGTAACTGAGAGGCAGAATCTGCCTGGTGGATTGAGATCATTGCTGTTGAAGGATATGACGGAGACAATCCACTTACAGGCCTGGCTGCTGTGCTGGTTTTAACTCTTTCTCCCCTGCTCATCTCCCCAGTAGCAAGTTGGGGAATACGTGTGGGAAACAAATCAGCAGCAGACAGTGGTATGTGAAGTGATTTTCCTTGCTGTCACAGATGGGGCTGGAGAGCAGAAATACCCGTGGTGATTTAAAGGGCAAAGATAACTTGCTGCTTTCTCACTTGCAAGGCCTAAAATGGTTTGGAGGAAGGAAGAGAGAACCTGAGCCTGCTGGTTTGTGAGAGATGTTGGATACTTACAGATGGGGTTTTTAAGTACTTGATTTCTTCAGAGCTCATGAGTAGTGGGGGACAGGCTGTTACTGGTGGGAACTGGTGCTGAACTGGTCAACAGGCACAGGTGTCTGTGTGAAAGGCTCTTGTCTCCCAGATAAGACAAGTCCCAAAATGACTGTAGAGGGTTTTTCCTCCCCTCTTTAGCACTTCTCAGGTAACATTCAGGCTCTCCAGCCCCACTGGCTTGGCTGTGCATGTGTTGGATAATGAAGTGAGGTCTAAACCTTGCCACGCTCAGCTGCAGGAGTGAACAATACCTGGTGTAATGAATGTGAGGAAAGATGTGATTCAGGATGGTAGTGGGGGCTGGTTTTGTGAGCACAAAGGAGATCTGCTGGTGGAAGGGCCAAGAGTGAGTGCAGGAGCCAGGGACTCACAGGGACCATCGACGCCTGGGGGCCAGCCAAGAAGGGCAGGGGGCAGAGAAGTGGGGACTGGCAGAAGAGGAGACAATCCTTGATGCCAAAAGGACTTTTTAAGCACCCAAGACTGCTGTGGGTGTAAAGGTGCCTGGAGTAGCCTGTGGTATCCAAAAGAGAAGGGATGTGGGGCTCAGGGTGCAGAAGCAGAGCCCCAGCCTGATCCTTTTGCTGCCATTCCATGGGAGCAGCCAGGGGGTGTGAAAGGTTCTCCAAGCAATGTGTGGGATTTCTTCCTTTGGTTCATCAGCTGTAAATTCCTCCTGGAGATCTGGCATGCCTTCCTGGGGGCTTGTCTCCTTTAAGTCCCACTGGGGAGCTGACTTCTGGGCAGCCTTGCCTGGGTTCACTTCCAGAGGATGTGCCTCCCCCCCCCCCCCAGCCCCCCCCCCGCCGCGCCCTGGTATCCAAATAACTCCCAGCAGCACAAAACCCTCTCTGCTCCCTGTTTCCTGACCCTGTTGACTGTGTTGGCTTCCCAGAGTGAGAGATTGCCCCCAGTGTGTGTGTTGGGTTCCCTATCTCTTTACTTTTCTCACAGTTTCTAAGATGACCACTGCAGTGAGACACAAATGCCAGCCCCTTGTATTTTGTGTACCTGGGGACAAGCCTGAGCCGCTGCTGGATTACACAAACTCCTGGTCATTGCCACCATGTGATGTGACTCTTGAGTTTGTATCCCCAGTTCAGTGGTGTTTTGCCCCTACCAGCTCTGAGCACAAACTGGGACTGGTTTGTGTTTGTGTTCCTGAAATCCTGTGATGTCAGAAGTGTGCTGCATCAACCTGAAATGCAGTTTCTGGGGTCTGACAAGAGGGCTCTTTTAACATGAAACAAGTGAAAGAGTTTTCTCTGATGCCTCTGAGTGTGCTGAGAGAGAGGGGGAAGAGCCTGCGAGCAGCTGTTTGCAAGAATGAAACTCGAGCTGGTGACTTCCAGTGAGCTCTTGGACCTTTAACTGAGGGATGGGACTTTCCAAACTGATTCAGAACTGCTGTTCCCCCCAAAGTCCTCACTTGGGCACCTTGCAGGCAAGGCCAGCTGCTCTGAGCTGCCTGGCTCAGTTCTCCATCCTGCCTACGCTTGTTTCCCTTTCCTGCCCGCTCATTCTTTCTTTCTCCTCCTGGCCCCCTCCTCTCTGGACTTCGGGAGAGGGATCTGGAACTTGCAGCCTGTTCCTTCCCGCTTCCCTGGACCTCCTTCCTCGTGATGCTGCTTCAGGAGCCCTTCCCTGGGCCGAGAGGGACATCTAGTGGGGCTGGAGCTCAGGGATCTGGGGGTTTCTGTATTTCTTGCATTATTTATTTATTTATTGGTAATCCTTATGAAGGACTGGTTCTTGTCGGAGCAGGAACTGAGCTTCCACATAGTCCTGCTGTACTGATGGCCTGGGGGCAAGGTGTACCTTTGGTGGCCAGTTGGTGGGATGTTTCTCTCTTTTCTGGGATGTGTGAGGGGAAATTGTCTGTTCTGTGAGGCTGGGGAGCAGCAGGATCTGTGCAGGGGAGCAGTCAGGTCAGCCTCTCCTCCAGAGCCTGCAGGTATCTCTGTCTCTAAGGTGCCTCCCAGAAGGAAGCAGTGAGGTTTCATGGTTACCTCTCCTTTCCAGTGGGATGCTGTACAGGTGCAGCCATTCCTGCACCATGGAGCCTGAGGATGGAGGGAGAAATGTGGGGTGAGTGAGGGGCAGCTGCTGCTCTGAAATCAAACACAGAAGAGTCAGGCTTGGCGCTTGCTGCTTTATTTGTGCTTTGGTTGTAAGAATATTTTTATCCATGTCCATCCTTGTTGCCCTTTTCCATGAGCACAAAGAGCTGTGAAGGGAGGGATAGCCAGATCATACCTTTGTACTTGGCCAGAGGGAAATGCTGTGGAAGCCTGAGCCCTTTCCTTGCAGGTGTAGGACTGAGGATGATGTGGGACAACAGGCTCTTCCTCTGCACAGTAGAAATATTATGATGACAAGAACAAACACAGAGGGCTTTTTGTCTCTGCTTCTGCATCGAGTGATCTTACACAAGGCTTGAAATTGTCCCCTCGAGTTGTGTTGAAACTGTGAGCCCACAGCAGTGGGAGGAAGGAGCTCTTCACCCCAAGTTCACTGAGAGGTTGCTTGGAGAAGCCAGGAATTCAGGGCAGGTGATATGAGATCCGAGGAGCTCTGTTGGTCTGTGCACTCCAGCACACACAGGGCAAGGAAAGGCTGCAGGGCTGAGCCAGCCCCTCAGAGCCCCCCCTGGCTTCCTCAGAGCCCCCACGTGCTCAGTGCCAGCCTGGAATGGGGCTGTTGGGGAGGAAAGAGGATCTGTGGTGAGTGACACTGCTCTTGGTAAAGCAAAACCTGTCTGAACACACTTCTCTTTCAGATTCGGTTGCACAGGATTCACACTTCTGTCTGGAAAAGCATCTCCTGCACCCTTGCTTGGCTCAGCAATCCTTCTGGATGTGGCAGGATCCCCAGACCATGTGTGGGCACAACAGAGAGTGAGTAGACACCGGATCTTGTCCTCAGCAGGTGATGGAACATCCCCACTGCAGTTCCCCAGGGTGCAGGTGCCAGGGGCTCTTTACTCCTATGGCACCCTGTTATCCCAGGCCACTTCTGGGGATCATCATCCATAATACCTCAAATTTAGGGAAGCTTTTTGTGGGGCTTGTCTGGCAGAGCTACCTACAAACTGGGACATTGGAATTAAACCATTTGTGCCTTACTGGCTGTGACAGCTCAGTGCTGCAAACGGCTGCTCCCTGGGCAACAGTGACCACAGTAAATGCTTCTTTTATGTTGCTGCAGCATCATGTAAGCACAGATATAAAAATGTTCCCTATCTCTCTTTCTCTGCAGAGGGCTGGGGCACAGACCATTCTCCTGTGAGCCCTTACAGCTGGTTTTTGTGAGGATTTCTCCCTAGACTCTGTTTCTTCACCACAGTGGAGCTGCTGTGCACAGGGGTGCAGTATTCAAGTGTTTTATGTGAAGCAGCTCCACTTCCTCTTAGCACTGGGGGTCTGTGCTGCTGGTTTCTGACTCAGGAATATTTGCACAGAAGCTCAGGAAGAACCACACAGGCACAGTACTAGAAAATATCCCAGTTTATTGGAGCATCTCACTTCAGGGAGTTTTACAAAACAATATATTTACAGGTAAGGAAGGTACTAACTCAACTCAACTGGAGTGGGCTCTGCTGGAGCAAGAACAGGCTACACAGGAGAGAGGAAGGAAATCAGCACATTCACAAGTCACATTTTTCTTTACAAAACTAGGATGAGTGTAAGGCTGGTGTGGGCACAGCTGACCCATGTTGTCCTTGCAGGGAGCACTCCAGGACGGATTCAGTGCAGCCTTTGTGCTCTCCACCATCGCTTCAGGCACCTGGAGCTCAGCAGAAGCTGTATCAGCTCAGCCCAGAGTGGAGTTAAGGCACAGTGTGGGGATGCCAATGGCCTTGGGGTCTCCATCTGTGCAAGCAGCTCTTCCCATGGCTTCCCTCAGGGTGAGTGATGGGTTCTCTCTTTCTGGCCTCCAGCCCTGGACTCAGCCAGGCCAGAAGCTGAGTTGGACAGAGGACAGAAGGATAAGACCACAGCATGGGACAAGAAGGGGACTCCCCTAAAACGATGGTAAGACCTCCCTTCTCCACCCCTCACAACTGAACACCACAGTGTGGATGGCCATTTGAAAACAAATGCAGGACTTAGAATATATTCTGAAAGCATGTTTTTGAACCTGTCCAATAAAGTTTGCTTCTAAACAAAAAGTGTTTGTCTCTTTTTTCTTTTTTTAAAATTTAATTATTTTTTTTTTATTTCTTAAGTTTATTATTATACGTAATCTTGAATGATGGCTCATTCATGGGAGCTGCACTAGCTTACCCACCAGGGGAAAAACTTCTCCAAACATGAATTTCTAAGTTGGGAACACTAAAGACTGAACCAAACCATCAGCTCTGGTGCACAGGGAGTCCCAGGCGCTCACAGCGAGGTAGAGGGAGGGTTGAAGTTCACAGTAGAGGCTGTGCATAGCTGGCAGTGCCAAGTGTCTCCAGCCAGCACTGTCCAAGAGGTGTCCAGGCAGGAATCCATCCATCCCTAGAGGCCTGTGTGCTGCTGGATCCAGTCTCGCAGGCTGGTGAGCCGGCTGTACACTCCAGGCTTGTTCCTCTGGGCACAGCCATCCCCCCAGCTCACCACTCCGGCCAGGAACATCCGACTGCTGGGCTCCACACTGACCAGGGGGCCCCCGGAGTCTCCCTGCACACAAACACACAGGAGCATGAGCACCAACCCCCAACAGCGTCCTAATACAAAGTGTTGAAGTCAAAACTGAGCAAAAAATAATCAGTCAGTAAAACTCCACATCTCAAAAACAATTCTAACTCAGCACAATTTTTTGGCCGTTCCCTGAAACAAATATTTAAGTCTGGCAATAAGAGTTACAGGGCCAGAACACAGCTATAAAATCAAGCAGCCTGTCTTGCTAACTAAGAATAACGAACAGCCAGAAGCTGGATGGGGTTGTATCTCCTACTTGGTCAGATGTTTTTGAGTGTAAGTCCTGCACTTTTTGAGACTAAGTCATGTGTCGACACAAGTTGCTGCTGGCACCCATTCCAATCTGTCCATTGTCTGAATCCAGGAGGATTCACATACATTTGTTGTAGGTTAAAAGTGTAAATATAAGTGCAAATGGCCTGCCTCCCTAATGAATAAACAGCAAAGAGCACTAACTCCAAGTGCTGCCCTACCTGGCAGGCGTCCACACCTCCAGTCAGGATCCCCACACACATCATACGTGGCGTCAGCTGGTCCGTCAGGAGCTGGTTACACACAGTCTGGTTGATGAGCCTGATCTCTGCCTTCTGCAGGATGGAGGCTCCAGTGCCTGTGAGGGTAAGTAAAATACATATTTTGAAGCAGCTCCCACTTTTTTGCCCTCAAGAAACACAAAAATCATAGAATCACAGAATGGTCTGGAAGGGATTAAAGCTCATCTTGTTCCACCCCCTGCCATGGGCAGGGACTCCTTCCACTAGCCCAGGTTGCTCCAAGCCCTGTCCAACCTGGCCTCGGACACTTCCAGGGATTGGGCAGCCACAGTTTCTCTGGGAAAACTATATAAAATACGTAAGTGCAGCCCCAAATTCCCACACCAGCGCTCACCTCCTTCCGCGGTCGCTCCCCAGCCAGTCACCCACAGGTCCTTGCCCACGGGGAAGTTGTGGGTGGCATCGGGCAGGCAGATGGGCTGGACGACGGCCGAGAAGGTGACGGGGCTCTGCAGCTCCAGCACGGCAATGTCGTAGTCGTAGGTGTAGTCGTTGAAGAAGGGGTGGGAGATGACGCGCTTGATCTTCCGTGTCTGCACGTTGGGGCCGCTGAGGTCACCTTGGTCGGTCAGGCCCAGGTAGGCTGTCCACAGGCTGGGGTCCGAGTACCTGCACAGGGCACGAGACACAGGGTGAGGCCCCATCTCACAGCTCGCTGCCTTAAACAGTTTCCTCAAGAAATGCCTCTCAAAATTGGTGGTTTCCTATTGAAATGCCTAAAAAGGGACGGACCCGGCTCTCCTGTACCTGATGCCCTGCAGGGGCAGGAAGCAGTGAGCTGCTGACACAAGCCAGCTCTCCGAGACCAGCGAAGCCCCACAGATGTGGCCCTGGCCCTTGACGTGCAGGCTGACCTGCCATGGCCACTCTCCCACGTCCGAGTTCTGCCCGCCGACGATCCGCGACTTCCTGACGTAGGAGCGGGTCCCGCAGTCTGGGGTGGGGAAGGAAAGGGGTGCTTGGTTACTCCTGTTCCCATTCCATACCTCCCCTCTGTTCCTTGGGGATATCTGACAGCACGAGTGCCCCATTACTCATGTCAGGGAGGGCTATAATATTTACTTCCTAAATACATAAATGTGCAGATATTCCTGTATTCCCCATCTTGAACAACGCAGACACTCCCCAGGCTGATATAGAACACATCCTGGTATTTCCAGATCAAGCCACCACACAGAAATACCCAGAGGCTCTCTCTGCCACACTGGGGTGCTTCTCTAAGAGGCCCGGCCTAGAATCCAGTGTTCCCCCCATTCCCAGGGCACTCACTGCAGTTGTCCTCGTCAGAGTTGTCCTCGCAGTCCTGCTCCCCGTCGCACTCAGGGTTCTGTTTGCTGATGCAGTGCCCGCTGCGGCACTTGTACGTGTATTCCTTGCAGGGCACTGTTGTCTGACCTGCTGCAGGCAGGACAGAGAGACAGGGGTCAGACCCAGTTCTGGGGAGGTCACACCGCCCAGGAGCCCATCACCTCTTCCCCCCATCTCCAGGACATGCCAACCCCATGAGAAAACACACGCCAGGATGCCCAACCACCAAGAAATCCATCAGAGGCTGCATCCGAGGGAGGTACCCCCACAGTCCACCCTCACCTGTGCTGCAGCCGCCCTCGTCGCTCCCGTCCCCACAGTCATCCTTCCCGTCACACTTCCGTGCGTTGGGGACACACTTCCCGTTGTCACACTTGAAGCTGTCAGCTGCACAGCCTGGGGACAGAGAGCAGCTCCTGAGGGCAGGGCAGGAATCCTGCAGCGCCTTCCCCAAGTAAAGTCTCTGCAGCTCCACCATCCTGTGTCTCCAATCTCTTCTTCTCCAAACTGCACACCACCCCCCAGTTACTCAGTCCTTTCTTTCCCCAAAACCCACGTTTCCTACCCCTCTGCACATCCTTCTTTCCTCCAAGCTCTCGCTCGGGGCTCAAGGAGGCTGCATCAGATGAGTCCTTCCCACGCCCCGTGCCTGGCTGTTATTTTGGGTTTCTTGCCCACTCATTTCCAGCACAGCAGTTGCTTCCCTCCATCCCACAAGCCTCCACACTCCCAGTCCCCTTTACGCCAGCCCTCAGCGAGTCACTCACTGCACTGCAGCTCGTCACTGTTGTCACCACAGTCGTTCACGTTGTCACAAACCCAGAACTTGGGCTTGCACCAACCATTCTGGCACCTGAACTGCTGCTCAGTACAGCCTGGAAAAGGGCAGTGAGAATCGCAGAATCATTAGGGCTGGAAAAGACCTTCAAGACCATCGAGTCCAGCCTGTGACCGATGCCCACCTTGTCACCCAGACCAGAGCACTGAGTGCCATGTTCAGCCATGTCTTAAACACCTCCAGGAATGGGGACTCCCATCACCTCCCTGGGCAGTCCCTTCCAATGCTAGAAATCAGGGGAGAGACCTGCAAAGGCACCTGTGGAGTCACCAGCGACCCATCCACCATGGCAGTTCTCCCAGTGGGTGTGCAAACACTTGGGAACCCACCAAACAGCTCGAGACCGTGCGCATGTACATAGATACACGACGCACTCGGGCTACAGCACAGTATTTCCAATTTTCTGGAGAACCAAACCATTTGGAACTGTCCTGTCTCAGGCAGCAGAGGCTGAAGCTGACATCACTGCAGGACAGCCTCAGGCAACAACTGAAGCAAAGCACTTGCTACAAGCAGCAAGAAAGCACCTGAGAAATCCTGATCATGGGCCACTCTTCCTCAGAAAACTACCACTCCCCTGGGAACCAGATCCCAATCTAGGGGATTCCATCCTCTCTAATGAACCGCAGACCCTGGACAGTAACACTAACTACAGGACAGCTCTGCTAATTCAGGAGGAAAACCTGTTGCACAAAGACACAACTCCATGTATCCCACAGGTTTTCCAGATGTGCTCTGCAAAGCCTGCCCGGTTGGGTAACAAAAGGTGTCCCTTCACAACACCCAGCTCAGCCAAACCCACAACCAGGAGGATTACACAGAAAAACACATTCCCAGCTGAGTGGGACTGGAAATGGAGAGAGATGCCACTGGGAGAGGGCCGGATTAGCAGAAATTCACAGCTCCTAGGCTGGGAAAGGATCCCAAACAGATCCCACGTCGAGCGCCTCTCACTGCAGTCTGGAGAACAGCGGCAGCGCTGGTTCCAGGCAGCACCGAGGCACACTGCCCAGAACAAATACCCCCAGAACAGCCACCCCAGGGCATCATGACCCTTCCCATGCCATACCATGCCAAAGGGAAACCAAGGATGGACTTACTGCAGGATCTCTCGTCGCTGCCATCCACGCAGTCCAGCCACCCGTCACAGCGCATGCTCCGGTCGATGCAGCGACCCGTGTTGCAGGTGAACTTCCCAGGGCAGGCTGGGAGGGGGAAGGGAGCAAAACCCCACGTGAGCCCTCCAGGTGTCCCCTCTACATCACCTCCCCAAAGCACACAGTGCTCCCTGTGCCTGCCTCCAGCAGAACATAGCAGAGACACAATGAGGTTTGCGGTAAAATAAGACAAGCTGCTATGCCCCTGGAAAAGGCTAGGGAAGCACGGAGGAGGAGCAGCTCTGGATCTCAGGGAAATCAGTTTCTCCCCCAGCCCCAGGGTTCCAACTCACGGTCGCTGGAGTCGTAGGACAGGTACTCTGCAGAGAAGCCCGTGTCTGTGTAGGACTGGTCTGAGTGGAACCGGACCTGGATTTTGTTGGTGCTGCTGGCCACTACAAACTGGGAGCGCTCCCCACAGTACCTGCAGGGCAAAGGGGAGTCAAGTGCTGTAGTGAACTTCCTTCCATCCCTGACGTCCCATCGGCACAGAGCTGAGGGGGCAGGAGAGCAGGGAGCAGGTCTGATCCCAGCACAAACTGCCAGGCCTCAGGGTCCAAATTCTGCTGCCACTCACAGTAGGTTTGAGCCAGTTGCAAACACCAGCTTGTGACCTTAAGAACGACTGTGAACAAGTTTTTCCACATCCCTGCCTGCCTCAGTGATGTGTCTGATCTCAGATATGCTGGACTTGTGCAGGATCCCATCCCACCACAGGCAGGTGTGACCATGTACACAAGCAGCACTGCAGGAACTCAGGACTGTAGAGGCAAGTGCTGCTACTCAGAACCCTCTCTCTGAGGCAGGGTCAGCTTCCTTGCCCAAAACATTGCGAAACAAGACTAATCCTGTCCCTGTGCAGTACCAAGTTGTCTGGCCCAGGTTCCATCACGCTGTGTAACAGCATATGGCCAATACATCAGGAAATGCATCAGAGAACACAACGGAACTGTCCTGAGAACAGAGATTTCTTCATTCAAGCAAACCCATCCCAGAAGTTTCTGCCTTCCCTCACATGAGCCATGTGCCATGACAGAATCTGGGGGGATTCAGCTGCAGCTGGGTCTCATCCCCAAGCTTGGGGTTCCCCTCTCACCACAGGGTAAATCCCAGCACCCTCCTGCCTCATCCCATCCTAAAGAGCACCAGCACACTTCTCACAGCAGGTTTAAGGAAAGCACAAAGTTCTGTGTTGCTAAACAAAGCCCCTCCATGGGTCAGAGAGCACCCGACAACCCACCTTGTGCTGTTGATCTGCACATAGTCCTTGGTGCAGGAGCTGACGGGGATCCCGGGCTCCAGCACAAAGAACATGTTGAAACGCACCTTCACATTCTTTATAGAGGGAACCTGCAAAAGCGAGCAGAGTCAGTGGGGATGCTGTTTTCTGGAGCAAGGAAAAGGGAATAAGCTTCATGGGAAGAGGATAGAAGATAACAGGAAGAAGTCAGTTTTCCAGAAGGAAAAGAAAAACCTTCATAAAAGTCACTATGAGCCACCCCAGTTGCAGGATCTCTGATGGAACAGGCACACAGAGGGGGTGGAAGCCAGACCTCTGGTCACCAGCCAGTGACTGGACTGCCCCAAAGCTCCCACTTTCATGCTTTTTGTGTGAAGCTACAGTTTTTCGGGGGCTACTATAAGTGTCACATGGGGTTCAGGCCTCTCACTGCCTCTTCAGCCTTTGCCCCCAGCTCTGAACACCTCCCTCAGCTACGCCAGACTCAGAGCCTCAGGGCAGCAGCTGCTGCGAGCTCCCTTGGACTGCGTCTGCACGACCAGAGTCATTGGACAGCCTAATGAAGGGACAGAGAGGGCCCACCTCACCTCAATGTTCCACACACAGTCTGTGTCTGGGGGGTAGTGTGCCGGGTAATAGGGAGTCGTGAAGGTGCCACTCTCTCCCTTCAGGGTCCCACCACAGGCTGAAGATAAACACAAGACGAAAACAGGTTAGAGATTCAGAGATGTGGTTTGCCCAAGCCTCAGCTGGCTGTCACCCGAGGCAGGAAGGGAGGCAGAGGCAACAGTGTCTAACAAGGTTAAGTCACCCTCTGGAGAGACCAGTTCTGCTCCAAGGCTTGAGAGAACCCAAGAGATCAATTAGGTGCTTCCTGCGTACATCAATCTGCATGTCTAACCCAACGTAACACCTATTTTGGCCTCCTCAGGGACATCATTACAGCAGCCAAGAGCACTGTGGGCAAGGCCAAGATGTGACCTGTTTCCAGGTGCTCCAGCCCTGGAAACATCCCTGACAAACTGACCGCAGCCACACCCACCTCCCTGTTCAGCTGCCCCTGGCAGGGAGAGGTGGGGGAAACAGGCCAAGGGCTCTGCTCACCTTTCATCTTTGGGAGCTGGAAGAACTCAGCCTTAAAGCCAGGGAATCGCCCCTCCTTGTTGGTAACCAATGTGATGAGCATGACGTTCTGGGAGGACAGGAAGGTCAGGTTGTAGGATGGGGCGTAATTCCCACAAAGCCTAGGAAGCAAAGGACAGAATCCATGAGGCACAGCTGCAGAGGTCAGCTCCGAGCAGGGACAGGAGCTCAGGTCCCAGCAGGAATCTCAGTGCTCAGTGCTGTACAGGAACATCCCGGGGACACTGACCTGACCAAAGTGTGGGGCTCCACGGGGCTCAGGGAGTCGTAGACCTTGATATAGTCACTGTCATCTCTGCAGGGCTCCAGCTCCAGGGTCTTGAAGGTGAGGCTGATCCTAGAGCTGGCATCTGCCCTCAGTGCCCAGTAGCAGAGGGCATTGTTGGGGTACGGGCTGTTGGGGAAGCCCGGCGTGGTGAAACTGGTCACCTGCCCTTCCTTGGCGTGGAGGGAGAACATGCAGCTGTCTGCCCGGAGAGCAGGGAACAGTTAGCAAGGAGTCCTGGTTCCAGCCAGGGTACAGGTCATTTCTTCTCAGTAGCTGTTACAGTGCTGCGTTTTGGATTGTGAATGAGAACGGTGGCTCCAGCTGGGCTTAAAACCAGGAAACAAGGCAAACGAGGAGCTTCTGCCCTGCCTTTCCCTGGGATGCAGACACTAATTCCTCCTCTGCCTGCAGGCTGTCCCTGAGCAGATGCCTCTGCAGGGGACATGCTTGCTGGATAACAGTTGTGCCACACTCTGTCTGACCCCACACCAGCTCCAAGGAGCACACTGGGGTCTGCCTTGCATGCAGAGTACCCCTCTCCAGACCCTTCCCCATCCTGCAAGGGAAATCACCACCCTAAAGAGGCCACTGAGATTGAAGAACTGTACTTACTGTCTCGGGCCGAGTGAGCTATGCTGGGGTCCACAGCTGCAGGAGAAAACAGAGCTGGTGTCATCCTTCGGGCTATGGAAAATCCCTGGGCACATAGCTGAGGTCGTCCCCAGGACCTGCACTGATCTGGCCTTGCTTGTGGGGTCTCTCCCTGCAGGTTGGCCAGGGCAGGCTGCTCCTGCTCAGGCTCTGGGGAGCTGAGGGACTGAGCTTTTCCTCAGCAGATGGAGGATTCATCCCTGTCCCTCTGCACTCAGCTCAGAGGAGAACACAGAGCAGGTCTGTGCAGCCTTCCCCAGTCTGTACATCCCATTAAGCCATGCTGTGAAATCCAGGTCCTTACACCCACCCTGAGGGTTGTCTGAAGGCCCCCAGAGGAGGGCTGTGGCCAGCACCTTCCCTCTCCAGTGACATGTCCCCCCAGTCCCACGCGGAGGCCCAGGGACGGCGGAGCCAACACTCACGGAAAGCGATGACCGACTCCACCTTCAGCAGGGGGTTTCGCAGGCGGGGGTTCCACCTCTGCACCAGGCTCTGCTTGTCGGCCATCGCCCTGTCCAAGCTCTGCTCCCGGTACTTGGGGACAAGGAATTCGGACCAGTAGTAGGCAATGACGCTGCCTTCGCTGTGGGAAGGGCAGTTGTTGGGTTGAGGGCAAGGACAGACATGGGAAGGCTCAAGTACCACTAGAAGAAGGGGCCAGGCTACTTGATGAGACATTTTTGGATTTTAGCCATGGGGAAGGGAGAGTCTCAAGGGTAAGTTAAGCAAACCATGCCCAGTAAAGGCCGCTGCCACCCTGGGGAGTCCCTCTCAAAGCTGCCAGGTACCACCCACTGCAGTTCACTTCACCACACCTTGATTTTCCCAGGACATCTGCCAGAAAACAACACACTTTCGGGTCGCTTTTCACTGCCCATCCTTTCCTGTGTCACTCATGGTGACTACTGGGTGCCTCCACCCACAGCACCCCGGGAATGAAGGTAAATATCTGTGTGATATCCCAGCATTGCCCTCCTCCACTCTCAGACCTGGCTCAGGCAGCACTGAAGACTCACCTGAAGGCAGTGATCACTGTCTCTTTGTGGTAAGGGCCAATATCTGCATGATTCCTGTATATCTCCTCCACCTGAAAGGGTTGAAGGGAGGGTTCAGCACATCTAGAAATGAGGAAGGAGGAAAGGCTACAGACAGACAGAGCTTCAAGCCCACTGTGGGCACATACCCGGCATCCCTGGCTGCAGGAACCCGCAGAGCCAAAGAGAGGAAGAAGGAAAGCTGAGAGTCCAAGAAGAGCCCAGACCCAGCATAGCACAGCCTCCTCTGACTCAGCTCTCCCCGCTCTTCCCAGGGGAAGCACAAATCCCTGACTCTGAGGGGAGAGACAAGACCAGCCATGGCTTCAGCATGCAGGGCAGACACCCTCCTGCCTCAGCTCCCAGCCCTGATTCATCACTGACCCTGGGATGTGCCCTGGCAGCTCCTATGGCACCAGGCTGGAGCTGGGATGCCAACCCAGCTCCAAGGCATGCCCCTGCTCCCAACTAGTGTGTCAGAGGGAGCAAGGAAAGCTGAGAGGAGCCAGGAAGCTCCAAGGAGTCTTACACGAAATATCCCCATGGGCACAGGGAAAGAGGAAAATTCCTGCTTGCAGGAGGAGGCATGCAAGAAGCCTCTTACCGTGCTTTTCACCTTCTGGGCCAACATGCTGAACTCTGGAGAGCTGGAGTCCTCGTAGGCATCCAGGAATTCCCAGTTCAGAACCCGCAAGTGGCCATTGAAAACCTTCCGGACGGGTGCGTTCCTGTCTGGAAGGGAAGAGTTCAGGGTCAGGAAGGGCAGCGAGGGCTGGGATTATGGCACAGTAGGTCCCCAGTGACAGCAATCGGGGCAGGGGGGTGGAAGTGGTGTCCTCCCACCTCCTGGAGCCTTCCCAGAGCTAGGAAGGGCACATGTGAGCAACACCAGGTAAAAAAGCTGGTAACAACACCAGGGTATCACCCTCGATGCCACCACCCTCCTGATGTCACACTCACATTTGAAGTGCCAAATCAGGAGGCCAGTGGTGAGGGAGACGAGCAGGAAAACCACAACCAGGACGGTGACGACCACGTGTCGCTTCGGGCCACGCTTCTCCACCTTCTTGGAGTTCATGGCAGGGAGGAACTCCACCCCTTCGTCCAGGTGGTTCATGTCCTGGGAGAGGAAAGAAGGCAGGATGGTGAGATGGCTGTTCCCAAAGCCTGGTGTGGAACCACAGAGCAGCCTGGAGCAGGTTTGTGGACAGGGAACGCGGCAACTCCCCAGCACTGAGGGCACAGGCAAACCTCGGCGTCGCAGCTCCACAGCCACCCCACAGCACCCTGAAGGCTTCTCCTTTGCTTTTCCGCACACACCTAATTCCTTTCTGGACCTAACACAAGGTCACGCGCTCAAGGGCCACATCCACACACCCTCCCGTGACCATGGCAGGTCACAAGCCCACAACCTCTGAGATGTGCCTGCCAGCAGATGAAACGGCAGAGAAAAATTCACCCCTTTGCTGGTGGAAGGTGTGTCACTGCAGCTTGTGGGGCACAGCACACTATAAATAGCATTTCTCTAAAAGAACAAATCAAGCCACTTCCTCCCTGAACATTTTCACAGTGCTCTGTGACGTCTCCCGGGCCAACAGCCCTCCTGTGTTTCTGCTTGGAATCTCCCATCCAGCAGAAACACCCATGAAAAGAAACAAACCAAAAATACTAAGCTGAACACACAAGACAGCTGGTGGTCTGCCCCACAGACCACAGGCAGTCAGACTCTCAGGACAAGATGTGGAAGAGCAGATCCCAAAAAGAGGAGGAATGACACCCACATCACACAGCTCTTGCTTCCACCTACCCCACACTGGGCTGGGTGAAGAAGAGGAAGGCCTGTGTGGCATCAGTTGTGAAACCCTCGGTTCCCTGGGGTTTCACTTTCTCCAGCCTTTGGTTCCCTCCCTCCATCCTTGCCCTGCTCATGTACCTGCATCTCCAGCCCAGGGGGAGTCAGAAGAGCTGCAGATCCAGATGTTTTCAGAGGATGCCACACAGCATCCTTGGCACAGGCTGATGTCAGGGGCCCGGATCCACACCCACTCTGGCACCTCCTGTCCTCCCAGAGCTGGCAAACCCTCGTGGGCAGAGCTGACCACAGCTTCTACTTTCATTCTGTGCCTCTCTCAGGTAGGAAGGGCTCCGTACCTGCTGCAAACAGCCCAAACCATAGGGATCCCTCAGCTTTCTGCTCACTGCCCTCCCATTTTCCCCTTACCAGGCATCCAGCAGCTCCCTGGGCTCTGATGACAGCAGGGACACAAAGGGCTGACTCACCCAAATCCATGGCAATCACACACACTCCTGTGCTCCGGAAGGGGTAAGGCTGCCCCACAGACATGACCCTGGGTCAGACACTGCCTGTCCTCTCCCAGCCCAGAGCTGACACAAACCTACTCTAATGGCTCGTGTTCATTTGGTGCAAATGTCACAAGCCCCTAACGGTCAGAAAAAATAGGGACAAGGGGGATATGGCTTCATAGGACACGGGGCAATGGCTTTACACTGGCATAGGATGGGGTTGGATGGGATATTGGGAAGGAATCCTTCCCTGTGAGGGTGGTGAGGCCCTGGCACAGGTTGCCCAGAGAAGCTGTGGCTGCCCCATCCCTGGAAGTGTCCAAGGCCAGGCTGGAGTAACCTCGTCTAGTGGAAGGTGTCCCTGCCCTTGGCAGCAGTGGGGGGTGGAACAAGGTGAGTTTTAACGTCCCTTCCAACCCAAACCAGCCTGTGATTCTAGGAAAAACAATCAGCAAAGGGGATGCTGTTGACAAAGCCTTCTGCATTCTCATGCAAACTCAAGCAACCTCACTGCACTTCCCTTATGTGCTTCACCATCTTATCTTTCCCAAGCCTCACCTGGCAGGAAAGCCCAGCTCCCACTTGCACCATTCCCCCACTCCTTTTGGCCTTTTCTTCACCCAACCCCTGTCCTCTCCTCCCACCTCCCACAGCCCACCACAGCCCCTCCTCCCCGTGGTATTTGCCCGGGGCCCTTCTCAACAGAAATTGAAGTTACAGGCACCTTACCCTGAGTTTTGTTAAGGACTACAAGTTTAATCCTCTGCAAACACCAGAAGGCCACCACGACCAGAGCAACAAACCAGTTTTCACATCACCTGCTCTCAAAATCCTCTGAGTTTATCATTTGGCAACACAGGGAAGGAACCTTCATTCATTTGTGGGATTTACTGCCTAAAGCTGGGCTGAAAGAACTGTTTCCATCCCCAGAATAAACAGACCCAGTAGGGTCACAGAGGACAATCCCATTGGGAATACTCTGAATGCTGTTTGGCCTCTGTGATCACACAGGAAAAGCTTGACAACATAACCCAAGGAAACTTTAAAATGGTCAAGATGCAAAATAAAGCTTAAATACATACAGACATCCTAAATAAAGATACTCTTCAGTCAAAGTCAAGACTATCTGAAGTTTGACATATTGTCTTCCAAACAGCCATCTGGCTCCCCTCAGGTTTCCAATCATGCAATAACCCCCCCCAACCAGGTAAAGAGAAGAAATTGGCCACAAATCTTGCAAGCACCTCCCCTCTCCCACCGTGGCGCTGCTCCCAGTGCTGAGCCTTCCCAGGACTTCCAAGACATTGCTGTTGGTAGCAGAAAGCAAAGTATTTAATTCCCTATTAACATCTGCAGGAGCCTGTGGCAAGAAAACCACCGCAGGGGCTTAAATGATGTATCTGTTCACACAGCAGCAACTTCCTCACACTTCCTGGGGGCAGTGAGGAAGAGGCACAAAGAAAACCCTATTTTCCAATAGAAAACCCTTCTGCTGAGGGGACACTGTAGAATTCCCAAACTTGAGTTTCACCAAACTGCCAGAAAAAAACAGGGCTCAGTGGCAAGCAGGAGCTGCTGCTGTACAAGGCCAGGCTGCACAACACTGGGGCTGATGCATTTTAACATCCTCTTTGAGCTAAGGTTGTGTCTTTGCAATGAAAAATCTATCTTAAAGGGAGAAACTCATCAGTGGGATTAAATTAGAAGGCAAACAGAGGTTCCCTCTGCCTCCAGCATGAACAAACACACACAAAACACACGCGGTACTCCAGTGGCTGAGGTGTGACCAAGGAATTAGGCAGGAAAACTCACCATCTGATCTTTCTTTAGACAATTCCTCTGCTTTTCTTGGAAAAAATAAGGATGAAACCTGTGAGTTTACAGCACACCTTTGTCAGTTTGCTCTTGCTTCAAAGGTGAGACAGCAGCAACCCCCACAGCACAAGAGAAATGACGGGAGTGTGGGGACTCCTGGGGAGCTTATTTTTGTCTCTCCTCCTGTACAAGGTGCACAAGCAGCCACTGACACTATTACCTGCCAGAAATTACCCAGTGATTGGAGGCAGATACGAGACCGGATCCAAAGAGGTTTCCCTCCCTCCCTGCCCTCTGTTTCGTATTCTAGCTCTCGTCCTCTCCCATCCCAAACCTTATGGAGGCCGTTATGTTCCCTGGCCAACGCTGACACTTGTGTGAAGCTGCTTTGAGGAGCTCTCACCCACAGCCTGGGTAAGCAAGAGCCATTCCTGCAAACTCTCTCCCCACTACCCTGAGGATCTGAAGCATCCCCCAAACACTACTGGAATGCTGAATCAGGCCCTGCGGGAAGGTCTCAGACAAGGCCCCGTGTCCCAACCTCTGAATAAGAGGCTGAATCCTCCCTGCCCACACTCAGCACGAAAAACACCCGTTTGACCTTAGGACCAGACTTGTCTGAGCCCAAAGCGAGTGGCTCAGCCTCTGCCTTGCTCAACCCCTGTGCTCCACATTCCCTTCACTGCCACCACTCCTGCTTTGGGGAAAAATTCCTGGTCACCATCCTCTGAGCTGGGTGGAGACCAGATCACAGGCAAGGCCAGCTCAAAGATCATAGTTAAACCAAGAAAATAATGACTAAAATTTTAATCTCCTTTAGTTAATGGCTGCTGCACATTTCCCTCACGTCTTCCGAACAGCCCAATGCAGCAGCTCTAAACCAAGAGGAGCTGAACATGTCCTGCTCTCACCTTGTCCATGGTTCCTGCAGAAACCATCTCTAGCCCGAAGTGACTCAAGGTCTGACTCTCTCGCCCTTCTCGAGGAAACTGCTCCAATAAACATTATTAACAGAAAACCTCCCTTGATATTCTCTCTGTCTTAGTCACTGGAGCAGTTACTTCCTCCTGCTCCTCCTTGCTCAGCCCTCAATGGCACTGCCACAGCAGGGTTGGAGGGTTCTGGTCACAGTGGCAGGAAAGCCACATGCCAATCCAGTGAAAGGGTCAGGCAGACACTGCCCTAGTTCTTCCATGCCTCAGTTTCTCCTGGAGTACTGACTTCATAAGGAAAGCTGGAAAAGGAGCACTCACAGATTTATAGAGCTCTCAGAGGGCTCCTGCACACAATTCCTCCATGCAGAGTCCCAGCTCATTCCTGTGAAAAGCAGACCTCCCACTCCTCCTCCGTAAGCCACACAATGTATTTTTAACTGTGCTCTGCCAGACTGGACAAACCAGATGCAGAAGTGACTAATTCTGTCAGCAGGAAATTCAGCAGGCACACAGGGATGGTGGGAACAGCCACACAGTCAGTTCTGGAGATCTTCCCAGAAAGCAGAGAGATCCTCCTGCAAAAGGGGGATCATGGAAACGCTGCGACATGCCACGGAGTAAGAAGATTCCTGGGATGTATACAAAGCAGTGGTCTATCTGGGATGAGCATCCCCCACAGAGGCTAGTTTCTGGCTTGTCTGGCAGTCCCAGCAAGACGATGTGATGTGTCCCAGGCACCCAAATCCTCACTGCTCCCCTCTCGTCCAAAGCAGCTGCTCCATCTCTCCCTCAGTGTCTGCATCCGTTCACAGGACCCCCACTCACAGAAGGACTGGGCTCCCAACCATTAGTTTCATCTGTCCCTTATCACCACCAGATAACTTGTTTGTATAGAACCAGACTACGAGATTCAGCTTCTTCCCTTGACCTTTCCCAACTCCAGACTCAGCTGGTCTGCCACAGGGCCAAAGCTGCACAGATCACAGAAGGTAGGAGCAGGTGTGCAATCGAAGCAAGTCTCACAGCAAAAACCCCATTGTCTGACACCAATATACTTGGTCAAGAAAAGAAACCCATAAAATGCCACGTTGGAGGTGGCCTGGGGAGGTCTGAGATGAAGCAGAGTCACGAGACTCTGTTAGGCTCTTGAGGGTAATTACACCCTGCAGATCCTAGTCCATGTGTCCAAGAGGCAATTCCCACCTCCCTCTTTCCACAGCCACACCCGCCTCAGGTGGTGTTCAATAAAAACTAAAACAAATACCACATGAGAAACGAGAGGAATGAAACCTGTTGGCTGATCAAGCAGCTCAGGACACGGGCTCAGAGCTTGGGACGCCCCAGCTTTGAAATCAACAGGGTGGGCTTGTGTGGCAAAAAGAGCCAAGAAAGTTAGATTTTCAAAACCTGAGTTTTCCTGGACCACACTGAAAGCCAAAGCATGAGGGGAAACAGCCTATTTCTCACAAGAAGTAGTGAAACAAATCCAAAAGCTGCTGACACACGGTGTTTACAGTAGCAACTCACTTCACCCAAGGAGCTCAAGTACAGCTACACCACTCTTGAATCAACTCCTGAACCAATTCTTGCTGCAAAAAAAGATAAGAATCATCTCTTCACTCGTCCTCTTACTCTTGATAAAGAAATAACGTGAAAGCAGCATATGAGAGCGAAGCTTCCCCAAGGCGTATTTGCGCAGTGCTGCCCCACCACGGGCAGTAATGCACTGAAGAACCTTTGCCAATGGAGGGCAATGGAGCTATAAAATGATGAATAAACAGGGAATATGGGGCAAGAACTCAAGGCCAGAGTCCTCCAGACTGTGTATGTCCCAGCAGGGAGGGCAGGTGCCAACAGTGAAAGACATGTCACACACACCTACTTCACGCACCAATTTTGAGCTAAACCCTCTACAGCATTCGATTGTCTTGTGACCACCCTGAGTCATACGAGAAACCAAATTCCTTTGGGTTTATTACAGAAGAAACTCAAGTTAATGTTTGCAGAGACAGCATAGGCTTGGCTTGAGCCCCGCTCCAGGCTTATCACTGCAGCTGTGTCCTGCATCTCAGCAGCTCAGAAAAAGCCACCACACTTTTGTGTGTCTGTGGTAGCAAAGAACTGTACACTTAAGTCTTAGCAATTCTGGCGAAGAAGTGGGGAATAAAGCTACATTACAGCCCTGATCCGTGTAGCTATGAGCCATGAAATTCCTCCTTACAACACACTGATGTCCCAAGAGCTGAAAGAAATATGCCACAGATGCAAACAGCTTATTTAAATCACTCATATGTCTTTCCTGGTACAGACAGCACTGTCTGGAAAACAAAACTGCCTCCAGCAGCTGAACTAAAGCAGCTGCACCCCAGACGTGGATCAAACGCTCCTCTTGACATTTCACTCACGCTCCTCACCAGCCCCTACAGTTCTGAGGTGGACCTGGCCCTCGAGTTTTCAATGTCTGGATCCAAGAGCAAGGAAAACACCAGCACCTCTGACAGGGCAAAGCCTCTGCCTGGCAAACCCATCCCTGTAGGCTGCTCCCTCTCCACCCCAGCCCATGGCCCAGATAACACAGGCTGTTATTTGCTTGTCTATTCCGTGGCCTTTGGATGGAAAAGGCACATTCTACCCTGGGCAAGGGGAGAACTTTGCTCCAATACCTTCCCCACAGCCAGGCCCTCAAGACACTCTCGCTGCTCCCTCAAGGGTTTTACAAAGTGAACTTTTGTTTGCTGATCAAAGGTCTGGTGAACTCTCAATTGGCCTCAGCCCTTTTCTCATCATGTCTTCCTTATCCCTGTTTGCCTTTGGCACCAACAGCAGCCAAACTGGCCTGAGCAGCAGCTCACCCACCAGCCACTACCCCAGAGAGACACTCTGCACCTTCCCAAGGAAGACGAGCAGCTTCTCCTCAGCCCAAGAACTGTCACAGCTCCTTCCCCGACACAGGAGGAGACAGAAATGGCAAAAACACTCACATTTCCTCCACTGTCGTGTTTATAGGGGGCCAAGTCCGACAACAGCCAGTCTACGAGGGACAAATTCCTCAGGCTGTTTCCTGCCAGGAGGGCAGATACCATCTTCAGGGAAGTCCTCCTGGATCAGATCAGTCCCTCTTGCACTGATGCAGGGGGAGAAGTGATCCAGAACCAGGGAAGGGACTCGTTCAAGCCCTCAGCCCTGCACAAAGACACACCAGAGCACAAACCTACCCCCTGCCAGGAGAACAAGGCAGGCAGGGAAGATCATGTCACACAACAGTGTCACCCTGACCCGGCTGGGAACAAGGAGCTCCAGCTGAACCGTATCAGCGAGAGCATCTCCTTCCCACTCCTGGCAGTGCCCACGGCCCTGGCACACCTTGGACAGCGGAGCTGGAGACAAGGGAAACGTCTCTTGCTGTAGGCCAATTTTCTGATCAGTGCTAGAATGGCAGCTCCTTTGTTGCTGCCAGATAACAACCACTAAACCAGGCCTTGGAGACACCCAAAGCCTGCAGGTGAGCTGGGAAGTGCTGCTGTCCTGCTTTAACCTAAAACCTGGTTTAAAACAGCTCTGTGGCACAGAACAGGCTCTGGAGGTGCAACCCAAACCCACCAGGCCCTGCCCAGCCCTCAGCCAGGAAGACCTACATAAAAAAGCCAAGACTGTGGTTTAAACTCGCTCCAAACACACTGATAAAGCAGAGGTTAATTAGCAAAGCCCCATAGCCCTGCGTTAAAATGAGCCCTTCCAATGCTCGTACAGGTTCAATTGGATCTGCTGCTAAACAACCCGGCCCCCACGCTCTGCAAACAGTTCGCCTGCGCCGAGTTGCCTTTTAGTCCCAACCCCAGAGCCCAGTTTAAGGCGAAATCAAAACCTTGGGAGCGACAGCAGCGCCGACACCGAGGAGATCCAACACCACCACAGATGGGTGGAGATTTCCACTTTCCCAAAGCTGGTTTTCCTTTTCCTGCCCCGCTGAGCTCGGCACCGTCCCCCAAACAGCTTCTCCTGCGAGCTGGAATCCCCCCCTTCCCGAGGGATGCGGAGCCGCCCCGGTCAGCCCTGAGCGGTGACGCTCCGAGGGGCCGGAGCGAGCGGAGCCGCGGCAGCTCGGGAAAGGCTGGAGGCCGCGTGGAGCCCCCGCCGTGCCCTCACCTGCGGCTGGGCGCTGTACCTCATGCCGGCCCCGGCGGCCGCCGGGCCGTGCTCCATGGCCAGGGCGGCTCCGCGGGGCTCAGGCCGCCATGGCGCGCTGGCTCCGGCCTGGGCACCGTGCCCGGCTCCTCCTTCCCTGTCCTGCCAGGTGTGGAAACGCCCCGTGGGCCCTCCGAGGCTCTGTGTCCCGCTGCAGCTCCCGCCTTCTCCTCCTGCACAGGGACAAGTGTCCGCAGGTGCCCCAAAAGCTGCGCCCAAAAGTCCCGCGTGAGCTCTGCGTCATCCAAGGGACCCTTCAGCCACGTGCTTTGCTTTAGGAAATGAAACCAAAGAAATCTTTCATCACCAGAAGCGGGACGGCTGGCTGGCACCCAGGAATTCACAGCTCCTTGGGAAAAGCTTTGTGTACCCATGGTCTCATCCCTTCTGGGGTGACAGCACTGTCACACTATGAAACCCCCCTGCAAAGAGGATTTTACTCTGCTGTTCCCCAAAACATCGGTGCACTCAGAGCCTACCAAAGCAAAATGTTCCCTTTATGCCAGCCTGAAACCTGCCCTCAACCAGGCTGCAGCACTGTAGGAAGTCCTGCAGAAACTGCACGTGTGCCCAAAGGTGGCACCCAGGGGGTGCTCAAACATCAGCAACAGCCCCCGGCACTGTGTGGGTTAATATTAAACGGACAGGAGAAGGAGGGACCAGCAGCAATGACCGGGGTTCCGGGAATGATATAATGCAGGTTTGAAAGAGGTTTTCTTACACTGAAACTGCACTGGTTTACTCCATCGTTTTCCCCTTCTTGGAAAGATGATTTCCCCACACACGCTCCAATATTTAGGTTTCTCGCACTCAACAGCAAGTCAAGATTAAAATATCTGGATCAAATTTTCATGGAAAAGTTCTTCCCTTTTCTATCTTATATATGACAATCCAAACCAACATGTGATATGCCCATCCAAGATTAAACTGGCCATCCCACTGCCGACCAACTGCCGACCACCTCTTTACACCAACTGCATACAGCCCTGAAACTGACTTTTTTCCACATTTGAACACTTAAATTTCCCAGAATTCTCGTTCTGGTGTAACAGGAGCTGCCCACTGATCACACCCCGCAGGGATTCAGTCACTTGCTGGGTCACTTTTGTTTTAAAATGTCTCCTGCAGAGCATAAGTTTTGCAGCCCTTTAGCGGGTGTTTTTTGGGGGAAAAAAGAGATGGTGTGAGTTCTGTGGTCCCGCTGTTGTTAAAAACACAACGTAAATTCTGGGCTCTTGTAGAAATACGTCCTCCACCGCCTTCCCTGCCCCCTCAGCAGCTGCCAGAATCCCACCCACCGCACAGCAGGAAATATCCCTAGATTTAAGGTATTCCCCTTCAAAAAGGTGCTGTGTTAGTCAGCCTGGTGATGTCAGAGTATTCAGCCCTCCCGCTGGTGCCCAACCCTGTTTTTACAGCCACTCCCTACCCGCCGGACTTAATACCCCCCTGGGTACAAAGCAGCTGGTCCCGGCTGAGCCACTGCCCTTGGATTCTACACATTTCTCCTGTTCAGGGTACGGACTGATCTCCACCCGTGCTCCGGGATGTGGCTGATGAGGGCAAGAGGCAGATTCACTCTGGTATCTCCTGCAAAGATCCACAACTCCTGACTTTCCACAGAGCTGTGAAAACTCAGCGTGTTCTGTCTTTCACACCACTGACATTTTACAAACTAATTCACGAGCCCAACTGAATCTTTGAACAAGGGGACGAAATCGCCGTGGGGAAAGACAACAAACAATACACGTGCTAAATATAAATGTTATGTAGCTGGGAGGCTGTTGGTTTAGAGTCCTAAATAATGCCAGGATTCCCGTTTCTCTGCTGCAGCTCAAGGCTGTGCTGCAGCAGTTGCAGAGTCACCGTGTTAGCAGCGGGTCCCCTCCTTCTGGGCACTGTACAGCCCTAAAACACAAAACAGCGATTCCCAGCCTGTCTGCCATGTGCTTTTGTGGCGAGATTTCCCTGTGTCCCTCCAGTGATACTGAAGGATGCTGAGCCCAGCCAAGGCACTTTGAAAATGTAACAAAGCATAAAGTTCGAGGCACTTACCCGCATGCGATGGCAGCAGTCAGCGACAAAGTCTCTGCTTGTTCCCACTGGGACCAGTTTATCCAAGAAAAGCCGTCGCCTCCCCCTCCTCACGTTGTCTCAGTTTGGCCACAACAGCATCCTAAGAGCCGAGCCGGGGTTTAACACGCCTTTGGGAAGAAGGAGAGCCCTGAAATCTGAGAACCAAGTCCGGCTTGGTCAGAATCGCGTGCGAGTTGCAAGAGCTAAACCGCACTGAGCTCGAACCCCAGGAGAATCCCAGGGGAGACAGGGATCAGCTGCAGGAGCAGCAAACTCTCGCTGGACAGGCGGGATCCTTCTGCATCAGCTCCCAGCCCTGGGAATGCCATCCACGTGAAAGAAGGGAAGAGCGTAGCTGCTTACATAAGAAATGAAGGCCGGCTGCCTGCGGGGGAAAAGGCTTCTGGTGGAGGCAGTTCCCAGGAATTCTAGCAAAGGAGCACCATCCATCCACACCAGGTTCAGTCAGTGCCTAAAGCTTTGCCTCCCGCAGTGTGCCTCAAGGATCCTGCTCTCAGTGTGACTCCCAAATTCAAATTTCACCGGCAGTGCCCTCCCACCCAGATTCCTGCCAGACAACCCCGAAACCACCCCATCTCAAACGCTCAATCCGGTCCGGCAACTTCCACGGCATTACAAAAGATTGGGAGAGAGATAATACACACAGGGTGTCCTGTTACTTTGCATTCCAAAGAGTAAATAAAAGGCTGATTCAGTGGGAGGAGGGGAGAACGTCACCCAGCAGCGCTGTGGTTTCCCGCTGAACCGGCAGCCCCCGAGAGCGCAGGGGAGCGCTGGGCTCTGCTGATGGGCACAGCGGCAGCAATTCCTGCTCCGGGGCCCCAGGCCAGTCATCTTGGGCTGATTCAGCCTCTCCCTCTGCAATGCAAGGGGAATAATTACTGGCTGTGGAGAATGGGAGCTGTAAAAGTGCAATGAGTTGCCCTCAATTGGCCACACGCTGCTTTTGGGCAGAGCAGGGGTGGTGCTTCCCTTCCGAAAGCTGTTCAGGGATTACAGTGTCATTTGGACGGGAACTTCTCCCTTGATCTCGAATGCTTCTCAAGAGCTCAGGAGTGAGTCCTGCTCACAAAACATGGATCAGAAGCTTTGCCTTCCTGAGATCATGAAAGCTGGGCAGAGGCAAGGGCAGTAGTTATCTGCTCCATCCCGGGGATGACACGGGCGTGAGAGGAGGCAAAGGATGTGACTGTGCAACCAACACCCTCAGCCCTCCAACACACCCCAGACAGCTCCGAGACTCGCTTTCTAAATCCAGGGGGATCATTTCCCATGCCCTTGCTGCTGGTGCCAGCCACTGACAGCCACAGGACTCCAGAGGGAATCCAAAGCCCTAGGAAACACTCCGAGGATGTAAACTTGCTCACGGGCCTATAGAGAGAGGTAGGTCTCCTTTTCAAAGGCTCGTGAAAGCAGAGGACCCCTTTTGTGAGCTCTGAATCAGCAGCAGCAGTGTTTGCCTGGCAGAGTGGCCAGGCCTGACTACCTGGTTTCTGGCACTGCGTGTTGTGAAACCCGGCTGCACACTCGGGCACGCCCAAAACTCTAAGTCAGGTAAGGTCCTCTCTGCTAACGAGCTGCGAATGTCTCAACTGGTTTAGCTGGGCAGAGAGATGCAGACAGTGTGCTGGAATTGCCCATTTCTCTTTGGTTTATTAAAAACAAGTAGAGCTGACCCGGCTCACCTGCATTGCCTCCTTGTGCTCCACACAAAGCACAAGTTTCCACTTAGCGTTGGTGTTACCACCAAAGAAAAAGCATGCAGCTTTGACTTTTCATCTATTTTCTTTCTTATTATTCCCTTATTATTCCCTTATTGCCATTTATTATTCCTCTTATTTCCCTCGCTTTGTTGGTGCAGAGGGCCAGGGATGTGGTACAATATGGGGGTTTTGTTGTTTTATGGCCAAGCTCTTGCTGTCTTTCAGACAACGAACTGCCTGACGTTCCAGCTGCCCCGGTAGCAGGGGACAGTGACGCTGGGGGGTACAGTGACACTGCACATGCTGTTAATGCACCCACCTAAAGCAGGAGAATGTCAGAGGTGAGGAGCAAGCCGTGCTCCCCTGGATGGCGCCAGAACTCCCTGGAGGAAATGTCAAGCTGGAACAAGGACCCTGCTTGGCTGGGTCAGGCTTGCAGACCTGTTCTAGGCCATCTTCCACCCCAAAAGCAGCATCACGGGGTATAATTGTCTGGAAACTCCACTCCTCTCAAGACAATCATTAAGGGGTCTTTACTTTCTGTGACTTTTCCTAACATCCCAACTACATCTTCCTGACTGCATGAAAAATTGGTAAACTCTGGTGAATTCTCCAAATGCCAGACACTTGTTGCTGGCCCCCAAGTACTTGTGGGGCAAGGGTTGTCCATGGGCTGAAGGAGAGCCCTCGGATTCCTTCCCCCAGATGGCAGGGAGATGTGGGCAAATCTGCCTCACCTTGCAGCCCATCCCAACTCCTGAGGGAAGAGAGCACTGCCCTTGAAGAATCAACGAGCTAGGAACCACTGTTCCCACCCATTAGTTGTTGCTCTCTCTTATGCTTGTCTCAGAGCACAGAAAAGCAGGAAAAACGTAAACAGGGGTTAAATCCAGCCCTAATACAAACTCTGTAATTCTCGACAAAACTGTTAAAATCCAGGTGGGTGGACACAGTCAGTGAAAACTTTATTCCCATTGGAAGGAGTTCCTGGGTTTGCTCACTCTGAACAGATCCTTTCACCCTGCCCACATCACTTTGACTCACCTCCACAACACAAGTTGAAAAATGAAAAGGGAATAAATCCTATCAACCAGCACTAACTCACATTCTAATTACAAAGGACTCCTCCCTCTGACCGGGGCTCTCCTGCTCACAGATGCCTAAAAACATGGGCAAAGCTTTTGAGTTGCCCTTCAAAGGAAGAAAGTGCTAATTTTGTGCCAACCAAACACTTTCCTACAGAGGCAGCACATGACATTGCAATGCTAAAACTGACAGAGAAGATAACTTCATTTTACCAAGATAACTCTCTGTTTTTCACCAGCACCAGCTTTAAAACCCTTTCTGAGCCATTTCAGGGGCCAACTCAAGTTGGAAGTCACTCTTAGTACAGCAACACTGACAGAAGCAAACCTCAATACAACAATTTATGAGGTTATTGCTTGTCATTGAGCTACTCAGGCCACCCCAGCCACGAAACAGAACTTATTTCCTGACACAAACAAAGCAGTGCAAAGGGAGGTCAGTAATTCATAAAGCTGCAGTGACTCGAGGGCTTGTGACTGTCTCAGACCCTTAATTTCCCTGTATAACTGAGCACATAGGAACAATTCTCACCACAGCCTGACTTAAAAGCAACTTGCCTAAGCACTTTAAAAGTCCTCAGTGCAAATACCTTTTTTTGAGTAATCAAGCATATGATATGTATATGATATATATGATATGCTGTGTATAGCAGCACATTTTTCTATGTATGTCGTGTAAATACCAAGCAGCCATTGCTTTCCTGAGCACAAAATGAAAAATCTTCTGTTGTTGCTAAAAATTAATTCAGAATGACACAAAAACTCGTTAAAGCCATTCATCAGGTTTCAAACACTGCCAGGACCTTTGCCAGGTCCGTGTTAAGACTTCAAGAAGTATCAGCACACAGGTAGAACAAAATGACGTTCTGTTTTCCAGGCTTTGACCACCTTGCTCTGGGTCAACACAGCCACTTTGTGATGCTCCGCCTGGATTTTATTGGCACGTTCTGCTCCTTCTTTAAGTGTCCTTGTGGAACCTCCTGATCCTGGAGCTCTGAAGGACCAGCACACTTCTGCTTCTGGAAAGTGTTCTCATTTGCTGTCAAAATGCAAGGCACAGATAAAACAACTTTTACTTTAATGGTAAAAGTACCCTATGAGAATCCAGTTTTTCTTAACAATTTTTTGTTTACTTTTTAACTACTGACAGTTTTTGCTCACTAATAATGTCTCAAAAGGCAGTTAAACACCAAAATATTGAGATGCCCAGTCAAATTTTACTTTATTTCCTTCCTCACTGGCCTATGCCAATTGGAAGTTTCCTTTCTTTTTCACTTCCCTTCAGAACTGGTAATTTACTGTGTTTCATGGACACAACAGCTTTGATAAAAACAAACAAACAATCAAAAACTGTTGTTAAGAAATCTTTCAACGAGGTGGTAGCGCTTTCTGTCAAGTTACATCTTGGAGGTGACACCCTTTGCCCCTTTAATTAGAGCAGAATTTAAGGCTTTTTTTCTTTTCCCTCTTGAAATACATGGTGCAGGTCCATCCCATTTTCTAATTTACAGATTTTGACTCTAAGTAACACAAACAGCAGGGCTTTTGGGAATTAGAATGTTTTCTTTCAATTATTTTCATATATGATAAATAAGGATTTTGGTCCTGGCAGGTGAGTTATTTTGCTCCAGGTGTTGCAAACTGGAGGACAGTGAGAAAAAAATAACATTAGAAGATATGGATGCAAAGGCTCACCAGGTTGGTTTGGTGAATACCTCCAGACATAAGGAAACAAATTGGTTCTTAAAATATTTACCTCTGTGTAGCAGTTTTCAGGTCTCAGTGCAGGATGCCATGTACAAGATTATTCAGGTTCAAGTGACTAATCCACACTGAAGGGGTCACTTGACAGATGCTGTGTCATCCCTAAATTAAATCATTAATTACCACAATTTGAACTACTCATGCAGAATTCATTCTATAGTCCACAAGACAAAGTGGTTATACCCAGAGAGTGATCCACCTGCAGGAACAGGAAGGAGGGAGCTCGAATGAATTGACTTCTGGAGGGATCAGCAGCTGCAAATGCAATGTAGGGTGAGAAATGCAGATTTATCTGTTGAGAAGTTCAAAGTACCAGTTAAGAAAGATGATTCCAGCCTCCCTCCTCTGGATCTACACACATCTGATCCACCCACATAACTAGGACTCAAGTAAACCTCAGACTGAGATAAATCAGCATTAAACCACGTGAAAAACAAGTAACAAGGTTTTGTGTTTACTGAAAGCTATGCCAGTGTTTTCCAAGGTATTTGGAAAACAAAAATCATCTGCTAAAACATGCAGGTTGATGTCCAATTAACCATTCATTTGAAGAAACACTTGAGGTAACCTCTAGGTGCGTTGACTGGGTTATGAGGGTCTCCTACTGAGGTTCATAAATACAGGTTTTCCCCATGGTTTAAATAAAACAGAGCAGTTGTCAGAATAAAGGTTTGAAAGGTTTTAAGTGGCCTGTGGCTGTTTGTATAGCGTGCTCAGCGCTTGTTAAGCAGGGCTTACACAACATCCTCTTGGTAGAAATAAACATCTAATCCGCACGTTTTAGGAAATAAGACTCTTGGATAACTGGATCATCTCACTGTGACAAAAACAGGCTGTACTTTTTTCAGTTAAAAAAGGTAATGGCAAAGATGCATCAGGCTGATAAGCCCTTTAGTTTCAGGTAAGACAGATGGAAAATGAGTAATGGCAGTGCAATACTTTCTCCAGGCCCTCTTCCCCTTCATGCTGCCCTTGCAGCTCTTCCTCCAGGATGGCTTTCAGGCTCCAGCGCAAGAGGACAGAGGAGCAAACACTACCTGGAACACAGTTCAGCTTAAATATCCCCTTACCCAGTCCCTGCCCAAACCACTGGAGCCCCTCTCTGCCCTTCAGCCTCCTGTGTAAAAGTTATGTATTAAAAACAAGGGCTCTTGACTTGCAGTAGTTGAAGGGTTATTTTTCAACCAGGTTGTTTTTCAGCTCAGCAGATGGGTGGCAGCTGAACCGTGACAAGGCTGTATTTTGCTCTTGAAAGTTGGGAGCAAACACATCCTACCTAACCCAGCATCTGTCCATTCAAAATCAGAAGCATCAGAGCCTGATGCTCTTTCCCCAAAAATCAGACTTCAAAAGCGAAGAGAAGGGACCTACGAGAAGCAGCAATAAATGTTCTTGTTGGCAACCAGTTTAGCAAAAGCAGGATGGTGATGATCAACAGCAAGACTCTTCAAAGCAGCAGCAACCACCTGAGACACACTAAACTCCTGGGATTAGATGCAGGTTTCTTGTTTTGTGAAACTTAATTCTGCCAAAGCCTCCTGTGTCCCGTGAGAAATACAGGAGGATTGACAGAAATTGAAAGGGCTTCACCCTGTGACCATTTTTCAGCACTTGATTGTAGGTTAATATGAACAGAATGTAGCAGGATTATCTTGATTTTGAATTTAGAGGCTTTTTCACATAAGCAATACTAGGAAGTTGCTTGTCTCTTTAATTTCTTAATTTAACTTCCCAGCTAGAAGGATTTAAGAACATCCCCACCTTCCTCCCAAACCACTTTCTGGTGGCTCCTTGAATGTACAAAACAGGTACAAAACCTGACAAAGCAGGACAGCTGCTCAGAAAATCTTTACCACTCCAGATTCCATCCCTGAAGCATATAAACCATAATTCCAGTGCTTGCTTTCACATGCTGACCTCATGTGTCCTGCTTACCCAATATTTACACCCAGACACTTCTTGTGGAGCAAACCACATCTTCAAAAAGAAAACTACAAGAGAAACTGGGTTATAAAGAACCATCTTACCAAGATGATGGACAATCTTTTAGCCAATGGCAAGCTGGACAATGACTGTACACAAAACATGCTGCACAGAACTGAAAGGAGATGGCAGAGATCTGTAAGGCATTCTACATTTTTATTCTTCTCCTGGTCCAACACATCTTCAAGGTCATGTCAGAACAGTCACAAATTCATCTCTGGTATGTGCAAAATTCAAACAAATTTACAAAGATAAAATTGGAAAGGTAAAAACAAAACTAAAGGTGGGGGTCACCGGTTAAAGTATTTCTTCAGAATCCAAGAGACAACAGTTTGGTCGTATTTGAAAACATATTCCAAACTTTTAAAATAAACTGCAGTTTGCTTCCACTGGGTTTATTTGTTGAGGAAAAGAGGATCTTTCTGGTGAACATTCCTTTCTGCTACATTCCCATTTGCTGGCAGACTTGTTCACACAACAGTCTCCTCCTCCCATCCCTCTCCCCACCATGGTCACTCACTTTGTTACAGCAAAAACCATCTTGACTCTCATCCTGCCTTGGACAGAAACCTGATGTGGATGTGGGAGCTGTTCAGGAGTCTGAGGTCAGAGAGAGGGGAGAGGGATTTAAAGGTCTATAAACAGGACACCGAACATGTCAGGGATCTACGTCCAGGTAATGTTACAAACTCTGATGTCCAAGCCACCGTAAGTCACTTGATAACAGCAGAGATAGCCAGACTCCAGGAAAAGGAGGCATCTTCTCCATGGCTTTGAGAAGCCACTGAATCACCCCTCCCAAGTGAGTTTCCCTGCTTAAGGAAGACCAGAGGCAACTGATTTGTCTACAACCCAAATGCACAGAAACAGTATTGGCCAAAAGCCCTTTGGATGGGAACAAAGATCAGGAAGACATTTCTTCATGCCACAGAATCTGGCTTTACACATCTGGACTGAATTGCAGGTACAGCATCTTTTTCTGTGGAATTTCTACCCAGACATCCCAGTGCTGAGCCCAGACAAGCATGGGACAGAGAGCCCAGTCCAATCCTATCCATGACTGCAGTTGGATGGATGGAGGAGGACAATGGGCTCGGGGAGGTTCTCAGAAAGCAATCCATGTTCAGACCAGTGTTCACAGCTGATCCTGGGTCTGCTTTGGAGATGGAGCTGTTGTCACAACCACAGTGGAAACTGCTTTAGTAGAGCCAGAGACTGTTCCCTGCTGGAGATGGGAGGCTGGAACTGTTTGAATTCGCACCTGTTTGAAATAGAAAGCAAAAACTCAACTCGTGTCAAGAACAGCATAGTGACACAATGGCGGCACGTGCATCATGCTCTGGTAAATGATCTGTTTCTGCTGCCAACAAAAACTCCGTTATATGAATAAGACCAAGCACTAAAACACCTCAGGGACAGAGTCTGTCACAAGATCATTCCATCCACTGTCCACAAGGGATGGTGGCAAGAGATTTCCAGATTAGAGGGGAAGACTTAAAAACTAGTTTGAATAAAAATCTACAGGTCAACTGCTTTTACAAGTCTTCAGAAGGACTTGGATCCACTGGATCTACAGACTTGTTACTAGCATCTCTCAATGCAGATTAATTCTTTTAATTACTGAATTACTGAACACTACTTTTCCAGACAGAAGGATGGATTTGCACAGCAGTGATGTGTTTTCTTCAAGAAACAGTGACCCACAGAAGCCAAAGCACAAAGCACTATGAAAAGTGTTGAGTGTAGAGAAAAATCCTGACAGGATTTTTGGTTTTACAATACTATCAATGCTTAAAAAACATTTAAAACCTTTATTTGGATGGAGGAAACGAATAGGTAATGATGGACTTCATGTGCCAAGCTGTGTGCCTGTTCTTTTGCTGGAACCCCATGTATCAAGTGTAAAGCCCTCATGGAGATGTTAAGTCATAACAAAGCAAACAAAATGATCATTCTAGGTGCCCTTACCTGTGTGGCCTGGCCTTGTTGCTGCAGCTGCTGTAGTTGCTGTGCAGTCAGAAAACTCACAGGCTTGTTCCCAGCAATCAGTTTAGTTCCTGCTGGCATCGTAGTCAGGATGATATTTCTACCTAACCCACTGATGCTAAGGAAAAATAATTGTTGAAAGGTTAGTAAACAGCACAGCAGGCTCACAAACCGTTCTGCAGTTGCTAGGAGATCACAGTTCTTGCTTCATTTACTAATGATTTTAAGTAGTGGGGGTTTTCCCCCCCACAAAAGTGGCAAATACAGAAGTGACAAATTTATGCCAATATTTATCATTGATAGAGAAATAATTTATCACACGAATTACACCTCTGACTCTGGACTGAACACATCACTGGGTTAATCTGATCCGACCTGAACCCTTCTCAATGCAGAAAACAGTTAAGTGCTCACTGTTCTGCCTTGAAATATTAACTAAGGGAGACACTATCAGAATTCATGGAAGAATAAACAAGAAGACTTCGACATCTGAATGCCAGAGGAATTTTCACCGAGGCAGTTAACACTTCCCATGCCTCCTGAATGGAGAGATGGTTTCAGATTATATACGTTTTCCAGTGTGTCCCTGGGTTAATTATTGCTCAAACCCACAGAACTAACCTAACAGCTGGTTTCAAAGCAAAGAATGTTTTTCTTTGGTGTACTTGCTAGAACCTACATCTCAGGGCACCTAAATAAAGACTATAATCTCATTGCAGACACCATACTCAGTTTCTTGCAGCTAATGGACCTATTACAGACAGCAATTCTATTCCACCCTCTGCTTGCTCGCTCCCCAGGAACCTACTGAACACAGACCTTCCCCAGCCTACCTCTGAAGCAGAACTATGGGATGCAAAGCACTCACTTGGCTCCGAGGTTGCCCTTGATGATGGGGGCAGTCACCACGCTCTTGCCTTTCACTGGCTGGCTGATCACCGACAGAGGCACCGTTATCCGGGCTGGCAGTTTACCCTGGGGAAGTTGAAGACACATGAGGAGCCACAGGGAGTTCGGCAGAGAAACTGCCTGACAACACACAATTACCACTCAGCTGCTTTGTGGGAGCCCTGGGAGTGCAAACCAACAACAGCTTTGCTGATGAAATCTGTGCTCCATTTCAGGCTTATTAAAATTCACCTCTATTTCATTCACTTCACAGCTGCCCGAGCCCTGAAAACCCACATCATCTTTGCACTACAGTATCCACGATTTTTATCCTTAGTAAACTATCATAGTGTCATTTAGCTTATGTAACTACCATGATACAGTTTATGGTGCCTTCAGCTTTGGGCATTAGAGGAGGACATTGGTAAAAAAGTCAATACAAGCACTTCTAGTTCTGAGTATTCTACGACACCATTCCAAGGGAAATTATTCCCAAGGTGTGAGGCAAGACACTGAGCTGCATGAGGCAGAACTTTAGATACACAAAGTTTATTTCATTCACTTGCAAGAGGGGATAAGAGAAGCTGCATCTGACTTTTCTGGGGCATTTAGCTACAACTCCAAGACCATGAAATGAGTTGCAGACCCACATCCAGAACACAAGTTGTGGCTGCCCCATCCCTGGGAATGTTTAAGGACAGGGTGGACAGGGCTTGGAGTAACCTGGTCTAGTGGAAGGTGTCCCTGCCCATGGCAGGAACGAGACAAGATTTAAGGTCCCTGCCAACCCAAACCATTCTATGACTCTACCATACTTAATTTGAACCTTTGTGGATGTAAAGAGAAGTTTTTGGCCATACACCATCAGTACATTTTGGTGCTCCCCTTTGCCTCCCACCCCCAGTGAAAGCCCAGCATTACTCACTGCCTGGGACGTGGACACCACAGTGGTGCTGACAGGGACCTGCCGCACGGCCGTGGCTCCTGTGCCGAGGGTGATGGGGGTCCCTGCAGCTCCCGAGGCCACTGCCACTGCCTTGGACACCGTGGCACTCACAGTGGGCAGGGACACAGCCGAGGTGTGGGCTGTGCCAGCAACGCTTACTGCTGAGGATGAGGGCTTGGCGTGAGTAGCTACAGTGATGGTCTGCCCAGCCTTGGGGGGCATCACCCCCAGCCCCTGCACGATCCTTATCGTGGCAGCCGGCTTGGCCTCCGTGGATGCCACCGTGGTTATGGCTTTGCCCTTCTGCTCTGCCACAGCCATGCCCAGGGCAGGCATCAGGCGGAAAGCAGAGCTTGCTGGCTCTGCAGTCTTTAGGTCAGGAGTCACTTTAACCACCGTGCTCCCAGCTGGGCTGGAGGAGGCAGGAGTGGCCGTGCTGGTCTTGGCTGGAGAGTCAGCAGTCTGCACAGGGTTGGATGTCACATGCAAAGTGGCAGAGATGCCTTTCCCACCAGCACTGCTCCCCGCTGCTGCTGTGAAGAGGTCCTGGGTGAGTTTGACAGTAGTGACCTGGGACTTGGCCAGGGTGGCCATCATGTCCGGGGTGATGCGCAGCACTGTCTGCCCCTTGGCATCCGTGGTGATGGAGGACGGGGGCAGGCGCAGCACGTCCTTCCCCTGGATGCGGAAGTTGGTCGCTGTGAGCGGGATGCCACCGCCAGCCTGGGCCTTCATGCCAAGTTGTCCTGTAATAGCCACCTGGGAGAGAGCAGAGAAACGGCTCTGTCAAACCAGGACACAGCCCAAGGCACACTCAAAGCAGAACTTCCCAACAGGATGATGTTTGCTCACATCAGAATCAGGGTGGAGTGACACTGGCACGCAGTACACTACTGAAAACAGTTCTGGTTGTGTATCAGATGTCATTCCCAAACTCACATAAAATAGGAAATACCGTGGTGCTGGTTTCTTTTCCAAGCAAGACGAATGAGAGATCACTAAAGAACCTCCACAAACACATCTTTCACCTGTACATGGAAACAGGGCTCAAACACAACCAACCAGCAATGCCTAAATCTGCACAGTCCATAACTCACGCACCACTCCAGCTCACACCCGTGCTCACACCTGCATAACACATCTGTCCCAACAAACAGGCAACAACGGGGTTGTGGAGCCCAATTCCTTGTCTCTCCCTCCCTCTCACCTGCTTGATGATGTTCTGGCCAGCCACATTCTGGATGACAGTGGTGGAGGAGGTGCTGGCAGCAGAACTGCCCGGGGAGCTGGTCACTGGCTTTACAGCAGGACTGGGGGCTGCAGGCAGCCCTGTCACAGTGAGACCTGCCTGTCCTGCCACAGAGCCTCCTGCTCTCTGCACCTGCACAGGGCTGCTCTGAGCTTTTACTGGCAGAGTCATCACAGCCTACAGAAGACAAGGAGGAAGCCTATGAGCAGAATAACACACTGTGAACAGTCTAGTAATTCTTTTTTGTATTGTGCCTCAGCTTGCAAATTCAGGGAGACCTTACTACTTTCTACAACTATGTGAAAGCAGGTTGTAGTGAGGTGGGGGCTGTGCTCTTCTCCCAAGTAACAAGTGACAGGACAAGAGGAATTGGCCTCAAGTTGCACTGGGGAGGTTTAGGTTGGATATTAGGAAAAATTTTTTCACAGAAAGGATTGTAAAGCATTGGGAATGGGCTGCCCAGGGCAGTGGTGGAGTCACCACCACTGGAAGTGTTGAAAAAAACATGTGGATGTGGCACTTGAAGATATGTTTTAGTGGTGAACATGGAGGTGGTGCTGCGTTGATGGTTGGACTTGGTGATCTCTGAGGTCTTTTCCAATCTTAACGATTCTGTGATTTTAAGTTCTATGGACTTTCTGTGTAGTGCACAATTTAGTGATGTCAGATAAACAGGCAGAGGGGTGAAAAACAGAGCACTGAACAATATTATTTATGTAAAACTGTTTCTGTGCTCTTGCTCTGCAGTTACTGCATGCTCCAAGTGTGCACAGAATCCCTGTACCCACATCAGAACATCAGAAGAAGTCAGATTAGATGTCAGAGCTCCTCCACCGCTTCTGACTCACCTGAGGGAGCACTTTGGTTTGCGTGGCTGTAGCTGGAATGCGGATTTGAGGCACTGACGTGGGCGGCTGCTGCTGGGTAACCACTGGGGCCTGCTGGGACACCGCTGGAAGGCTGGACTGGGCAGTGACCACCCGCACCTGTGGCAGCCCTGAGGAGCCTCCGTGACTCACCACGCGTGGGGCGGGCGGTGCCGGCCCCGGCTGTGCCTGAGAGCTCTGAGCTGTGGAGAGCAATGTGCCCAGCTGTGGCATGGTGGGGGACGATACCAAAAGGACACTGTGGACAAGAGAGAGGCACAAGGTCAGCAAAGAAATGTAGGAAATTCACAGAATCATTTAGGTTGGAAAAGACCTCTGAGATCATCGAGTCCAACCTTTGCCTGATCCTCACCTTGTCACCCAGCCCAGAGCACTGAGTGCCACGTCCAGTCATTCCTTGGACACCTCCAGGGACGGGGACTCCACCACCTCCCTGGGCAGCCCCCTTCAGTGCCTGACTACCCTTTCAGTGAAGAAATTCCTCCTGATGTCCAACTTGAACCTCCCCTGGCACAGCTTGAGGCCGTTCTCTCTCATCCTGTCCCTTGTTCCCTGGGAGCAGAGCCCGACCCGCCCCCCCCCGGCTCCTCCCTCCTGTCAGGGGGTTGCAGAGAGCGAGAAGGTCCCCCTGAGCCTCCTTTTCTCCAGGCTGAGCCCCCCCAGCTCCCTCATAACTGAATTACACAATTTTGAAATTTACTGAAAAACAACCACCAACATTCCCAAGTGATGTAGGAGACAGAAGCAGTACCTCTGGCTGGGTTTTGCTGGCTCTGCCCCAGCACTGGATACACTCTTGCTGACTGCAGACACTGGAGGGGGTGAAATGGGTGTTGGTGGCAATGCTGGTGCAGTTGGTGTCACAGGCGTCACGGGAGTTGGTGGCATGCTGGAGTCACTGAGGCTCAGCTGGCTGGGCTCTGCTGTGCTGCTGGGGAGGGCTTTCACAGCACCCTCCTTGCTGCTCGACTTCTGCAAAGGAACCACGGCCAGTGTCTCAAAAACTAGTACTGCTGCACCCTGGAGTGGGCTCAGCACTTTAACATGAGTTCTGTATGGCTGTGAATGAGGAAATCAGACATGGCTGACTGCCTTCCCCACCTGCAGTCATGGATCACTTGGGGTGTTTGGCTGCTGCTGTTCTCAGGGAAAAGTGCACCTCAGCTGTGACAAACATTCAGATTTCCACCTTGGTTAATGTGCCAGCAGAAAGGACTTTAGAGAGATTTGGTATCAGTAACAACAAAAAGATATCCAGACCCTGGCAGCTCCAGCACAGCAAAGGAGAGTGTGTGTTCCATACACTCTGCTGCAGATTAACCTCAAAACTAGATCTGAAAGACCACCCCTACGATAGGGAGCAAAATGAATTCCATTGCCCTTTCTGCTGAGTTAACAAGGATAGCAGTGGAAGCTGAGTGGAGGAGAAGTTCCCTCTTTCCCTCTTGATTTTGTGCACTGGTGCCAGACATTCATATGCATCATGAATTGCTAACTCAAATATGGCAATTTTCATCACCCACTATGGATGCAGAATTTATGGATTAATTTGAGCCCAATCTCCTTCCCAATCCCCAAAGCAGCTGTGCAAACCTGAGCAAAGAAATCTACCATTTTAGCTGGAGGTTTTGGCTTTTGAAGAGCTTTCTTGGCCTTTGCTGCAGCAGCTTGAGCATGATGGATCCGTTCTGCAAGGACAAATTAATGGTTAGAGCTCCTGAACACAAGCAAACTGATTTAAAGAGGAGGCTAATTCAGTCCTGTAAACTCATCTTCAGACAAGGAATTACACAGCCTTGTAATAATGCAAAGAAAAATACCAAGTAAAATTAGTCAAAAAGGCTAACAACAAGACATAAGAAATTGTGAATGATCATACACCTGGAGTTCTTGTACATGGGATACTGTTTTTCAAACAGACACTTCAAAGCGACACACTGCTCTACAAGACTGGTTATAAACATTTTCAATTCTTATGGAATCCCCAAGGCTTACCAAACTCTTCCTCACTCCTGTCCCGGTGCAGGTAGATCCACAACTTGCGCCCAATGTCGTATTTCACACAGGGATCTTTCTCATAATGCAATCGATCCAAAGCACCACTGACAACAGTGTTAACCTGGAAGTTCAGAATTCACACATTACAAGATGTCTCTGGTTGGCCTGGCCAAAATTCATGAATAAAAAAGTCATCCTATTTGGCAGAAAACCTGAGTAAGCTGTGAGCAGTGTTAGGACCAGCTGAGAGCAGATGTTGCAGCACAGGATGCTGTTTGTCATCTTGGATTAAATGGAGCTTCCACCAAAGCTAAAAGCTTGGAAAATGGACTGAATCTAAAATGTGAGCAGCTCTGTGACAGAGTGTTAATTCTGTGGCTTTTCTAGCTGTTTTTTCATCATCCAGAGTTTGGTGCAGATTTGCAGCAGCTCAGAGTGGTACACAGTTCTCTTCTGCTAATCAGAGCAGCATAAAATTACTGGGCCAATAAAATTATTGGGCCTTAGACCCTGAATGCTGCCTGGGTCTGTGCAGTGTATTTTTAGGAGAATCCGAGGCCAGACATGGCATCCAACTTACCTGAGCACTGGTGACATCTGGAGCTAGGAACTGGGAATCTTTGAGCAGCTCACAGATTTCAGCACGAGTTCCTTCTCCATTAGGAAGGCGAGCAGCAGCATCACGAACTGGAACACAAAGCCAGAGCTTAAACTTCCAGCTGTAAATAGGCAGCTGTATTCAGGTCCTCCAGCAGGTGCATTTTTGGGATTGCTCTATTCCCCCTACTTGCTCACTAAAATCTAGTTCCTAAAATCCCTCAGAAATATGAGAGGTTATAAAGGACTATTTTAAAATACATCAACTGTGCCAGCTTTGTGCTAGGAGTGATAAACTTGAGTAACAGCACTCAACACCAATTTAGATTCCTTAAGTCATTGTTCAGAGGCTCGGGGGAATATTTTTCTTATTTAAAGTAAATTTTTGGCCATCAACTTACCAAGGGACAGGATGGTGACATATGCTGGTCTGTCTGAGCGCAGGAGAGAATGTTCTCGAGCTTTGTTTAAGGAGGTTTCCTTGTCAAACACCCCCTTCACAGGACCAACAACTGACTCAAAGCCATGCATGCGGAAGGTGAAGGCTTTGTGGGGTTGGCTGTAACGGTAACGCTCCTGGGTGGGGGACAAGAGCACTCAGTTTAGCAGGTAACATACACAACAGCCTTATATACTTGTTACCATTCTCTAGAGAAAGCTTTTTTAAATTTAAGGCTCAAATACTGCTGTATAAACTTGTTTTGGATCAAGAAAAGCACAAACTACTTCAAACAAAATACTAAGCACCCCCTAACCAAGGTGTGCAGGTGCAATACAGTAGGTTTATTGTCAAGCAGCTGCTCAGATTAGAGGTGCCAGAGATACAAGAGATACGCCTTTTGCCCCTCTTCCCCCTTCTCCTCTACTCCAGTAAAATTTAAAGAACCCCCATCACGTGTTTATCCTGTAATTCCCACTTGCATCTACTGCAAACAAGATAACTCAATGTATGGGTGTACTTATTGACACTTATTTTCTGCCCAAAAAAAGAGAAACAAGTCATCCTCCTATGTTGGGGGATGGAAAAAAAAGAGACAGAAATATTGGCACTACCAACTAACACCACCAATTTCAATTAATTTTGCCCAATACCCACTGGAAATACTGGTTTTGAAGCAGCTACATTGTCAGCAAGTTTTATGTAAGGCCAAGATACCGACTTCAAGGTAGAAGAAAAATACTAATTCTTCATATTAACAAGTTTGTGTAGAGTATAATACTGCCATCCCACACAAATTCTCCTGTTCTAGTGGACAACTGTTTCAACATGTGCCTTTAAAATTAAGAAGATTCACTTCTTACCTGCTCCTGAAACACCCGTTTCTCCTCTCCAGTGCTAGGCCGGACGACATAGTCAGTCCTTCTGAAACAAAGGGCACCATCAGCTCTGAGCACAACAAGCCCACAACAGTCCTAAAGACATCCCAAAGGATTAGTCACCTCATCCTTCTGCAAATTCCTCTGAACAAATTCTGGAAGCATTTATGGTAACATAAAGTAAGCCCTGCAGAGATCTTAAAATATGCACCTGAAGGCAAGCAAGGACTGTAAATAATCCCATTATCAGGACCTAAGGTAGATCACAGCTTTGTTTGATAATCTATACAAAGCTGGAGAAAATCAGTTGACTTTATGAAATCCAGTTACTGCATTTATAAAATCAAACTATCAAGTTTCCTCCTGATCCATGATGTAAAATTGTTTTATTTTAAGATCCAGAGGTGCAAGGATCAAACCTCCCAGCTTCAGCAGCACTGCAAAAGCTTTCAAGGAGTGTTATACACTTACACTCTGGGCAGTGGCATGGCATCAGAGCTGTCTTCATTTTCCTACAGAGAAAGAGAGAAATGTCAGTGTTGGAGAGAACTCAGTCAGGTTTTGTGCTGCTAGGAGGTGATTTTTGTCTGACTCACTTTGAAGAAAGTCTGGTCTTTGGTCTCCAACCAGAGGTGAAAGAGTGCTGCCAGTTCCTTCTCATGATCTTGGTATGTACCTAGTAAGAAATCAGGAAAAATTAGAAATAGAAGTCTTATTTGTTACAAAGCCAATTGCTTGTACCTCCCAATCATCTCCTGCTCCTTCCCGCCTCAATGCACGACCAGTCACAAGGCATCTTCCCCACTTCACAAATGCTCCAGTTGCAACACTTGAACACATCCAGGCTTAGGAAAGTACTAAACCCCAGTGATTCTCCTGTGTTAGTACAAAGGATGAAGCTTCAACTCCTGGCACAGCAGGCAAGATGCTGTTTGAGACACAGACACCTGGTTCCCACTCTCCAAAGTAATCCCAGTCACTGAGTCCATGAGCAGAAACACGTGCCTATAAAACCTCCACCTAAATTAGGGGAGGAACCAGAGGAATAGATTCCTGACTCCAAATCTCTGCCAGTTTAGGCCTCCAGATATGATCACTAGAATCACTATAGTTAAGAAAGAAAAGCTCTGCCTAGTAGCTAAAGGAATGAACATAAACATAAGACATCTGTAATTCAGTTACAGATCGTCAGTTTGCTCTTTGGTGCCCACTTTTAAGAATTGGAATAGTATCAGTTTGCTCCACAGAGAAGCTTAATTAATTTGTAATTGTAATAGTGAATAATTACTCTGAATAGTCAGAAAGTACGCTCTACAGGAGGGAAAATATGAAGGTGTTCAGACCAATTTGAAAGGTGACAAACATGTTTAAGTCAGCGACATGAAGAAACACAGCCCAGTGCCTTTGCTGATTTATGATCTGTCTGCTGCTGATACTGATGTCTTATGAAAACCTCGAAACCGAAACATATTTTAGCTCAGCTAAAAGAAAAGAAAAGGCCTAACCATGGAATTAACAGCTCTGCTTGTGCTTCTCTGCAGGCTTCAGCACTCTGAAAAGTAAAGTCGTGGAGAAAATAACAAACCTTTGCTATAGCAGAAACCATAGCAGAGCACCAGGTACTCACCAACCAATTTCCACTGCTGAGTTTTTTCCTTGAATTCAACAAAAGGAGCATCTACAATGAAAAACGTGCATATCAGAAACATTAGCCAATGGTCCAAGCCCAACATCCTGCTGTGGTAATGCAAACGGTCGAGTTGGGCTCAGAATGACAGAGCATTTGAAGTGATTATGTAAGTGCATCTTTAAATTTATCCTTGCCCAAAGGGAAGGTGAGCATTTCAGAGTATGAGGGCAAGCACAAGGAAAGAACAGAACAGGATAATAAGCCTTCCATCAACAGGCTGTTACTGTGAGTGACCATTCCTGGGCTCATGGGAAGCAAACTTGGGATTTACAGCATTCACCAGCATTATGGAAAACATGCTGCAAGGCCACTGCTATCTACTCTGTCCCTGCCTTTAAAACTTCCCACTAAGCAAATCAAAACCATAGAATAATTTAGTTTGAAAGGAAGGCCTGAAACTTAGCTGGTCCAAGCTGGGCCAACTCCATGTTGCAGTGGATTGCTCAGGGCATTATCTAGTTTTTTATCATCTCCAAAAACAAACACAATGACTTCACACCGTGGAGGAAGAAACTAATCCCTTCCAGCTTCAAACACCCTGCCTGAAGCCATGATCTGAACAGGAGAAACTGTCTATCTAGAGGAATTTCACACACATTTTCACATGCTTGGGAATCAAGCTGGGGCTTATCTACTATCCACATGTAAAACAAGCCAACCACAATCAGGACATGTAAGTTATAAAACTTATCACAGAAACAGTCAGAAATACAATGATTAATTGTGGTGATGAATCAAAAGTTTATTTGAGCTATAATATAAACCAGCACTGATTGGAACAGAAGAACAAGCATCATTAGTACTTTTAACAGCTATTCTTACCTCTGCTGTCACCTGCCAAGTACTGCAAGGCAGGTAAAACCAGTTCAGACCAGTTAGGGGCAAATGAGAACCAGTTATTTAGTGCACTGGCATGAGAAGATTGCCAGTCGAGAACTTTATCTTCAAGCTGAACAGGAAAAGGAAATATTTCATTAATGACCTCACACTTTAAACTGTGACTGTTTCCACAGAAAACAAACCAGCTAAACACATTCAGGAGACAGAAAGATGATGACCCAACCTTTTCAAGTAACTGTAACGTGGTATTTTAAACAAACACTTCCCCATCTCTGCCCTTAATATACAGAGTATATCTAAGCATGATCTATGGAATGGGTATGGAACGACTTACGGATTCAACTGATTAAATTCATGAAACGTGTTAAAAACAGAATGTGGTAGCACTCCCATATGGTTTAATTTCTTTAATATGTAATCTACATCTTAATATAATTTACAGCAAGACAACTCTGGAGAAAAATCACTATTACATAGCTATAAACCCCTCTATCCTTCAATGTTCCTTCCTGCAAAGATTCTTAGATAAGTGGGGGGTTCCTTACCACCGAGAGAGTAGCAGGTCCTTCCAGAAACAGTATCTCCAAAAGAAGGAAAAAGAAGCTGGATGATATTTCATTTATTTCAAGGCATGGTTTCATGTCTTCAAGAGGTCTTCCAATGAAAGAGAACACAAGCAGAGTAAATTCTCTGAGTAAACATTCACCTTCATATACAAAGATGAACACCACACATTTCACACATCCCAAGCTGCACAAAAACACAGCCTGCAACAGTCCCACAAAAATCTGAGCTGTAACATCTGCTGCTCCCTCCACCCGTGCAAGGTGTTCAGGGCCCTCTGCAGCACTTACTCCTCTTTGACAGATGACAGAGGGACGGGGGAAAGATCCTGAGGCATTGGTGGGATTCCATCTGCATTGCCAAAAGAGTCAGCCAAGTCTTCCACCTCAGATTTAATAACCTTCACCTTCTTTTTCTTCTTATCCTCCTTTTCCTTCACCTTTTTCTTGAGAGTCGCGAGGTCGTACAAGGCTTAAGAAAAGGTAAAAAGAACAATTAGAAAGCTTCTTACAATATTTCAATGAGAGTCATTAACTATCTATTTAAGTCCAGAAACGTATGTTGCGTGCACTCATTCATACATAACTCATTCCACCTTCCCAGTCATTGCCATGAATCTTTATTTTCCCCTACAAAAGAAAACCTCTATTTTTTAAACCAATGTATATAAAATTAAAAAGGCAAAGGATCCACTGACCTGCTAAGGAGCCTTTCCTGCCAGCATTCACTCGAGTCATGATGTCCTCCAGAGTCAGGTCTGTCGTGACCAGATCAGGGTGATCCTACACAGGACAATGGGGCAGAAATTAAACTGGGAAAGGACACGGTGTTAAGATAGTAACAAGGGTGCAGAAGTACCTAAGTATGGAAATGCCCCAAACTTAACCAGGATCAGCTTATAAAGTTATTTACTGCAACAAAAGCTGGAAAGTCTTCTAACTCTGAAATCAAAATTTTTTTCTCTCCAAAACATGTAATTAAAATTACAAAATTCTAACCGGATAAGCATAAGCAGGACCTGCATCTATACATTGACAATAAAACTCAGGTTATGGTAAAGAGCTGGAGGATGGCTGCATACATAAAATAGCAATCATATTGAACTTTATGACTAACAGATAAAAGACTAAAAGATAACATGCAGTCCCAGACTTTGACATCTTACAGGCTGACGTTTTCGTTTTTCATGGTGCTTCTTCAACATCATCTTCAAATCACTTTCCCCAAGTTCTATCCTGTCTGCAGTGAAAGAGATTTCAGATATTATTTGCACAGTACTCCCCTACTGTTACTTTGCAGACTTCTTAGAATGACATTTTCTATCCATTCTCACGTCCAGCAATCTCCAAATTTCAAAAACTAATTTCTCCTTATTTGCATTTCATTCACTCCTTTGTTTCAGTGCTTCCTTGGGTCATCAGATTTCATTGCTGATGCAGCCATGGAAGTGAAAAGAAGCCAGAACCAGCCTGAAGGGTTTGCAGACTGGGATTCCTAAATGTTTTGAACTGGACTATGCTAATGCTTCAACCATTAAAGCCAGAATACAAGAGAGCAATTGGTAGTATTACACAAACTGTGACCCTTGTGTTAAAATACTACTGCTATAAAACTGAGAGAAGAACCAACTTGTGTTGACTGCAGAAATGAAGCATTACAAGTTTTCATCAAACAATACATTTTCAAGATGATTTCTTGCAAAGTCTCAAAGTAATTCTCCCCACTAAAATCTATATTGGCCCCTAGTTTGGTTCTCACCTGCTGTTTTCATGTCCAAGGTTGACAATGTAGGGATCACTCTCAGGGGAACTGGTGGACTTGAACAACGTGCTGGAGAACTTGGAGGCCAAGAGATTAGTTCTAAAAGAGAAAAATAAATTTACTTCTGGAAGGCTTAGAACCAGTCTATGTAATTCTATTACCTCATGTTCATTAGATCATAGCCAGTAAAACTACAGTCCGGATTTCATCGCTCTATCAGAGACACTGTCCCCACATCAAAAGTGTGTCTTTCTCCATTCACACCTCGAGACTTTAGTTCAGCCCAGGGCATTACCTTCTTCATCAGAAGACAAGGCAGTGTCTCCACACTCCTCTTTCACTTCCCTCAGGATTTTCAGGTAGCGCTGATGTGTCCGTCTGTCTCGTTCTTCCGAGTCATACGTTGGTGGGAAGTGCCTTCTCCTCAGGGTCATGTCAGGGCCTCCTTTCCTGGCTAATTCCAGCAAGTGCTGGAAGAAGAGATTCATGTGACATTAGCTGTGTCAGCTACGGTTCTTAAAGCCAGGACAGGTAAGCTCAGCTCAGGTATTTCCAGCAAGGTTCCCATGTGGAGCTAGTGCGACAGCACCTCAGTCCTGTATAAGGGAACCCTTAGGAAGGATCAGTATCTGCCACATACAGGATTTTAAACCCAGGATTTTAAACCATCAAAAAAGCAAGGCAAAGTTTCTGCCCCTTCATCTGCACACACAATAGTACCTGTCATTTGAGAAGAACTTAACCATTGGTGTGAGATGTAGTTTCCTTGCCAAAAATGTAACACAGACATGGAATATTGCCTCATTTAAAGAAAACGTTTTACCCCTTATGGCTACAGAGGAAATAATGTATTCTGTATTGTTGCCCAGAAAAGCTGTAGCTGCCTATTCCTGGCAGTTTTCAAGGCCAGGAGCAACAAGGTCTAGTGAAAGGTGGATTCTCTGATACTATTTCCCATAACACTACAGGGCATTTTATAAGACAGACTTTCACCTTCATCCATACATCCCATATGCTTCAATGTCGTAAATGCAATAAAAGATAAGTGAGCGAGTATTTACAACAAACTGATTTCAGTTGGCAGCAATTAGCTCACAGAAGTATCCATAGAGGAAGACTTCCTCAGGGATTTACAGGCATTAGGATTAGAGTTTTGTATCTACATATTTTGTAACTATGCATTTAGCAAATGTACTTGTTTCGGAGTGACAGAAATGGTTGAAAACAAAGGCAAAGTGACTTGTTAAGAAGACAGTAAGTCATAAAGGGGCAAAGGCAGGAAGTGGGGGCAAGGTGGGCATGCAAAAAAAGACACTACACACAACTGAGAGCTATGAGTTACAAAACCCGAAATCTGCAAACACAACAACAGGTCTGGTGTTCTCTCTGTGCCACTGGAAAAACCAGAAACATTACTCATTAAATTCATTAAAGGAGAGACCTCAAAGAGCTGTGAAGGCACCATGGCATGTTTTATAAAGACAAACTGTCAGTGGCAGAGTAGACTCACATTGCGGGAGGTGAGGATCTGCTTGAGCAGCCTGTAGAAATACTGCTGCTGCGCCCGCAGGTAACGCTTGTACTGCGACTTGTAGCACAGCTGCCGGTACTTCACCACCTCGGGGTTGAAATGTCCATCTGCGACAGAGACAGTACACACTTGAGGTGTCACTGCTGGCTCTGAACTTCCCCCAAACTCACCCAGAAGCTCACTGACCCCGGAAGAGTTTCTGGGCGATGTGCAGCGGGTTCCCAAACCGAAAGTTCTCCCCCCCAAACAGTGCCAAGATGAGTTTGTTCTGATGCTCCCGGTTGTTCTCAGGGAAGTGAGGCAGGAATTTTTTTAGGTGCTCTTGCTGCGCGTCTGTCAGGACCTCCTGCCACGTGGACAAGCTGACAACGTCAAAGAAGATCTCAGGCTAAAGGAAGCAAGAAACAACAGTGAAGCAAATGCATCCAGGTCCTTGACAATCATCTAGTCCTTGAGGCTTTCTGTGCTGAATTAGCACCAGACATGAGACAGTCTCATCAAATGCAGTAACAAGACAGCATGAAGAGGAAAGGCGAGGAAATTGATACTCCTAATAACCAGAAAAGTCATTCAAAGCTTGTAACAGCTTTCTTAAAAGCAACTTCAAAATAAGAATATAACAGAATTGATTCAAAAGATGTTTTCCTGAGATTAATCAAAGCCCTTTTTGACACCTTTCCCAGGCAGTCAGAAACATCTCCCCTCTTTTCAGTTTGCTCTGTAACAGCCAGAGAGGGAGTTAAACATGTTTTTAATCCAGATTATGAAAAGTTAAATTGTCTCAGCACTACTCACGTCCTCCAGCAGGTCCTCAGGCAGACTGACCCTGGTGGTGCCCAGCATACAGTCCTCCATGATCCTACTGCCATTGCCCTCCAGCTCCAGGGGGTCCGTGAGCATGTGGTCCAGGGAGTCCATCCTTCACCCCCTCCTGCTCCTGCACAAGGAGAATAAAGCCCTGAACAACCAAAAATGCCAAACCCAGACAGACCCACTCCCAGGTGACGAATGGCTGAGAAGCCACCTTTGATGGGTGGTTGTTGAATTGCAAGCTGTGACATTTGGCTGCAACATATATACATATATAACAAGATATTTTTAATACATATACTTGCATTAAAATGTAATCTTCAATTACAACGCATATATTATATATATATATATATATATAATTTTATATAAAAATTTCCTCTTCAATTACAACACAGGTCACGCCAACAGAGCCGTCACAGGGTTGTTTTTTTCCCTGAAAAAGCCCTCAGGCTTTTCCAGACAGGGAATACCAGGTAGACTGGGAAGCGCAGGTGACCCATTCGCTTCCCACCTGCAGGAACTGCTTTCAGTAGTGCAAAACACCATGAAAATCTGCATTTAAACCCTGAGAGCGGTTTTAAGGCGCAGAACCGAGGTCAAGTGTGAGGTGGAGTTTGTCTCAGGCTGAACGTGCAGCTGTGACAGGGCCAAGCGGCACGGTTTGCAACAGCCGGGCAGCTCAGGGCTGGGAGGAAACGCATGAAACACGCGGAATAAGAACACGACAATATAAAAAAGGCTTAAACCCTGGTGGGAGGTGGGAAAAGAGAGAAAATCGGTCTATTTCATACCCTCACGCGGCCCGGCCGAAGGCGGAAGGCGGCGGGCGCTGCCCGCGCCTGCGCGACCGCCCGTGCCAGCGCGCGCCGGGCCGCCCCTCAGGCCGCCGTGGCGGCAGCGGCCGCGCGCTCGGTGCTGGTGGTCGCAGGGCCCGTCGCGACAGGCGGGACCTGCGTCTCTGCAAACGGAAGATTTCCTCGAACCCTGAGTGCTTAATTAGGCTGTACGCGCCCCGGGAAGGCCGAGGCGCTCGTACCCGCTGTTCCGTCCCCTCATGGGGACCCTCCACCGAGTTCACCAGATCGGAGAGTTCCACTGATTCTACAGTGATTGCTGTGATTTGTGATTCCCCTGGGAAGTTTAGGTTGGAATTCATCTCCAACGCTCAGAGGATCTTCTGAAAGAAAATGATTCTCTAAGTCTCTCAGGAAAAAAAAAAGTATTTGTGGAATTCTGAAGCTGCATATCAGTTGTAGGTTTCTATGGCTTGATTGCAGTCCTATTAAGTGGATTAGTCATTGATACGCTGTGCTAATATTAATTGTATTTTAAATTTTAATGCAGCAAACAGAGAGACCCGTCCGTGGTCTCCACACTTTACCCACTGACAGCGCCCTTGAAGGACTCAGTTAACAGTTTAGAGAATATTAATAACATTGTGATGGGTTGAGGTTTGAGGACTGCCAGCGATAGTGTCTGACTGCAAAAACATGTTCAAAGCAATACAGAGACAAGCTCTAATCCCCAGAGAAAGGGAGCTCAAGATAATCAATCATTCATGCAGTTTTTACCCAAGGGGCACTCATGGGGGAGAGACACATTCACCCCAGAATGAATGATCCCAGAAGTTACAATGGAGTCTTCCACAACTTCTCCCCAGTCTTAACTTTTCTTTACATTTAGGTGGAGGTCATACATTTTACTCAGTGAGGGGTGGTCATACTTTGAGGGCAGATACCTCAGGATAGTACCTGCGATAACCTTGGGATGGGGACGTGTCAGTCCAAGGATAGGGATTTCACCACAGTTGCTGATTCAAGAGGACATCTTCCTGTAGTCCTTAGTTTTCAGCTGCTGTGGGGTTGATCAGCTGGAAAATACTACCACGTTCCATCCTCTAAAAGGGTTTCAGAGGCAGAGCCATGGGGTCTCCACCTCCCTTTAGCCCCCCTTGGACTGTGTTGTGGGACATCAGGAAGCAAATGTATTTTTCCCTATAACTTCCATATCTTTATCTACCACCCCACTTCACTCACCCCCCACTGAACACATCTCCCCCCCTCCCCCTTCCCCCCCCCAAAAGATCAATCATCACAAGTGTTTAAAAAAAAAAAAGAGAAAAAGATTTATTAATTTCGGGGGGGGGGTGTTGTTTTTTACACCTGCCAGGTTGCACGAGACTCTGAACACAACAACAGTCACCAAATGTACAATAAACATACACACTTAAATAAGAGATGGGGCCCGAGCAGTCTGAGAGGTGCACGGTCAGGGTGCGTGGGTTGGGGTTGTTTTCTTTTTCCTCCAGGAAAATACAGGATCTGACCCAAAAAACACCTCCAGGGGACAGCAGTAGACCCTGAGGAGCCTGAATCCCCAAGCAAAACATAGACCTTGCAGGCAACCAAGAGGACTCTGGAGTTACGTTCCTGTGGGACATGACTGGAGAGATCTTTGGGTTGCTCTGGTTTAAAAATATAATAATAATAATAATAATAGTAATAATAATAATAATAATAATAATAATACAACCTATACATTCTGCACTGCAGAAATGGGAAAAAAAATCCATGCAATCATTGTCTTTTTTTTTCTTGCTTGCTTTTTGCCAACTGTGCAATCACTGTAGTTCCTTACTTCGGAAGGAAAATTCATGGTACTTCCATTTCCAGGGATGCTTCTTCCATAACAGGGCATTAGTTTAACTTGGGACACTTGGAATCACTTCAGTTATGGACTGACTGTGCTGCTGAGGGACAGAGTAAAAACTTTGATGAGGAAGATTTGAGTTCAAAAACTTAAAAAGATTTGAGTTTTAAAATGGTTTTCTGTTGTAGTTTTCCATTTTAAATAACTGGTACATCTGTCCTTGTTCATAAACCGTTCCAACAAAGGTGAATAGAGAAAAATAGTTTTAAACCCCACATGTGCAACATTGTTAATGGGAACAAGTCTGGTGTTCATCTATTGTCAAACATTTAAGACTATAAAATTGCTGCTGTAGGGCAGTATTGCCCTGGATATTTCCAAGTCTGCTATTTTCCTGCTAATACTATTTTTGGCTCTTTATTAAATAAGCAGCAGCATGAAGAAAGCCAAGACAAGATCTCCCTCTTCTTCTCCCACACCAACATCATCGCAATGCCTGACATTGTAATTCCAAAGTCCTCAGCAATACAAATTCAAATTAATTAGTAGGCATTGTGGTCACTTGGCCACACTACCACAGTCGATGGGCTCCCAAATCCATGAAATTTAAAGTCACTCATCACTGCACTAAATGGCAGCTCTGGTCCTCCTTAAATTTACCCAGCTAACTGATGCCCCAAGATGGTGGTACAGCAAGAGAAGTGAAATCCCAGGAATAAATTAATCCCCATTTTGGCAAGTCTCTTTAAAGCTACCTCAGAACAGTTCTGAGCTGGCCAGGATTTGCCATCTGATTTCTCTCATCTCTCTTTCCACGCCATATTAACAGATCTGTTAATTACCAAAGCAATACCCGCTACAAGGCTTTGCCCACAAGGAACCAGACCTCCTCTTGTCCAGCCTGAGTGTGAAGTTCTCCTGTGTCTAAGAGCTTTAACTCCATAAAACCTGATACCACAATCTGTAGTGCTTACTCATGGGTAATCCTCACATAAATCCATGGGAATACTCATGAACATGAGTCCTGCATTCACACTCAGTGCAGCACAAGAGAAAACAAATCAAAAAAAACCTCTCTAAGTTCTTCTGTCGTAAGGGCCTCTAAGACACAACATCCTTCTTTGTTATTGTTTTATAAATAAATGTATTCTGTTATGCACAGACATTCTGGGATGAGTTTTCCAGCAGAGAATGGAGGTTCAGACATACGTGGTGTATCCCATCAGGAGTCAATGGAGTTCTAGACATATTCTTGCAACTACCAGAAGCATCAACCAACCAACCAACAAGACCTGTGAAGGAGAATTATGTAAGGAAAAAAATATTATACTGCCTTAAAAGATAAACCTTCTCTTTCCCTTTCTCCTGGTCCCTAAATGCAACATGAATTCTGTACACAGACCAGGTCCACCAAAGCAGGCAACCCTCACAGATGGCTTTCTGTGTCCCATAAACAGTGGTCCACAAGCATGTTTCTGGTGTGTTTCCTGAGTCCAGGGCTGGTCTTTTTATGGAACTGTCCAAAGGAATTACAGTGCATTGTTAAAAAGGTTATTTGGAAAAAAATCAGAGTAACCAACTCTCCATCCAGTCTTGAAGGGGAGAAACATGTTCACTTTGAGGTGGCCACAGAGATAAGGACCCAGTCCCTTCAGAGCAGTGCTCCTGTACCCTCATTTTCTCCTGGCACAACTATCTTAGGTCAAAAGTGCAGGTTAAGCTGAGCCTTTTATTTTTTTGTTTACAGGCAAAAAAGCAACCTTCCCTCTGAACAGTGCAGGGGAAAGAGTCAACAGTGGCTCCGTAGTACCCTCGGGTGCTACTATGATTTCAATCACTTTGTCCAACAACAAGACTCCCCTTTTCCTTCTTTGTGGAACTGCTGGGTAACACAGGGCAGGGCAAACAGCATGTAAACAGTTCTGGAGGGCTGGAAAAAGGATAATTTAATGGACTGCTTCGGCACATCTTCACTGTTTGATCCATCCCCACACAGGGACACAAGGAGCCACCACTTGGCTGCTGCTGCTCCTTTCTCCAGGCAGTCTGCTCATGTTGAGCTGGGACATTCCCTTTCACCTTGGCTGCTGAAACAAAGCCACAGGAAGCAGTTTTGCCATACTCTGGCAATTTACATGATGTCCTCCTGTTTAAAGGCTCCCGTTAAAAATATACATACAACAATCTGCCAGGATGCCTTCAGCTAGGCAAGCTTTTCCCATACAATTGAAATAAAAAGTTGTTCGCTGGAGACACTTCCAAAAACGAAAAGTAAGGGTCAGCAGACATGCCAAAAATAAAATCCAGGGCAAGGAGAGGTTTCACTTCTCTTGTCCTTTTTGTTAAAAGCTGCATAAAAGCATCCCAGAAGGATTTTGAGCATACTTCATGGTCACTGGGGACTTAAACCCTCTTAAAGCATTAACAAGAGCTCCAAGATTTTAGTTGAAGGTAAGTGAACAGAGATCAAAACATACGGAGCCCCAGGGTACCCCCACATCTGGGCTGTCAGGGAGGTGACAAGACAAGTAGATGACACCGTGGGGCTGCTTCACTCGTGTTCTGCTGAGAAAGTCCTGGGTTTGGTGATGTGCACCTCGCTGCCCCCACTGCCGTTGGTGGTGGTGGTGATGATGTACTGGGTGGTTTGCTGTTGGCTGCTCGGCTGGGACTCCAGGGGCTCCGGGGGCTGGGAAACACCCACCTGTACCTCGCTGGGCAGCGAGGACGTTTGTTTGTCCAGGTCGGGCTGACCCTCCGAGATCACATAGTGAGTCTGCGGGGGAACAGAAATGATTACTGATCATTGTATCTTCTGTGACTTCTCTGTTCTAATAGTCTGCTGGAAGGTATTTTGGGATGAACAAGGAACTTGGAAATGAAACTCTTTCATTTATAACTGTATTTGAGAGCAACATAACGCTTGTCCTTTGATTTGAAGGACATTGGACTTGGCATTTGGATAATTTATGAATTGTCAAACTCATTACACAAACCCCATCACTTCAGATTAAAGTAACAATTTTGAATACAAGTATTCTGCAAGGTTTTTTCTATATTCCATGTATTCTAGCAGAAGTTGCACTCCCAGTGTCCAATACCAACACAGCGCAGTGGCCTGTCTGCCTCCTTGTGCTGGATTGCTTACAAGATAAGACAGCAGGAACTCCTCTTATTTTGTAACCTTACAGATAACAACAAGCTATCAAAATGTTCCCAGGAGCTGCTCTGAAATTTGGTTTAATACATATAGCTTAATCATAAATATTTTTAAGACTAAGCAGTACCACTAAATAATACTTTGTCCTGCAAATGTGATTAAAAGAACACTATAAGCTGGAAGGAGTCATACGCACAAGGGTCAGACAGTGTGGGCTCTGTAAATGGCTACACACAGATTGTACTGTGCAATCTGGACCTCTTTAGGTACCACATTATGCTTTTACTCTGTGCCCCAGTCATCAATTTGGCATTGCTTTAACCTTCAAGCCGAAGACTTTACATCTGATGTATTATTCTGGATGAAAAAATGGCCACGATTGTTTTCTTTACCTGAGTAACTGCTTTCACTTGCCCCGTGTTGACAGTGGTAACCGGGGTACCCACAGCGGTCTCTGTGATTACGTACTGCCCTTGGGGGATGGTCATCATCTGAATCTCTGATGCTAAAACATAGAAATTGGAGAATCAAGACTTTGAATCAAACTCAAAGACAACTTTGGAAGATCATGTCTTATGTCAGCAAGATTTAAAGTCTGAAACAGTGGGTGTTGAACAGAAATTCAGGTGCTGTAAAGCCCTGTCAAACTCCACAGGCCTCAACAGAATTATGCCAGAATTAACACCAACTGCAGAATGGGCAACTCCTGCAGAGACAACACACCCTGTTCTGACCAAAATCATCACAGAATTACCATCCAGAGCTGCATGGACATGAGAAATCATCTCCTGTCACCCTCCTGTTCTGTACAGTTCTTTCAAGCACTCATCCAAATCTGAACTAGCTGCTGTCCAGCATATGGATTCTTGCTGAGTGCAAGTTCTTTGGAATAAAGGAGCCCAGTATGCCTGCCCAAACCACATATGGAATCAGGATGGACCTACGGCAGAAGAGCTACAACAACCATCTGCATTTGTCTGAAACTTTATCTTCCTGATCTCTATGAATATTAACCCCAAAGCTTAATGAGCTCTGAAAACACAATCCTGTTTGGTAGCTGGAGACCTGGGGCACATATTAGTCACACACACTGGCCAGGCAAGTAGTGAGAGTACTGTGGCACTCACAGTAGCTCCGAAAGGAGTTCCAAGTGCTGGGGAGATACGTGTGCTGGACTGAGGAGCCCTGCTGCTGCTGCAGGCCTTGGTTTGGTGTCGGTGTCACAGTCTGCATCTGTGAAGGGCTGAGTTCCTGCTGGGGTTGTTGTGTAGAGGGACTCAAAGGCTGACCTCCAACCTAAAGAAAAAAAAGGTGTAAGTGTTCTTGGTGTGGTAAGGATTGCATAGCTCTGTGCTCTTCCAGACACATCCTTCTTACAAAGGGAAAACACAGGGTGGGTTCCAGAGCACATCAAGCACAAGAAATGCAAAACTCTCCTCCCTCTCCTCTAACTTGCTTCACTTTATGGCCAGTAAGCACAGACCAGGAAAAACAGAGATGCTGTTTGCCCAAGTGAGTCTATGGCAGAGAACGGAGATTAGAGGCTAAATTCTACCCAAGAGAACGAAGAGCTGCACTTCAAATATTTGAGGAATGCCAGTTTCCATTTACATATTTTAACCAAAAAACTCTATTTAAGCTGCAAATTTGTCAGTTCCCAACTATTTATCTCTAACTTAGGGGGAAAAAAAAAACCACCAAAAACCCCACACAACAAACACCCCAAACAAAACCACAACAAAACACCCCCATACATCCTGGGACACCTGGGAACTACTTGATGATCTCAGAGATGTTCATGTGAGAGTCATTTCATGTGTGGTCCTTTAAGTGACATAGAGAAGACTATCTCCTGCCTCAGCACATGCGATATGTCAGCGGAACAGACTGGCAGGGAAAAGATTCCCCGCAAGAGAAGAGGGAAATACCTGTGGTGATGACTGAGCTGCTGGCGATGGCTCTGTGACCTGGATGTGCTGCACCTGGATGGCATGTTGGGTGTATGTCTGCGGGTCATGGAGCTGCCCAACGTCCACTGTGGAGTGCTGGGACTGGTGAGGTGAGGTAGCCTGGGGAAAAAAAATAAGCAGAGGTGCATATTTCAAATTCTTTACAGAAGCAGCCATGTAAATCTCTTCTGGGACAGAAGGTCTGGAATAATGAGGTAGGAGCCATAGTGGAGCACTCCTGCTCAAGCCTGTTGAGTTTCTTTGCACTCCTGGGAGGTAAAGTACACTTAACAGATGTAATGGCACAGAGATGGTTTATCTCAGTGATCTCAATGGCAAGGACTTGCCTGAGCTCATACAAGCTGCTTGTGGCAGTGACTGGTCTGAAAACCAGGATTAGCATCTTTCTATAAAATGTTCACATACTTGAGATCTGCATATCCAATTCTGTAGTTTGGCATAGCTGCGTCAAGGCAAGGGGCCAGAGGCTTTTAATGGATTTTTTGAACAACACCTGCTAATGATACCAATTGCAGTAACTTAATTACAAGTCTCAGATCTTGATAAAATAAAGGTATTGATAATATTAATAATACTGCAGGAATCAGTACTCATGCTCTTGTATGGTTACAACAGCCACAGTCACTATTAACTGGGGCCATTGTTTAGGCCTTTATTAACCCAGTTCATAACCTGATTTGTAACGAGGGGCCAGAGAGAACACAGGATTTCAGATTCAAATCCAACCAAATGGTAGTTTCAGCTTTACCCAGTGGATAACAGACTTGAAGGCTACAGTGATTCCTTACAGCTGCCTATCTTGCTCAGTTACTCTAGTTACACTCTGGTTTTATTTTTAGGAGGCTGTTGAGCATCAGGGAATGAATATTCTAATAGATGATATGAAGGGAGCAAGCAAGCACTCTCTGTACTCCCAAATTTTGGCTCTGGTTCACCGAGAACAAGGAAGTACAAATTAGTCTTGAAGTGCAGAAAACAGGTCACCCACTGACCCACTTTTCCAGTTGCTGGAGCAGACTCGAGCGAGGGTGCCCAGATGGGGAGAATTAAGTCAAGACTGTGTTGGTATGTCTCCAGCAAGCTGACCAAGGCTGGCAGGACTATTTATGCCCAGTACACGATGCTTATGAAGGGAACCCTATGCATTATCAATTGATTTATCTGTAAGAAATGGTCTGCATCACCTTTTGTAACTACTCCTTAACAAACTTCTGAGTGCTACAGCCCCAAGAATGCACAGGCTTGGTGTGGAAGGGGGCAAAAGCACAGCAAGACTCCCAGCAGGTTACTCACCTGGGCCACTTGAACAACCTGCAGCTGTATGTGCTGAGGCTGCTGCAAGCCAGTTGTGGACTGGGACACAGGGATGTACTGGATGCGCTGGTAATCCCCCTGGGGAGTCCGGTAGTCCGTGGTGAGGGTCTGGGATATCTCTGTCATGGCCTGGGTCAGTAAATCTGTTGTCTGAGCAGGGAGAAGGAGAGAGATACAAACCATCTTCACATATTGATGCACTTTTGCAGGGCTGTAGTTCTTTCCTCACACTGAATTTACACTTACCTTGGGCCTGGTTATTTATTTACAAGAGCTCAATGTGTGCAGAGGTTGGGGTCATAAATAATCACCAGGGATCATCCACTAGAGGACCATTAAGGGCTAACTTAACATACCATAATAAAAATAATTATTTTAACCTTCTGACTTAACAATATTCTATTAGACAACAAAAGTCCTGCATTTGTAAGGAGCTGACTTCATTTCCAAGTCAGAAAGCGCTTCATGGGTCATATTCCATCTTTCCTCCTCCAGACTGATACTTTTCTTGACAACTCTATTTCTGAAGTAAGTAAAACCATGTAACATCTAATTAGTGAGGTGTATGAAGCCAACAGCATCCTGATTGAACCTCTCATTTTTCAAGCAAAACAGTCTTTTATCCACTTAGTCTTCCAACAGTTTTAAACTGTGATCAATAGGATTTCTACAACTATGCAGCATCTCAGCACCCCTGAGGGATACATGTCAGATTTTCTAGTCTCAGCTTTCACTTCTGTGGCAGCTGATGTATTAACAAAGATCAGCCACTGGAGATTCATACCAGTCAGTGCTGCACTGTCCAAAGGCCTATAGAGATCTTGACTCCCTGAACACAACTGGATCCAGTTCCCAGTCACTGTTAAACACGTTCTCTTGATCCCAAGAACTGCAAGTACCTCAGGGGAGTAGTCCCAGTGAAAATCCATGAGATGTGTGTTTCTGAGTTCATTAGGCACGTGTGAATGTATTATATGGAGTCAGTAGGTCTGAATGAAAGAAGGGAATGGAGTTGGGGAAAAAAGGCAAATCCTTAAGAGCTCCAGAAAGAAATACACAGTTCCTGGCAGAGCAAAACTAAACCAGACTCAAAACCAGATGTGATCTCAAATCATGTCCTAACACAGCCTTTAAAATGATGTCTGCCAAATCAAGTAAGATCACTAATACCAGAGGGTCTCTGCTGTGGCTGTTCCCCTCCCCTGGCCTGCAGCCCTTACCACGACGGTCTCGCCGGTGGTGCTGTCGGTGGCCAGGACAGCGGGGGTGGAGCTGATGACGGCCGTGGCCAGCGGGGCGTGGATCGTGTTCGGGAGCTGAGCGAGCTCCGGGTGCTTCTTACGGATGTGTTGTACCATCTTTGTCTACAGAAACAAACACTGTTAGAAGGATGGGCAGGAACACTGCTTGGGGCCATGGGAAATGAGGCTGGTTGGGCACTGAACAGGCTCTCCCGAGCAGTGGGCACAGCACCAAGGCTGCCAGAGCTCCAAGAGGGTTTGGATGATCCTCTGGGGCACAGGGTGTGAATCTTGGGGATGGGTCTGTGCAGGGCTGAGGGTTGGACTGGATGGTCCTTGCAGGGCCCTTCCAACTCAGCATATTTTGGGATTCTGTGAAATCCACCAGTCCGGCCAACTGCAGCTTTTAGGTTTCCCTCAGTGAGGCACCATCAAGATTCACACTATGGGATGCTCTGGTCAAGAAACAAGGATCAGAAAGCTGCTGCTGATTAGAGCTACCTGACACTGAAATATTGCCCCAAAGAGCACATCCAGTAGCTTTTTACCCCAACACAGCCAAGTATTTGGGGGACTTTTTCTGAAGGTCATCTTTTCTGTGTTTTGTTTCCCCACTCCTCTCCCTTGTAACTGTCAGTGAGCAGTTTCCAAGCCCTTCCATTTGTGATCATGCTCTGGTAACTTTTCCATTCCTTCTTTCAAGCTTGTGTCCTCTATTCAGGGAACCTTTTAGCCCTAAAACAAGCAGGCTGTGCCTGCATTGTCAGCACACGCCATGACACCAGCGCTCTGACTCAGACTAAGAGTGATAGGTGACAGGGGCTGTGGTGAAAGAGCATCACCAGGGACAGGCTGTACCTTTTGGGGCCAAAACGCCTCGTACCTTACTGCTGTACTGCTTGGAGCAGTGAGGGCAGCACACGGGAGGAGTGGCAATGGTGCCTGTGAGCTGGGTGTGGGTGCTCAGCATGGGATCCGGCTCTCCTGGGCCTGCAGGACGCAGCTTCCGGATGCTTGGAGGCAACTCAGCACCAGGATGGTTCTTCAGAATGTGTGCTTTGCGTTTGCTGGCGCTCTTGTACACCTGCAGGGGAAAGATTTGGAATTAAAATGGTGCACTGCACACTGAAAACAGCTACCAGTTATCTTGATCTGGAAGGTCTGCGTGTGTCTGCGCAGGGACGTGGTCACAGCCCCAAGCCTGTCTGAGTTCAAGAAGTGTTTGGACAACACTCTCAGGCACATGGTGGGATTGCCGAGGTGTCCTGCACCGGGCCATAAATTGGACTTGATGATACTGATGGGTCTCCCCCAGCTCAGCATATTCTGTGATTCTCTATGTTTAGTTAAATCCCCCCAAAATTACAACATAATGCATGAACATATATAACCCTTCCAGCGCTTAATCAGTCTGTAAAAACAACTAACTTCTTGTGTAGCACACAGAAGCCTTTTGAGAACATACTGTATGCCACAACCGGACTCAGAGCAGGACAAGGAGGCAAGAGGAAAACCCTTTTTGCCTGGTACTTGAAGATCAAATGTAAGAGAAGCCACTGATCACCAAAGCTGTAATTTGCCCAATGTTCATTTGTTATGAGGATCGATGCCTCCACTCTCCTCACACACAAAGCATCAAACTGTTTTAGTTCAGTGATCGACATAATTTTTTAATTCTTTTTAGGCACAGCAACAAATGAATATTCTGTAATATTATTTAAAACTATTTTTTCTCCCTTCAAACAAAAGAAAGGAGGCATCACAGAAGAATATACTGAGGCTAAGGACATATAAAATACACTGCCTGGTAAATAAATGCCCCCATGCACAAAAAGCAAAGGCCAGGGAATAAGAGCGGGAACACAAAGGCACTGCAGAAACAGCTTCAGGCTCCACTGAACACTGGAATTACTGGCATATGACTAAATGAGCAGCTTACAGTAAAAGGAGTTAGAGACTTTTAGGAGTGATACAGAAACCAAAAGAACTTCGCGTTCAGGAACTACAGACAGACAGGATACTTAATCCTGGGCTGACACAGGACTAAGAGTCAGTGACTGTTTGCTGGATCACAGTAGTTGTTTTCCAATGCCAAAGACAGCAGAAAAGGATAACTCCAGTTTTCAATTAGCATTCCACTGCCTTGGCCTAAGTGCATTTTGTCTTCATTTTTTTTGGACAGTACAGCAGAATGCTGCTGGCAACCACCTCAGAAAAAGCTACAAACCCTGCCAGAGATTTCTATACAGAGACGAATTGGCTGCATACAGGTCTGGGACTGAGCTGTCCTCTGAGGGGTGACTTCCCACACACCTTATCACAGTATTGACAGAAGTAATCTCTGTTGGGTTTGATGATGGGCAACGTGAGCTCTGGCACCTCTTCTATTTTCATGTCTGGATGTCTCTTGGATAAATGATTCACCTTAGGAAAAAGAAACACAGAGAACAAGAACATATTACAGCTGAAAACCAAACAATTGCTGCTTCTCCCAGACATGGATAACAGCCAAACCAGAAGTGAATGATGCAAGTAAGCAGCACCAGAAGCATTTGCTGCTGCAAGGGGTATTGTGCACTCACAGTTGGCTGCTGAAGGTAAATGTGGTCTTGCTAGATCTCATTTACAGTTTCTCTAATCAAAATAAGATGGGAAGGGGTAAAATAGCTCGCCAGAACTGTCTTGCAGCTGAGAGTGAGGTAGTGTAAAGGGCCTCTGCCCAGATCACAGGAAACCTCTGCAAACAAGATCTCTTGCTGCAGTACAGCCTTCACCCAGAGGCAGTGACAGGGCATGGCCAGGAGAGGCCCTCAAGAAGGGGGAGAAACAAAACACAGAAAGAGACTGAGAAAACTGAAGCTGTGAGGCTGAATTAGGCAATATTTTCCTCTCATGTTCTGTTAAATACATTACACATCAGTCAGCATTACTTAGCGTTGAAATATGGGAGTGACAACCAGACAATCTGTGCAAAGACAGATTTGCTGAGGAGATAAGACACACAGGTTTAAAAAAAAGATGTATCACCTCAACTCAGCTATAAAATTCGCCCTGTTTCACAGCATCCTGGCTGGATAAGACCAGGCTGGACAGGGCTCTGATCAAATGGGTCTAGTGGAAGGTGTCCCTGCCCATGGCAGGGGATTGGAGTAAGATGAGCTTTAAGGTCTCTTCCAGCCCAAAGCCTTCTACGATCATTGCATTCCAACCACTATCTCCATCTTCCCTCTTTAACTATTGATCAGGATAGAGCAGGAGGCTGTAGGAGCAGCCAGGCACTCACCAACATGCCCCTGCGGCGGAAGCCCATCATGCAGAGGCGGCACTTGAACATGAAGCTCTCGTAGTCGGTGGATGCGATCCGGGGCTTGAAGGTTTTCGAGCGGCTGATCCGATCAGCCTTCTTGGCCTCCCTCTCCGGGTTGTGCATCCTCTGCATGTGCTCCCGCAGCTTGTCCTTCCTCTGGGAAAGAGCAATCAGGGAGAAAAATGTCAGCACCACACCAGTGACTGCCTTACGACCTGTCATGAATCTGAGTTTTCAGGGATCTCGCTCCAGCTTTTCCTCTCAGAAAAATGTGTTTCTTCACTCAAAAGTGTTTAGTCCCTCAGTGTCCCATTACAAGCTCAGTGACAAGGAGCAGGCTGCCGCCACCACAGTTTACCTGGCTCACAGTCCACTCCATCTGTTCTGGTGGGATTTGGAAAGGCATCTGGATAACATGCTGACAGGATGGATGCCATGGACACAGGCACCTCTGTCAGGAATAAGATTAATTCACTGGTATCAGCAAGCAGTTTCTTTACTGAACTGATATAAACAATACAACCCAAGCACCTGCTAGTGGAGCTGAATCATGATCTAGTTCTTAATGAGCAGATAGAAAGTTCCTTTGCTGTTAAATTATTAGGAATAAGATCTGTTTGAAATAAGATGCTGGGGTGGCCTTGCCCCTTAGGAATGGATGTTGTAGCTCACATACAACACCAAGCGGTACATGCAACTTGCAGGCAAGTCTACCATGTTTACACATATTATTTGCTTCCACCTTTGAGAACATGAGCTTATCTACTTGAAGGAGGGCAAGAAATGGTGTTTGTTGTACCAGGAATGGTCCAGCCAAGAGCCACCTCACCTTGAACTGCTTGCCACAGGTGGAGCACAGGAAGTCCTTGCGGTCCGAGTGCCGCAGCATGTGGAGCCGCAGCTTGTCAGGGCGGCAGAAAGCTTTGTCACACTCTGTGCACTGGTAAATCTTCTCAGAGTGGAAACTGCGCACGTGCTTCTTGACCTGGAATGGCAGATCATACAAAAATGGAGCTTATGCAAGAGAGAAGTGAGTGGTAAAACAGTCTAGGAAACCCTATTGAAAAGAAAGAAAGGAAAAAGGTTTTGAAGTTGTCTAATCTGTTTTGGTTTAAAAAGTATTTGATCAGAACAGATATCTCAACAATAGTTTCTATAAAGCCATAACATCTTTATGGATGGATGATTTGATTTCTTCAAGATTGATTCTTGAAGGCATCAGCTATTGCACAGTTGCACTTAATGGGCAGCAAAGGTCCACGATGTTGTACTGAATCACCCTCGAGTGAACACATTCATCTGAGGTTCATTATCTTCCCTTCATTTGTAAGAAATCTAAATGCAGGGACTAATTCCTTTCAATCAGAGAGAATGAGAGTGCAATTACAATTGGCAAAAAAAAAGAGCCTTAATCAGAAGAGCATTTGCAATTACTTTTCCATACTCTGAGACTATCCTTGACCTCTTCAAACATCTAGTGGGGTTCCCCCCCCCAAATAAAGGAACTAATGAGGTTTGACATTTGAAATGCAAGCATTACTCAAGAAACGGATCTCTAATTAAATCTCTACCATATTCTAATACTGATCATACATGGAACAACTTGGTGTCTTTATGTGTTCCACATAAAAGTATTTAAGTAGGCAGCAGTGACTAGACATAATTATTCATATAGCAAGAAGAGAAAAAAATCATTGTTAAATTTCAAAAATAGAGCTGAATAGCTGGAAAAAAGCCATGGATCCTTCTTCTGACTTGATCATTTGCATGAGAAAGTTTATGGGGAATTAGGTTGCAGTACAGCATTTCTGAATCATCAAAATTTTTCCTTGTGCAACATTTACAGAAGATAAAGGGCTTCTGCCAGGATGGAGTTGTATTAGTAAATCACTTTTCCCCATCCTTTCCTCTTTAGCCTAGTGGACAGTCTATCAGTTCCTATTACTAATACAAACTGGCTTTCTACATTTCAATTTCAGTCAGGCTGCTCAGTAAGACACATCAACTGCTTTGTCCCTAGGAAGACTAATGAATATATTAATGGTACATCTCAGTTTTTTTCTTACTGGACGTGGAAATAGAATCTTTAAATTCTATTAATGACCTTCCCCAAGTGCTCTGCTCACTGCACAGAGTAGCTGCATTACCCACTGCTCCAGTGCAGTCCTAAGCAGTGTGCAGGGGAGGAGAACAAAGTGCCCAGCTGAAGCCCAGGGGGGAAGTCAGGAAGCAGAGTATCCTGATCTGTTCTGGCATTTCTGCAAGCTGTTTAAATGAATTATCCTGACAAAAACCAGGCAAGGGATTAAAGATGAAAAACCACTGTTTTTTTTTGTTCAGAGTTCTAATGACAAAGGACAAGGTATGTTCAAGTTCAAGCAGAGTACGGCAAAAGACAATCCCTTTTTGTGCCGTGGAGCTGTGGTAACCAGGGCCTCTGCTTTGGGCATTTCTGGGCAATAAGGGACCCAGCCTCCTGCAGTACAGTGTCTTCAAATGCCAGACTGAAGCACCACATCTGATGACTGAGTGGACAGAGCACTTCAGCGGCAGAAGACAACATCTACAAGTGCTTGGTCACTCTTCCTTTTCAGTTTCTGACAGATGTGGATCCCTTCATCATGTGCAAAGGAACTCCTGTGCAGCATTTCACAGGGAGAGGGCTGAAAAATCCATAGCCTTGAGAGAGACCCAGAAGGCAGTGCTTCAAATCAGCAGGGCACCTCACCTGGATGAAATCTGGGAAGCGTTTCTTACAGGTGGGGCAGGTGAAATAGCCGTCGTTGACATGGATGGCCACGTGGTCTTTGAGCAGATCCAGGCGGTCAAAGGACTCGGGGCAGAAGATGCAGGAGTAGGTTTTCTGGTCCATGTGGAACTTCATGTGGCTCTCGAGGGCACCACTGTTGATGAAGCCCTTGTTGCAGATGTCGCAGGTCAGGGGGCAATTACCCTCCCGGCCGTGGAAGCGCAGGTGCTGATCCAGCTTGTCCTTCTCCCGGAAGGCCTTCCCACACTGCAGGCATTTGAAGGGCCGGAAGGATTTCCGGATGAACAGGTGCTGCAGAGCTGCATTCTGAAAGAAACATCCCAGATACCTTTAGCTTCTTGAAGGATAGATTCCACATCCAGATATTCTCAGGATTAGATATACCAGATGAGCAGCGAACCTACACTTCAAAAAGTTATGTTGCATCATATTCTGTCTCCATTTCACAGCAGGGGAGGCTGTGACAGGCAGGAGTCAGGGGACATACCTGCAGTTACACCCTGAGTTAGCAGAACACAGTGTAGAGTTTCCTCTCCATCCCTGATTTCTTCTATTTAGCTTATTTTACAGAAAAATACCATGCTAAAGACAAGTTCTCTCTGCAGTACAGACCTGGGCCTGAGAAAAGCTGCAATTCCCACTGGTTTTGGGGGATCAGGTCACAAGTTCAGCCACCATAAAAAGGGATGGTGAGCCAGCGCCCTGTTTCCCTCAGGAGCAGGGCTTATGAAATTCCACAGCCCTTTACATCACCTTCTCACCAAAGATCACCACAGAGACATGCAGCTGGGGTTTAGCATTGCCTGGAAAACTTCTGCTGGAGCATACATTCAAGAGGTGCTACTGTAAGCCTTTCTGTTGTTATGAAAAAGAAGAATAGCGTTTCAAAACATGACAGCAGGGGCAGAATGGCAGGTTTAGGAACAGCAGGTAACAACTTGTGAGCAGTTCTCCACTCCTACTGTGCACAACATCTCTTCTCAGCCCCTATTTGGTTTTGGTGTGTTTTCCTTCACTCTACCTTTTCTGTGACATTTCCTGATTATTCTCTCTTCCCCTTCTCCCTTTCAGATAAATGTTATAGAGCCATCCCAGTCCTAATCCAGCAGTGTCTGCTGGAGGAACAGATGCTGCTGTACATGTTGCCTGTAGAAAGAGGGAAGTGTGTCCTGCATCTGCATTTCAATACTGGATTAAAATTTCATGTTGGATAATTGGAAAGCTGGAATTAGGTGCTACCTCTGCATGTATAAAATCTCACAGCACACAGCACTCAAAGTACAGTGCAATGCTCTAAGCATTAAGTCTAAGCATTATCTTCTCTTCTCCAAATTAAGATCCATAAATGGTCATTTATCGATGTCTTCTCTTTTCACATGTTACACACAGAAGCCAGAGAAATAACCTGGAGGGCATGGTAAGATGGGATATTAGGAAGGAATTCTTGGCTAGGAGGGTGGTGAGGCCCTGGCACAGGTTACCCAGAGAAGCTGAGGCTGCCCCATCCCTGGAAGTGTCCACGGAAAGGTTGGACGGGGTTTGGAGCAACCTGGGCTAGTAGAAGGTGTCCCTGCCCATGGCAGGGGATGGAACAAGATGAGCTTTAAGGTCTCTTTCAACCCAAACCATTCCATGATTCTAAATAGCACTAGACACTGCTGATACCCCTGCTCACACATGTTCCATATGACCCACTTTTCCCTGAGCTACATTTGAGACTTCTGAAAAAAGATTCCCCTGGTTTCCTCTCTCCTTTCCTTGTGGGAATGTGACAGCTGACACAGCTGACATTTGCTGCGTCCCTTAAGTGCCTGCCAACAGCTGACATTGAATAAGTGAAGTTAGGAGCTCTTCTGCTGCAATGAGGGAACAGCTTGGGAATACTGTGAAATGCTGTGTTAAGGATTAAATTTGTGAGCCTGAAAGGTCCTTTTCACCATCTGAACTGCAGAGGCAAACCTAGACTTCCATTCCAGGAAAGGAACGGGAGAGTTACTCAAAAACCTAACAGTTTCATACAGGAGCTCCAAATGAACTGTCATCATCTCCATTCTCCATTTTACAAGTGAGACAATGGGAAATACAGAGATCTGCTGTAAGTCACCCCAGGAACTGGAAACACAGACATGTGCTGTGTAAAAACTAATACGCTGTATGGAGTCATGAGTACATAAGTTCCCCTGAACCACAGGGATATGTTAATAAAACACATATAGTTGAAGAAATGCACTTCAAGTCCTGAACTGCACTATTAATTTGCTATTTGATCACTGGTACCTTACCCGGGAGCTGAGTGGGAAGACAGCAGGATAACTGTGTTCAGTCTCACTGCTATCCAAGGGCTACAGAAGGGTGAATTGTTTTACTGCTCTTTGGCTAGATAAGCTATCAACTATAAAAACAGAAAAAGAGAACTAAGTGTTGTCTCATTAACTCATAATATTAATCCAGCACAAACAATTGTGCAAACAAATCCTCCAAAACTTCAAGATGGATATTACAGCTTTTCACCCAAGCAGTTTACTCCTATAATATCCACCTTAAATTTATAATTAATTGGCATGAAAAGAACTAGAGTTCTGCAAAATAGTTTTTCAGGTTACACTTAGTTCTGGACAGTGGTTGCTTCAAGAAGAACAAATGTGACAATTTACAGTGTGGGGTCAATCAGGAAACACTAAACAGGAGCTGGACAAAACAACAATGGAAGGTGATGTTGGTATGTCCCATTGGATTAGATACAGCAAAAACCCAATGAAGCAAAAACCCAAACCTACCTGCAGCTCCAGCTGAACAGGCAGCATTGAGGGAGAGAAAAATACTTATGTTATGCAATGGACTTGAAAACAGAAGCCTTGACTTCTGCAGGTCACTACAAGGGCCAGCTCTTCTAACTGGAGTTTACTCCTTTGAGGTTTTTGCCTCAGGAAACACTAAACAGACCTTTGAGGTTTACTCTGTAGTTAGTTAAAGGGAGTTAAAGGGCAAAGATAATCTTGAAGGTGTTTTGTGACCTTTCCTGTTCTCTGGGGCTGATTAACAATGATGCAGTGCATGGCAGAGCCACTGTGAGAATGAAATGCTTTCAGCAGAAGGGAATAATTAGGGCAGGATGACAATAGGGCAGGGATTAGAAGAGTGAAAAAGTTAAGGAGAAGGGACTTTTTCTAACCTCATCTTACTGGCTGTACTCCCTGTTACACAACTGGTTGCATTTCTTTCAGCACGAAGGAAGTGACTGTGCTTTCCAAATCATATCTCTATCCCTGCCAGGTTCTGGCATCAGCACATAGACACTTTAGATACTGCTCACAACTGAATTAAAAACAAACATTCATTTTGGCTGTGCACCACTCTGTTCCTCTAATGTGTTACAAGAGTATCTCGAAGGGTGGGTGTATCTCTTTGCAATGCTGGGGACACAACTGCCATAGTTAAGGTCTGATCTCCAAGGAAACTCCACAGGCTATAAAGCAGAGGCTGAAAAATTAACTGATCCTATCAGGACTTGAATCCTGGGGCACCACAGATAACTGCTTCCAGCTAGAATGAAAACACTTTGCCTTAAACCTTAGAAAAGCTGAAGCAATTCCCAAAGAATGATTGTTTTTGATAATTAAATCCTATTTGAGTAATAAAGAAGTAGAGCTACACAAGTCTCTGGATTATAGCAGTCAGGACTTTCTACCTTTTCTTTGGAAGTGAATAATGTATACTACACATCTAAAATCCAAATGTTTGCTTGCTTATATTATTAAGTACACATTAGTATAAGCAGGTGCTGTGAATAGCTGAGCTGACTGAGTGTTCAAAGGGTGATTTTTCAGTGCTTAGAAAATAATACTTGCTGGTTTAGCCTTAACTCAGTGCTCATTGCTCACAGTCTGATGCAATATGGAAGGGTCTGTGCAACCATCCGTTTGCCATTCTGCCAGTGCTTCTGGCTTGAAACACCTCCAGAACTCTGCTGAACATGAGCTGCCAGATGCATGGGAAGTTAGGAAGATTTGAGGGACCAACGTGTCACTAAACCACCACTGCACCCTCTTAGCTGTCATCTGTGATGAATTTCCAAGCTAAGTCACAAGACAAGTAACTTCAGGATTTTTGTACCTTTCTTCCCATATTCACTATTTCAGAAGATTCGAAGTTCATATCTTGGGTTCCAAAGTTCAGGGAAATGGCCAAGACTTTCTCTTCTTACTGAGGAAGCTGTAGCACACTGTAAGCAGTCCATTCCCCATGCTCTTTACTGACAAAAACTCAGCACCTCTCTTTGTACTCTGTTATCTTCCCTTCAATACATTCAGTAAAAATCTCTCAAGATTTTAATCTATGAAAATGAAATTACTGGTAGAACCTTGTCATTTGGAGACTGCAAGCATTTCAGATGGTTAAAAACTGTTCAGTCTTAATGTGCCCAAGCCAAATCCTTCCTTCAAGATGTGCATTTTTGGGGTAACACCACCACTGGCCTTACATGTGTATTGCTATAAAGTGCAAGCAAAATTTGTCTCAACATCTTCCTACACAGAACAACTCAACTCTTTCCTAATCCTTTCTCATCCCCTAAAAATGAACTCTTACCCCCATTGCAGCTGTTCCTTTCTTTAATCCAAATTTTATACAGGGAAGAAAAAGGAAAAGATTTTAAGCTAAATAAACCCATCTCCCAGTTACACAACTTCAAGGATTATTTGCTCGAATCATTTCCCTCCCACACATAGTAGAGAAAAAAACAGCTCACCCAGCTGACACAGAGCTCAGGCTCAAAGCTTTTGCTGTTGGTACACAAAGCTCTTAGTGCAGGTTTTGATCTCAAAAGCACGTTTTTCTACCCCAAAAAAGAATTTTAATCACTAAATATCACCATTTAAGTGGATCTAAACTGTAGCTGTGGTTTCTCTTTGACAACTTTGCAGTAGCATTCTGAGAGACACAGATAGTGCTGTGAGCAAGTCATTAGTCTGTGCCACAGCACCACAATTCCACCGGCTGTTTGCAGCCACCCTGCTCGCCAGCTCGGATGGACTGCGTTCCCTGAGAGAATGACTGTGCTGCAATTCAATCAGCTCCAACTGCTGACCAGTTCTCACTAACACTTGAGATATTGGTTCTTAACGTGAGACTTGCCTTCCTCAGTGCTAAGAAACCTGCTAGGAATGAGATGCTTTAGATTTGGAGGTGGATAGACAGTGAGAGGCAGAGCAGCTGCTCCTGGCAGGTGGGTCTGGCATTCCCTGGCTTACAGTGGATGGAGGGGGGGGCTGTGCTCTGCCATCCCTCAGCGCTTACCCTGATGCGCTTGGCTCTCCTCATGTCATCTGCTGTCATGGTGCTCTGCGTGGGCCCCGTGCTGCCCTCATGCTGCGGCTGCACCTGGAGCGCGGGGGGTTCCTGCTGCTCCAGGGCCGGCTGCGGCTCCGGCAGCACCGGAGTCTGCTCCTGCTGCTCCAGCCCGTTCAGGGCGGCTTGTCCGGCCTCATCAAACTGCCCCTTGCTGGAAAAATGCAGCAAGTCCTGAAACCGCAAATCATACAACTGGTGATTATTCCCCCCACCCACTGAGAAACGCTTTGACAACACTCAGCAGACAACAGGATTTCTACATTTTTCATCACAAGCTATGAACAAAACATGTATACCCCAACTCCTACAGTTCTCCTGCCATGTCCACTGATGCTTTCCCACATCACCTTCACCTACAGCAACATTGCTCAGAGCCAGGGAAGCAGCGCTGCAGGTGGGTGACTCCGCTGACCAGCCACAGAAAATCAACATTATCCAATCTTCTGCACTCAGGGCTATTTCTGCTTTAACCAAAGATGATGATGGGAGAAATCTTACAACCTGGTCTGGGAGAAATCTTACAACCAAAGTGACTAGTGCAGACCAGGGAAAGGAGAGGATTCCTGTCTCGTTGAAACTGTTTGCACTTTGAAGCATTATTGTGTGTCGTTAGTAGTGTCTTCTTTCTAACAAACTCTCTGGAGTGCTAGAGAGTGACAAACGAGGTGATTACACTGTGCACTGTGTTTTTCTATCCAGTTTCCAGCTCTGCAAACTCTTGTCCCCCCAGCTGCACACATCACTAACACTTATCACACAAAGCTGTTTTCCTCCTTTTTTGAATTACCATAAAAAGGGAGGGTGTTGTGAGTGGGAAGCACATGCCAAAATTCTACATTCTTTCCCTGTAAGTTCCAGTAACTTCTCTGGCATGGAATTCTTCTGTATTACATGAAAAAAATCACACATAGATCCTTACCTGACACCACTTAATGCAGCTAAGGAAACTTAAAAGCACAAGCTAGGAAGCAGAGCACCAGAATTATGTCAGCTCAAGGCTGGCGCTGTCAAAGCACAAAAGTGGGTGTGGGAGAAGAAAACCAGGGTGCCAGGAGGAGTGAGGCCCTTACAAACCAGGACTGCTCACCAGAGAGACCCAGATTTAGGTGACAAGTTTCCACCCTGACTGACATTAGACTGTGCTCACATCCTGACTCTAAAGTTCTCAGGCAGAACTTGTGCCTGGTCTTCAGGGAAGTGGGCAGACCTCCAAAGGCTTAGGACATCACTGTGGCCCTGCTCCACTGCACAGACACTCCAGGCCTGGCCACGCTCCAAGTTGGCAGGACATGAGCCACCTCCAGTCCAGAGGCCACTCACACCCATTAATGTGGGATTGTGCCCAGCAAGCCCTGTCTCCCCAGAGTGAAGGGTTTGGGAGCAGCAGTATGTGTATTTGTCTAAAGAGGGCTGGGAGGTGTCACGTCAGCCTGCGGAGAGGGTCAGCCTGCACTTAATGCAGCATTTAGGGCACTGCAGCAGGAATCCATAGGCAGAGAACACGTTCCTCCCTCTGAGTCAGCACAGAGCCATGACCCAGTGAGACGCCAGAGGAAAATTACCACTCCAGATATCAGCTTTCAGCTAAATCATAAAACAGAGCACTGATCCCTTTTGACACCACTCAGAAAAGGACTTAGTGGTAACCTAAGCATGGGCAGCATCAGAGAATTTAGCATTTTACTTGAATGCATCGTATTGGGTCCCTACAGAATATAACCAATAGCCACAAGCAAAAGAACATTTTGCAATAAGCCTGCCTACAGGAGGCCCTTCGGTTAATATTAAAACATCACAGAGAACCATAGCTCAAACTGATTTAATTCCACCAGCAGCAGTTATAAGAGCAGGTTGATCTCACATTCCAGAAAGTACAAATAGGAATCTAAATTCCCATTACAGTTTTACTGTCTAAATTACTTCTGTGATGCTGCTAAAGTGCTGCAATAACCCACCTCACTGCTAAGTGTTCTGGGATGAAACTTGCTGTAGAAATGCAAGTGATTTTACAGTGGAAGGGAAGTGGTGTGCTCTCCTGCAGAGAATCGCAGTTAGAAAACAAGAATTACTTAGGTTTAAGTACAAAGCACACCCTCAGTTTACACTAATGCCCCAAATTCTTTTTTTAGTCAAGAGTTTACATCCCACAGGATATTTTTTTCCTCCTTTCCATCTCCAAAAATATACCTGTGTCCCTTCTTCACACTTTTCCCCATTTTCACTGGTTACTTCCATGCGCATGAACTTGGGAGGGCGCCCGGGGCGTCTGCCTGGTCCAAACCTCCTCTTCCCTCGCCCACGACCTCGGCCTCTGGCTCTGCAGAACACACAGTGCCACAGGTTAAAGACAAAAAAGAGATGGATTTGCATTCTCTACTGATTTTATGCATTCTTTCTCAGCATCACTGTTCACCCACTCGACTCTGCAACAATGACCTCCAGTAAATAATAAAACCTGAAGAAATTCTGGCAGCAGAAACAATATTTTCTGGCTGATATCTATTTATTCTGTGCTTTATGAGAAACCAAAGTCCAGAAGACATTAAATTTATTTCAGTAATCATGGGACTGAGAGGACCACTGGCTTCTAGCAAGTCCTCTGCCATGGCAACTCTCCCACTTCCAAGACCCCAGCATGCAGTGTGTTGGAAGCATTTTCAGCAACATGGAACAAGTGCACAAGGAAACCAATTTAAAACCTAGAGCCACAACATCCCTCCCCAAAAAGCACTTAGCCATTGATGTCAGGTCCTAATTAGAAGGGAACAATTTTGTGACAAAAAAGCAAAACAAAGTGAGAGCCACTCACTACATTTCAGGGAAAAAAAGGCACCAGTGCTCTGTGATGGATGTTTGTAGATTCAGTTTTTAATAGGATCAACTGTCTTGCCAGCCCAACAAGGAGCCAAGGCACTAGAAGCCTTGTCCTCAAAGCTCTGTATCTCCATTCATCTGAGAAATATCAGTATTTCAATATTGCAGTATTGAAATACTATAATTTTTTAAATCATTGGCAAAAAAACCCCAAAAGCCAAATAAGAAAAAAAAAATCCCACTGGTTTCAATAGAGTATTTATTTCCTTCAAGCTACTTCTTTCACAAATTCTCTTAACCAGTCAGATTCTGGTGCCACCTTCTTTCCTTCTGGTGCCCAGCTGTTCTCTCTTGAGTTGGTCCCTAAGATCTGTAGGGCAAAGCCCCTTTTCTGCAAGTTTGGGGAAGTACCACAGTGATACGCAACAAAGCCAAAGCTGTCAGTACCTGCTGAAGAAGTCCAGCTTCTCGTCGTGGGAGTTGAGGTGCTGCTGGAGCTGCTCCGAGCTCATGAAACGCCGATTGCACTCGTAACAGGGCCAGTTCTTCTCCTGCTCCCTGAGAACTGTGTTCAATTTGAAATGTCAGTAACAGCATTTCAGCCTCACCAATTAAACACCTCATCTTTTTCCCCAAGCCTCTCTGGGCCATATCTCTCCCCTGAAGGTTGGACAGGCTGCAGAATACCCAGCACTGCTCCATTTGGCTTTGCTTTTATCCCCTCTGCAGTGTGCCATGACGACAGCCCATCACAGAGAGACAAAAATGTCCTTGGACAATTCATATGAACTATCAAATGCTTAAAATGCAGGGTGATTCTGAAATTTACCCTGTATGGAAGAGCACAGCATGGTGTCTCTGGCACAAATTAGGGGAGATCAGTCTAAAGCAGCTGCACATCAATTTATGATGCAGACACAACATTAGACCTTGTGTACAGAAACACACCTCTCCCAGCAGCAACCTAATACTTTCCAGAAACTGAGGCAAAAGGTTAAATTATTGTAATATTAGCATGAGAAGAGTTAGTGGACGTAAGTTCCAATAACCCAATCTAGATCTGGTTTAACTTTTCCCAACCTAGCAGAAATCTGGGAGCACTATACAGGCCATATGCTCTAGAATAAGAAGTGCAACACCCAATGACCATCACGCAGACAACAGAAGAGCCCAAGTTACCCTTCCTTTCCTCCTCAGTTATGTCATGGATCTTCTGGTTCACAAACTCAGCATAAGAGGCAGCATACCACACCTGCAGCAGGAATAAAGGTAACAGAGCACTTAAAACCAGAACTAAAGGGAATTCATTTGAAAATGGGTTTTAAGCAACACATTTACTTCACCTGCCTCAACCACTCACTTACTGCTCCTTTCATACTCAATAGTAAAGCCTGGTGAGATCAATATGCTCCCGCTGAGGAATAGAAGAGCTTTGCTCAGAAAGCATTTCCATTTAATTTTAAGGTCTAGCCTCCCAATATGAATGTTAATCTAGCACAAGACTATCAGTAGGTCTAAAGGAAATAAGATTAATTTCTTCAAACCCAACTGTGTAACAGCAGAGCCCTGTTAGTTGTGGTACCAAGGGGAATGGAAAAACTTTTAACTGGGGGGATTTCACATTTCTTTTCTGCTCTCTTTACATAGACAGTAGGCAGCACCATCCACAGAGACTCATTTAAAATGTTTCTCAGCTTCCAAAGGATTACAGCAATATAGTCCTGCTTCGCAAAACAAAGATCTGCCAGGCGGCAGCATGATGGACCCACTTTTGTTATAGGAGGGATTTAGGAAGCCTTAGAACCACAGGAGGCAGGAAGACAAAGTTTATTAAAGCCTGAAAGCAGATGCTCACATCTAGCTGAGAATTCTTGCATCCTTGCATCATTCCATCTGTTTGATTAAAAAAGGACAGTTTTAGAAGAGAATTTCTCAGAGAAGGCATGAACAGATTTTCAGCATGAAAAATCCAGGCAGGTTTTAACTTGCACTGGGCAACAGGCATTTCCACAGTAGTGGTGGGTGGCATTTCAAGGTGTGTGTTACTCTGTAGGAATCTCACTGGCTGGGCAAAAAGGAAAGCCTGGAGCTCCTGGAATACTCAATTGACATGTAATACAGAACTTCCCAGCTTTAACTCACTGATCCTCACAGTCCAATCTCTGGACAAAATTCGTATGAATCCTCTAAATCCACTTGGAGAGGAAACCCCATTACTGAGCTCAGGCAATTGGCTTTCAATTAGCAAACCAATTTTACCCCAAAAGATACTGCTAACACATAGAGTAAGAAAAATTATGCTTCTACAGGCAGGTCCATACAGATTTAGAGTCTGATTTCAAATTGCTTTAAAAACTGCTGAGAAAATGATGTTTGGATACACTTACAATGGATTAATAAGATTTCTAGTGATTCAGCTTCAGAGATTCCTACTCTTAGAGTGTATAAACAGTCTTTAGCCCTGGTTCAGTGAGTGTGCTTAAAATAATTGTTCTTCCAGATAAACTGTTGACATCTACGTGCGAGAAGAGATTTGAAGAACAATAAACAATTTCCTGATATCAAAATTTTTTAGTTTCCCCCAGTGCTCCAATAGATGTTGAAACTGAAGGCCATCTCAGTCAGCCTTGCTGCTTTGAGCTCAAAGTAATGAATATGTTTTGAGAGGGAACAAAACCTAACTCACAGGGAAGTCACAATATTCTTTATAATTTTCCACATGCAAAGTTTCAAAAGTTCCAGGAAAGTCAGGTAAAGGGAGAGACCATATTCACTTAAGGCATCAAAAAACAAGTCAAGGGCACACAGGACTAACTCGAAGGGGCATTCAGAACTAAAAAGAGTAAGATTGCTGCAATAAAAATTAGACTGCAGCAGCAAAATATATGCAGTGTAAAGCATGACAGTGAGAGACAAATAATTTACACAGTTTTATTGAACTTCCTGATTTTCTACCTGAGTCAAAGCTTATTACAATTCCTAAGTTGGTGGCCAACTACTTACTGACTTTAGTGGCATTTGACTCAGACCATCAGAGAAAAAAAAGCCCTAAAACTATTTAGAGCAATATTTTCTGGCACTTGGACATGCAGTTATTAGGCAGCAACTCTTAAGAGATTATTTAATCAGTAGAAAACAAGAACCCTGAGACACGAGCAATGTCATACCTTGAGTTCCTGCTTGGGCTCCACGTTTTTGATGGTGGTGTAGTAGATGTGGTGGCCATACTGATAAGCCACCAGGTTCTGCTCCAGGTGGTTCTGGGCTGGACGCACAAACATCATCCAGTTACACAGAGCCTCACTGGAAAGTTCAAACCACAGGTCCTCTTGCAAGTCTCTGTCTTTTCTGTCACCCTTATCAAGAGAAACCTGTAGCAAAATCCAATTACATGTGACTGTAATTAACTGCCTGGTTCAAAAGAATTTGAGTTACTAACAACTGTGCCCATGCAACTGTTACATTAGGGGAGCAATGAAGGCATAGCTCATTTTTTCTCTTTACTAACAGGGATCCTGAAACAGGCAGAGAAGTACTTAAAAATGGGCAGAGATTTAAGCAGGGAGACATGATGGACCCTTCCAAGAGTTTCAAGGACAAGAATCATTCATTAAAAGGGTCAGGCACAGTATGTCCCTGTGGCTATAAATGAGCTGTAGCTTTAGTAAGATACAGAAACATCAGTCAGATGTTTCTTACTGGCAGACCCACTTCTCCTTTCATTTCTTGACTCGTAACATTGCCTCAAGCTGGAAGCAGCACTTCTTTAGCTGAACTTCTCTTGGTTGCTGAATCTGCCTATAGTCACAACTTGCTTGTCAGACACTACCCATCAGAGTACTAAACTGTGGGCCTGAACTCCAGTAAATAAAGGACCAATTTCTATAATGAAACCAGTAAATGAATAGATAAAAGTCAGTCAAATCCATTTTACCCTACATCAAGGACTTGGTATAAGAAAGGGGAGAAAAATCTCTCCTTTCCCCTCCATCTTATGGGGAAGAGAAAGGAAAGGGACGAAAAGTATTTTGAACTGAAGTTACAGCATGACAAAAGAATGGCTGTAAAATATTCTCAGATGGGGCTGCTGTTTTTATGTCCAGATGCTGCTTCAGCTCATGGAGTGACTCACAGCCTTCCATGTTATGCACCCTATATATCGTAACACTATAGAGCCAGAACATTCACTAGGATCAGTGCGTCTCCCTGAATAAGAGAGCAGATTTGGAGCTGTCCTAGTTAGGACAGCTGAGACCAGTTCATCACTGGATGGGTGTAACCCAAAACTGTGTATTCTATAGCCTTCCATGCCATTTCCCAGAAACTGTTATCAATGAACCATTTACACCATCTGCACATAGAGCCTGACTCCTCAGGCTATAAACTAGGTGTTAAAAGGCCTGCGAGATAGGAGTTGCTCTTGTCCTCACACCCATTAAGGAACCCCCACCCTGAGGGAGGTACTGAGCATTCCTGCCTGAACTGGAAGATATAATCTTGGAGTCTTTAACCACTCGTGGGATCCAGAGGAAGACTGCAGATCATTGCTCTCAACCAGACTGCAGACCACCGTTCTCGACTGGACTGCAACCACCACTTTTCAACCAGACTGCAATCACCACTCTCGACCAGATTGCAATCACCACTCTTGACCAGACTGCAACAGCACTCTCACCAACAGGTTTTCCCCTCTCCTTTTCCTTTGGACTCAGGGGGCCCAAAGAACACCACTCTGTTCATGCCCCAGGGTGCTGGGTTATATATTTGGGTTTTGTGGGTTAAAACCAATTGTTTGTCTGTATAATCATACTTATTGTATTATTTTATTAAATTGTTATTGTGACTTATAATCTCGCTTTTGAGTGGAGTTCATTTCCCCTGCTGGTTTACCTTTAAACCAGCACAGGAGCCAAAGCAATTTGAGTGTTTCTGAGTTACACTAAGGGAACAAAAGAACATGTCTATCGATCAAGATAAAGTGACAAACTCATGAAAATCAAAGCTCAGGCACAAACTGATCCCTTCTTCTCTCATCACCCCCCCCCTTACCTTCAAATGGATGTAGCAATCTTTGAGCTCAGTTTGTCTGACCAGGGGCCCTTCCACAGGCCCAAACTGTGTTCGCTTCGGGATGCGCCGTTTGGAGAACACTCCTCCCAAAAACCTGTCAATGTAGAGCACCAGGGGCAGGCTGGCCCTCGCCCGGGTCAGCACGGGCCGGTTGGGGATGGGGTGCAGAGGGCCGTGTTTGGGGCACACCGAGGGGTGTGCATTATTGCACTCCTCACACCCTGCACACAAAGGCAGAGAGGACACTGTCAGGCACACACTCAAATGCAGCTCACAGACAGCCTTATCTCTCTCTAAACCTCTTTGGCTCAGCTGTGGGAACATTATGCCAATAGTCTGTCTAGATTTTACAACATTAGAGAGGGCAGCCTCCTGCAAAATGAAGAACGAAGCAGTTCAGAGACTTTACCCAAGACAGAATCTTGTCTTGTCAGTACAGCAGCCCAATGTGAGTCCACATTTCTGGGCATAAAGGTGTTTACTCATTACTGCTAAAATCGGAATTGTTCTCAATTCCATTTATTGATGGAGGAGAAAGAAAAAAGGGGAGGGCAGGCAATACATGAAATACTACTTCAAATGCTTACACAAATCATTGGGATCAAAGGGTCGAGGTGGATCCGGATCCCATTCATCCATGTCAGAGTCTTCCCCATCTTCATCCTCATCTTCATCCTCATCATCTTCCTCTTTTGTTTCTATCCTTTCTATTTGATTCTGCAGAGGTGCTAAAGGGTCAGAACCATCCACTGCCTCCATGGGAGGTAACACCTGGTTATGCACCGGTAATGATGCCTGGGGAAAGAATTCACAAACCATTAAAACTGATTCAGGAAGAAAACTACACTTATAAAGATGAGCAATGAAGGTCCTTGCTAGTCTACCCTTCCTGCTTCCTTTGGTAATGGAGAGAAGGACAAGGGGAAGTGAAGCAGCTGATAAACAACTGCTGAGGGATGTTTTGTGTTGCTGCTGCTGAGGCCTCGCTCAGGACACCTCTGTGTCACTCCCTGCCTCCACCCTTCCAAGAACTCAGTTCCCAGGAGAAGAAACTGAAATCAGGGAAGCTCTGCACCCTCGCAGAACTGTTGAAACAAAGTCCAGGCTCTGTGGAAATAATCTAGAGCCTAAAGCTGTATTTTAACTTCTTTTGTACAAGTGAGAAAATCCTGCACTTTGGTACATGATCTTTTAAAACCAATCCCCAAAGCACACAGGCAGAGATAATGAGGGATGAGGTAACATGGGGCCTAGATATAAACTATGGGCCATGAAGGACAGTTGAGACCATTGCATTCTTACACTAATTTTCAAGTTTATCCCTTTATTTCCCTAAAAAAACAATTAAGTATTTTAAATGCAGTGCATATTTCATCATCCACACAGGTTTCTCAGGTGGAGAACAAAAAATCCTACCCCCAGTAAAGCTGCCTGAAAACGCTGTCAAGGAGACCACTGGCAAGTGGATGTTGCTGTGACAGTCAGCGTTACACCTTCTGTTATCTTCACTTTCCAACGCTAGAGGAGAATTTTAAGGTGGCTGCTCAAGACAGAACCATCTGTACAACAAGTTTCTCTGTATATTAAACACATGATCTCTCCTAAAAAAACCCCACACATTTCATGGTGACACTATGGAAGACAGTACAAATCTGTGCTACAGTTTCTCACACTCAGCCACGTGCCATCCCCTGAGATGATGGAGCAATGGAATCAGGACATGGAAAAGGAAAGGGTGCCTGGCACTTACTCTATCTGCTTGTGGCCCCTGCTCCAGAGCCACTGGCTGGGGGGGGTCGGCAACGCTGCCGAGCACGGACAGGTTGGTGGGGTTCATGCTCTGAGCAGCAGCAGGCAAGAGCACCGTTACCTAAAATCACAGGCACTCATTTTAGCACTGCACAGTTCCATCAGGCACTTCCACATGGGCCCTGCCCACCATGCACAGCTCCCTCGAGCCCTGCACTCACTGGAAACTACAGCACTGCAATGATCTCGAGGGTTTTAGAGAGGGGTGATGGGCTTGGAAAGAACCTGCAGCTCCAGGGACAAAGAGAAAGGCTTCAAACCTCAGTCTAGACTTTGCAACTTCTGAATTATCTATCACCCATTTTTAAATCAAGGCCCTACCCAGCCTGGGTTCAAACGGCACTAAAAGATGTGAGGAGCTCTTTAGCTCCTGGTAAAACCACTGATTTGGGGTCTTTTTCTCTTCTACGCACAAATTTACTTTTTTTTTTTAAGGGAAAAGGTAAAGAAGGGAAAAGAGACGTCTCCTCTTTTTTGCCTATCTTTCTTTTTCTCAAGCAAACCCTGCTCATGGCAGGGTGTTGGAATTAGATGAGCTTTAAGGTCCCTTCCAATCCAAACTATTCTGTGATTTTATGATCCAGGATCCTTAAAAATGAATCCAAGACAAGTGTATTGACCTTACTGGAAGATCAAACTCTCAAACTAGAGGATTCCAACCATTATTTTCCTCTACATTATTTGGTCACACTATGCATTTCTGTTTACATACTTTTTTGGGGCAGTAACAACCAAATTAATGCCTATTACCACACTGTTCTCACATATTCAGCAATAAAACTAAGCAGAAATAAGATCCCAGGAATCACCTTTCCTATCTTTTGTTTCCTGCTTATCTGTACAGGAATTTGCACAGGTGTCCCACATGATGTTTCATCCTTCTCTACAGTTGACATCATGTGGTTTCTAGTTTGTGCCTCTGACTGTTAAGCAGCTTTTATGCTAAAATCCAAGCCCCTGCCTCTCTGCAGAGTGCTTAATAAATATCAGATAAAACTGAGTGCAGTGAATTGTGCCAGCAGTGAAGGAGCACACAAGAAAATCCATAACACAAGGAGACAATCTTAAAACTCCAAATCTAATTGCTTTAAGAGGTATTAAGAGTAATTTATGCAACTGCTTAAAAACTACAGCAAAAAGACTTCAGGGAGCAGTGCGATGGTAAAGATGGATGACAGTTGAACTAAGCTGTCTAGTATTTTCATTTCTGATGCCAAGTGGCAACAGGAAAGGCATTATTATTCCATGGCACAGCTCCAGTCTGCCAGTGAGCAGAGGGTCACACGAGCTTGTACCTACTATTAGCATTGCCTACTCCTAATCACACTTCAAACATACCCTTACTTCCATTTCCATGTCGGGCACTGCACAGAGTGTAGGCATTATTTTTAAAAACTTTTCAATTTCTTTTTAAGATAAAGTTTCTTTTAAAAGACAAGGGGAGTTTTCATTGTTATTTTATCATTTGTTGTCAGTTCAGGGATGTCCCACGTGACATGCTGATGTAAAAACACCTGCAGAGGCAGGAGTTGCCACAATAAGGGATTAACTAGCCTCCAAAAAATTAATATATCTGCCAGGACTGATGTCAGAAAGTGCTGGAAGGGAGGACAGGCTGAGGACACACGCAAGTGCTCCCGCCCTTGTACCTGGGATGGTAACAGCACATCTCCTGTTAGAGTCTCATCGGCACTGCACACAAGTAATCTCTACTTTTAATTAATCATGTGTGTTAAATAAGCTTTAAGACAATTAAATAGGAATTTTTGGCTTCTTAATGCGGGGAAATTGATGTAGCAAAATATTCCAGAGAACCAGAAGACAGGTAACACCTTTACTGTGTCAATCATTGTTTCCTGTCTGTGCCTCAACAGTTTATAAAGTCTTTGAGCAATAAAATTTGTTTTCAGTACACATTCAACCCTTTGCTCTGCCCCAAGACTGTCAATAAACACCCATTTTAATGATGACTTGAGTGATGATTCAGATCCAACACATCCATTCACACATGCCATTAAAGCAGTAATGATTTAAAGTCCATGACAGCAGAGAATTTCAACTAGAGAGACCTGAAAGTAGCTGTCTATACCTGGTTACCACAATACAGTCCCCAAAGATAAGTAAGAGTTAACAATAAAACCTTTGAATCCATGAGGCACTACAAAAAAAGGAAAATCATCGAAACTTTATAAGCACAGGCTCCATTTTATTCTATTCCCCGCCTACCTCACATTGGCAAGCCCAGCACACCCTGATGAGGTAAGGGAGCCACTCACTGAACTTCCTCAGGTTTTACACTTCATTTCCTGTGAAGCTTCTAGTAAAAGTAGCATTTGATCCAATTTTTCTATCCCTCAAGAGCCTTTTGTGGACTTAAAAGGCATTTGGATCAGAATCTGTATGAGGACAACTGCAAACCCAGCCTTTCCAGAATGGCATGTTCAGATAAAGTCAGCCACATCTGCTGCTGACTCATTTAAAGGGACACTGTTGAAAGATTTTTCATTATATCTAGGGCAGTAAATTAGAATTTTTGTTGAGCATGAATTGAAGTCAATAAACTCAAAGTCAGTCTTAACTTTCATTATCATTCATGCACAAGCTGGCCATAGCAATAGTGGGTTTTTGCCCTTGATCAGGATGACAGGACATAACTGAAGACTGGTTTTGGACAATTGCAGGGACAGTCGTTACCCTCTAGCACCACAACAATGTCCCTTTACCTTCCCTAACTCTCCCCTTACAGTTTCAGGTCCAAGATAAGCAGTGTCTCTTCCTTACCTGCTGGGTGGTGGCATCCTGTTGGACATAAGCCACTTGGGATGGATCTGTAAACAGAGTCTAGACAAAGTGAAAAAGGCTTATCAAACCAGCCCTGGTGTTGTTTACTACCAAGTCACACAAAAATTACCCTGCCACCAAGAAATGACCCACATTTAAGCCTCTGCCAACTTCTAACATGACTATTATCACAGAACTTTACTTCGACTTACCCAAGTGGATCTACACAGATAGAAATTAAAATTGGGTGGTGCTCCATAAAAATTTAATATCATAATTATGTGGCACTTTTCATCTGTATAACTAAAGTGTTTCACCTGGTTTATCTTTTTTAATTACAGAAATCATTTGTCAATTGTTGATTTGATAGAATCTACAGGATTCTAATTCAATTCAAAATCTCTACCAAAACTACTTAAAGGCAGGATAGAAGATAACTGTAAGGTTTTTCTTCCTGCAAATTCGCAAGACTTCTGCACACTTTCTTTTGAGGAGCTATCAGGCACATCCCACATGAAAATTTAGTAAGGGCAAGATGCTGTTTAATTTCATAGAAGATATGCCAACTCCAATATTCTGCAAGAACAGCCCTGATGGGAGCCTGGAAAAGCAAGACTCAGATGAAAACTAAGGATTGACTGAGGTCAGCCTTGCCTACTTTGCCAAAACCTGAGCTTGTAGCAGCTTGGCTCAACAAAATAAGGCATAATACAATTTCCTTTAGCACTGTGATAATTTAATCTCAGTTGCGTGACAGTATCTTTTGACAAAATGATAGTATTCAGAGTTTTGGAGTTAGTTGTCAGTAACTTCCTGGGAGATATCCTCCCAAAATATCCTCTCAGGACAACCCACCACGTAAGAGCTGTTTTTATGTAACAGCTGAGGGCTGCACAGGACAGACCGTGCCATAAGGCCCTGCCAGCGTGGCTGGGGGTGTCAGGTACGTGCACTTTGCAGCTCTGCTAATCTGTCCTGTCAGCAAAAACATTATAAAACACCCTCCACAAAGCCAGCCTGGTCCTTTTGAATCTGTCCACACAGAGCCACAGATGCACAGCATATTAACCCCATCCAAACACGTGCTGTCAGGGAATAAAAGCTATTTGATATGATTATGCAAAAGCAAAAGAATATAAAAGGTCTATAAAATCAACAACTCTGCAGAGAGACTACAAAATTAGGTTGAATACACTGAGATCCTCTGCAAAGAGACACAACTGTTATTGTAACTATCAATTAGGACAACTGCGTTACACAAAACAAAAACTCTTCCAGAAGGCACATAGATGGCTTTTAGCTTTTTACTGAATACAACAGAGGCAGAATTTCTGGAGAGATTATCCATGTTTTGGAAAACACCTTTGAGTTAATTATAATCTCGTCCACCTTCAGTGAAATAACCAGCATTTCACAATTCATAGCCTCCACATCCTTTGATGAGCACATTTGCACATCAGACAAATGAACAGCACGAAGTCCCTGCTCAGCAGTGGGCAGGAAAAACTGCTATTTTCCAGTCGTACCACTTGGCTGGTGACTGGCTTTCATCCCAAACAAGACTGGTTTGTTTTCTAGGTGCCAAACCCGGGCTGGGCTGGGAACCACACGTGCCTGCGTAGCCTCCACGGGGTGGATGTAAACGAGGGTGTGCTCCGAGGTGTCCACCGAGGTGTAGGAGGTGCCATCGGCCGTGTAAACCACCTGCTGGGACGGGCCCCGCTCCTGCTCGTCGCTGTACACGATCTGCGCCACCGCCCCCCCCTCGGGGACAAAGTGCACCTGGGGGGAAAACACGTCCTGGAGTGACACCACAGCAGGCCTGGGGGACAACACAGGCTGCCTTGGGAAGCAGGGAGAACCTCAGTTTGAAATTGTCACTGTCTAACACACATTTAAAATCTCATTGAATTATGGTGGCAATATGGAAACCTGGACACCAACTCCCATCAGTTCCTGGTTTTACTCTGCATTGTAACTCAACTGGTATAAACGGCACCCACCCATACTTAGTTCTTGCACTAAGAACAAGAGAAGAAAAGAGAAGCCTAAGAGAAGTAGTTCATATTTGAACTGGTGTATGTATGGAATTTATTGGTACGTTGTTTCCCTTTATGCTCATGTTCCTTTCTGGATTTATGATAATGACTTCATTCAGCTAGTTCTGTAGTTGCAGATAATTTCTTTTATCTTATGAAGGGCTAACAGAACTTATTAACTCTGATATTACTTCAAGTTATAGTACTGCACCTCTCAGAGGCAGCAGTAGGGCATGTGAGATTGCTTCTCTCTAGTATGTACATGCAGTATCAGGAGAAAATTCAGCTATTTAAACAGACAAACGTAACTGAAAGCATTAAGCAATGATTCCAAGGACTACTGGAACAAGTTATGTCTAGGGCAGCAGTTTAAATCCAAACAAGTTGATTTTGACAGAACATTATGATCATAAATGATGATTAGTGGCCTACATTAGTCAGAATACTGAATTCCAGTGGAAATAGGAACACATTTAGCTTTTGACATCCTTTATATGCTGAAAACCTTTTCCAGTGTATAGGAAAATAGGACAGTTAGCAGGAAACCTAGTTTGAGTATCTGTATTCATATTCACATCAAACACTTTCACATAAAACGATGCCACAGTTACATGTTTTGTTTATTTTGTTTCACCTTTCAGCTTATGCTACAGGAGACACCTGGTACTCCCCCGTGGCTGCTCAGTGCTGATTCTGTACAATAAATCCTCAAACAAACACTACAGTTTCACATTTGGAGAGCACTCTGCAAATACTAATTAAGACTTAAAACTGCTGTGTGCAAACAGCAGCATAGTTATCCCCTTGTAGAGAGAAGGGAACAGGAGCATTGAAAACTGCCTTTCTTGGCAAATTTCAAAGCTGGAAATTACCAGGAGAGGCAGAATTTCTCAGCTTGTGTGTCAAATACCATGCAGCACCCTCTTCATTACATACTTAAAAGAATAAATCAATTTACAGCCTTTTAGAAATTCCCAGCTGCGTTGTCTCAGAGTCAGAGGGACAAGCTGCACACATCAGAATCTGACTGCATTAGTCGCCTACAATTAACATTTCTCCCTTCCTCAGTACCCAGATGTCTGACAGGAAAAAATTATTCATTACTTTCCCCAAGGTCCACCCACAGCTCCAACTGATTCGACTGATGCCATCAAACAGGCTGCCACAGACCAAAGATTTTGTTAATATCCATTACTCTGAGCACCCTTTTACTTTCCCACATGGTTTTGTATATACATATATATATATATATATATATTTGGACACTGAAACTTCTAGAGCCACTGGCTGGTTTTATTCAGCTCGGTTTTAGAGCTTTGTGTCTTCACTGCTGTGGTTTGCACAGCTCAGTTTCTGAAGCTTTAATCCAAAATCACCACAAACATGTTTGTATTTCTCCTCAAATAAAAGCTGAGCTTTGAGACACTAAGCCAGGGTTGGATGGGAAACAAAACCTCCACATCAATCCCAATCCATCCTGAGCAGAATGAGCTCTGAAAAGCACTAATCACCTGAGCAGTGCTCTGTTCCTGTGCTGCAGAGTCAGCCCACACCTGGGAACCTTCCTCTTTCAAGTCCATCTCCTCCCTGCTGGGGTGTTCCATGAGGAGAGGGATCTACTGAAGGAATGTCTAGCTGGAGGGATTCATCTGTTCACTGTGTTTCTGCTTCCAGAAGACAAGGTGATCTTCAGCAACATGGCTGTAAAAACGCAGAGGGCAGAAATGTTAAAACCAGTGTGAGGTAATTACTATCATCGGCTACCACACTTCTGTACCACAGAATAAAGCAGGCTTGGCTTTACAAACACTTCCTTTTAGACCCAAACACCTTAGTTAGGGGAATAAAGGAAGAGAAATCATATTTCATTTGCCATGGTCAAGTCATGCTGTGCAACACTTTTCATGTCCCATTGAGGAAACAAGTTAACCATTGCTACCGCAGCACTGAAACATTACACTGAATTCTTCCGGCACATCTTTCCTTGGCCACAGGCAGACCATGACACATTCTCCACATTGTCCTTCTGGCACCTACAAGCCTAGAAATCAGTAAATAATGCAAAAAATGGACCCTAGGCTTCCAACAGGAAAACACTACATTCAGAGATGCATGACCAGTTTGCCTGAAAGAGGTTCTGGGGGAGCACAAAAGGGCTTTCCATGAACAAGCAGCTTTCACCTTGGACAAAACCTCAGTCCTGGGTAGTACAAGGCAGTGTTACAACAGCCAACTTCTAAAAAAGAACAATGAAACTCAAGCTCTAATTCACATGAGCCCCAAGATCCCGACAAACTGCTTCCAAGCTTGATTTTATTCACCTCTCAGAGTTTTATTGGGGCCTCTCAATCTGCCGTTGGGATCCCAGCAGGGTAATTTACAGCTCTGGTGATTGGTTTAGTCAGTGGTTCAGCACCTTCCCAATCCTTCCCCTCTAATGTCATATTAAATCACAGGAATTAGCATGAGGCTGAGCCCATTTAATTTCTCAGCTCCTCCAATTAAGGTTATTTTATACCCAGTGCCTCTCTGGACCGATCCAATGCCAGTACCAGCCTGTGCTCCGAGAGGGAAGCAGAAGGCTCCTTGCTGATGCTTTCATTCATTTGCATTTTAAATGCAAATTATTTTAGTCATAATTTATCCCTATAAATGTTAGCATTTGGCTTGTCATTGACAAACTGAAAAATAGATAAGGAGGGGTAGAAAAAGCAGCAGGCACTTTCTGCCTCCTGCTAATTTTGCCAGCAAGGACTGAGCTATGCAGACCCGAGCACTGACTGTTCCACCAGTCCTGGCCAGGGAGAAATCAACAGGAGAGGGAAGTCTCACAGTAACACCGCTGAACTGCGTGGTAGAGGGGAAAAAATGGGAATAAAGGGACAGAAATCTTATCTCCATCAACATTGCTCAATACAAAACATCCCCAAAAAGCACTGAGGAGAAAAATTAAAAACAAATCCATGTACCTGAGTGCAACGCTTGAGCTCAGGATCTCATTAGTACCAGCAAATTAACTGCAGCAAACAATTAGGAGTGATAAACACCAGCCTTGCTCTGCAAGTGTGAAAGCCAGGGTCATTGACAGATAAATATTATTAGATAAATATCATGTCTTTAAGATAAATATTATTAGATAAATATCATGTCTTTATATGTCCCAGAACACACAAGCTCTGATCTATAAATAAATATCATCCATCCCTACACAGCACCTTTTATCCAGCTACTTGTCATGTTATTAAGGATTAAATCAGGGATTTTCTCATACCTAATCCTACCTCATTCACTGACCTCCAGCGCTCATTTGATCACCACGGTGTGACACGTGACAGCATTTATGTCGGTAACACACTCTGAGCAATTTTAATGTAAAATTTAATACCCATCCTGTTGATATTCTTTGGTTGGTTTATCCCCAACAGCTCTTTTCCTTAACTGTCAGTATTAATCAAGAGCCAGTTCAGATAATTGCACTAACAATAGCCAGTAGTTTAATCAATTACCTAATTGCTTAGAAAAATAAACACTATAAGTTTCAATTTTGGGTGGCTTGATTTAAAAAAAAAAAATTAACCTGTTAAAAAGAATATAATTAAATTAACCAGTGATTGAATTAAGGGAAAGGCACAGTTCTAGCTAATTCCACATGGTGCAACAAGTAGCAGACTTTTTGGCTGACCTTCCCCACCAGCAGACACTGAAGGGCTGAGGGAAGATGCTGACTCACTCCTGCAGACTCATTTTGGCACAAATACCCTACAACTTTAGTGCAAAGGTGACCAAAGAGTTCAGGCAGGGCCTTTAATAGACAAAATGGGGCATTACGATTCATCTCTGGAAAAAAATAGTACCAAAGAGTTGCAAAGGAAAGCAGAAGACAGTCATGTCGCGGTTCTGAAGTTAGCACTCATGTCAAATCTTGGGGAAAAAAAAAAAGCAAGGCTGAGCCAACTTCAGGGGCTCGGTGGTGCAGTTTCTATAAACGGTCCTGTTATTGCTGTTCTTCACAGAAATGAAAATAATAAACAGCTCAGCCAATTGTGCACCAATAAGGGACAAAATCAGGAGCTGCAGGATTTGCTGATACTTTCAACTTCTGTACTTACAAATACATCCTAGATCTGCCTCTGGTGTGCATTCCTACCAAAGCTTGGATGTCCATGAATTCTATCAGCATTTCTATAATCACCAAGATACACTGAGAAGCACATTTCCCTGGAAACATAGATGTGTTGAGAGAGGAGTGCAGGACACAGGCTGTGTCCCAGAGAGGTCCCAAGGACTGGCAACAAATAGCACAGGAGGCAGGAGCAAGTGTTGATATTAAGCTGTGAAACAAGCCCAATGGCAGGAGCTGGAACACATGATGTGGCCCCAAGTCACTGCCACAGAACTGCCTGGAAACACCAGCACCTGAGGGAGTTTTCTAACACTGATGACAAAGACCAAACTAACTTTGCTCACTACTCCTCCATAGGAGTAACTAACTCCTCCTGTTAATCCTGCAGGATCTAATTTCTTCCTCCAAAACCTCCTTTCAATACCCATTACAGCTCTGACACCAACAACCACAGCACCCTGAGACTTTAACCACTTCCCTGTGAGTTCCTCTCAGTTTTGGTGGTTTTTCAGCAGAAATAAACACGGAACTTTGGGCATAAGCACTGCCAAACCGTTGGCATGCAGGGAGCACTCTCTGCACTGTTTGCCCATGGATTATCCTTTGCAATTGTTGATTTTTCTCACCATATCTCACACACATGAGACATTTTCAGACAAGCTAACCAAACATCAGGACGAGCACCTCAATGTGAAGCTCTGCTATGTCCAAAGGATTACCATATGAATTTGTACAACAATTTGAAACTGAATTGCAGAAATCCTACAAGAAAAAAAGATAATTAAAGATAAAAGGAGCTGTGATAGGATATACTCAGCTTTTTCCCAATATGGAGAAATTAGGCTACATTTTGTAATGATAATCCATGTAGAGACTAGTCAAACAATAAACTAAACAGCTTGCCTAAACTAATGTTAAATTTATGTGTTGTGTATGTCACAACTATATTCTCTCTCCTCAGTTCTGATCCACTGGTAATGACACTATAAAGTTTAAGAGGCCTGGCTCAAATATTATTTAATACTCCATTTTTTGTCGTAACAAGTATTTCAATAACTTGGAGATGATGGAATTTGAAAGATTAGTCATATTATGAGGCACATCACCCAATAATCATCAACAAATCTATCAGCATCCCAATGTTTTCATCCAACCTCATAAGCATCATGCACATGAGTGAAAGCAATGCCAATGTTGAGACGGTAAATCATTTACAACAACTGCAAAGACAGCATCTACCTCCCCAAAACAGCAGGCATCCTCTCCCAGTCCACGCTGGGTGATGGCACAAGCTGAAATGGCAGCAGGTATAAATATCTCCCAGTATCACTCCAGTACGTCAGAGTGGCGAGGCAGTGACAGTCCTGTGTGTCACTGGTGTGAATCAAATACAATGCAAACCAAGAACCAGCTCAGCTCCCATGACTTTGAAATATCTCCTCCAGTGGAAGATTAGCTCATTCTGAGCTGTGCAAGTAAATCAACCACCCCTTCAAGACAAAACAGGTTGGTCTCTACACCATTCACATTTACCTTCCTTTTTTCAACACCCTCTGGGACCTGCTGGTGTCACAGACCTCCAATTTTTCTCTTAGTTTTTGCTTTTTACATCCAATCCAGAACATCTCATTAATAGCAAAGCTTCTCTGCAGCTCCTGATGCCTGGAAAGCACCTTTGTGTCATTGTCTGAAGAGTTCTTCATCTCTTTTGGAAATCTTGCTTGAAAACTCCTTTTGTCCTCCAGGACACTCTCCAGCTCCTCTCTCCTGTTCCTGTGGGATGGTGTTTCCTCTGGAGCTGTGTTATTAAATCAGCAACTTCCCCATGTACTGCATTCAGCTGCAGAGGATGGGAAAGCACTGCTCTAGGGGCAAAGTGGCTCATTCCCTATCCAGCAGAAATGTCCTTCCTGCCCTCAGCATCAGACCCCCTGAGCCATCACAACCCCCACGTGTGACACCCCACACGTGCACCCGTGACTCCCCGAACACTCAGGGAGTGGCAGTGAATGGTGCTCTAACAGCAAAGTCACTGCCATTTTGTGCTCAGTGTCTGAGTGTTTTGGACACAAGTTGAACACAGTGAACTCAGTGCTTCAAAGGAAAGCTCAGAAATTCAGAGAAAAACACCACCAAAAAAACCCAAAAATCAACAGTAACCATATTTTCTTGGCTATTAGGAATGGCAATTTCTCTCAATGCTGCAACTACACAAGAAGATACAGAGACAAAATCTCTGGGGAATTCATCTGCAGCAACCTCTGCAAATCTCACTAAGGACATTCTACTGAAAAACCCAAGCCAGTGGCTGCCAAACACTCGTTTTTGTCCCTTCTCTGGAAAGAGAAGAATGGGGGAATATTAAAGCTGAGCGAGGGGCAAAGTCCCCCTCCCTGCTCAGGGAGCCATAAAGCCACTGCAGCGTCTCAAATGAGAACCCACTTTACAATAATGGTGCATAAAGCAGATAATGTGATTTACTCCCCGGCGTAAGGGAGGTTTGCCATCACCTGGGATTCCCTGCAGCAATAACAGCAGGGACTATTAGTTTAATCCTCCCAGGACTGAGCTCACTGACCACCCAGCCATGTGCAAAGGCAGCAAAATTGGTACAAAAGGGGGTTTATGACTCTGGGTCTTCCTCCAGCTTTTAATATGAAAATGATTTATTGTGTTCCAAAGGAACATCACATGTGTCTCCAAAAAGCTTTATCCCACACTTAAGTTAATTACCCCAGCTTTCCTAGAAGGCAGAGTGGGTGCATTTCCTGAGCTGCCTTGGCAGGAACAGGCTTTCAGTGCAGCAGGAAGGGTTTGAACCTCACTGGGGACTGAGTCACCACTGCGTCACCTGCTCTGCAGCACCGTCCATCACATGCATACATTGTTTCAAGGAACTCTGGCGCATTTTGCCTGAATGGTAACAATCGGGTAATATATAACCACAATATTTATGTTTTACTGGCAAGTTAAAAATGGAAATCATACATAGGGCTGGGACAGCAAGGATTATTTATTTCCACAAAAGGAAAAATGGCTTCAATTTATTTAGTCATGTAATAAAGAGAAGAGCTCAGCCAAACACCAACTCAGTCTTTATTCCAATTGTGCATAATGGATCTATCTACATCCATATCCTTACGGCATATCCATCATAAGAACAACAATGAGCTAGAAGAGAACTCTTAGATCGTCAAGGCCAGTCCTTTCTTACTGTGTCCAATGTGTCACAGTCCTTTTCCTCCAGGGACAGTGCCCAGGCACTAGAGGTGACAGCACGACCGCCTGATGGAACTATTCTCACAACCTGTGAGGTGAAAGTCCATTTCTACCACAGAATCCAGGAGATAACCCAGCTCCACAGGAACAGGTTAACATTCCTGAGGACTACCCGGGCTTGGCTCAGACACCTACTCAGAGCCGCTCTAAGGATGCTGAGTCCCAACTCTTGTATAACCAAGTTTCCCACAATATCTTCTCCCTCGGAGTGGGCAGAGACAAGTTCATGACTTTCTATATATGCACATGCTCTTCTTTAGTCACCTCTCCTCCCATTTGCTCAACATCTACATATCCACTCCAATTGACTCCTTTCTCCCGCCCTCAGCTTCCTGAATCCGTGACCACGTTCTCCACATCACTTTTTTTCCCAATCTTTCATCCTCTGTGATATCATGGTGTGTTGTATCACTGCTTGAGGCAGTGACCCTGCCTTCCTAAATTTGGTTTATAAATGACAGAGGGAGAAGTTGATAAAACAAGAAAATAGGGAACACATGTATTTCAAAGTACAAGATGACAAAAAAAGGAAAAGTGTCTGTATCAATGTGTGCTACAGTGCTGCCTACACAGCCTTCAAGAAGGCACACTCAGGGTTTACTGTAAGAAAACAAACTGTTCCCCTCCAGCTTCCTCCTGCCACTTAGTCTCTCATCCTTTCCTACTCCAGCAGCTCTTCCCAAAGGAACTATCAATTGGAAGGGGTTGTTCCCCTTCCTACAAGTGGATGGTGCTGCTCCCATTCCCTCCCTTTCCCACCCCCCTGCATCTCTCCTCTGAATTAAATCACTCTTAAAATTCAAAAGACAAAACTACCTTGTTTCTGCCTATGAAAACCACACCTAAGCTGGCTCCTGCAGAATAGCTGCTTCTCTGAATTACCCCAGAGAACAAATGGACTATCTACACCTTAAAAGAAGTGAGGACTGAGATAGAGAGACATCTCAGGGCTACACCATAACTTCTGTGTGTTTTACTAGCAGGAAATAAAAGTGACAAATAGGCCCCACTTCGTGTTTAAGTCCAAACAAAATTCACCATACAGAAGCAGCCCCTGTAATTAGCTACACTTAAAAGGCCATTAGAATTCAGTTTACCCAGCTGTAAGCAGCTGCAGGTGGTCAGGAACACACTCGAAGTGGCTACTGACTGCAAAGAAAATTACCCTGGCAATGCTCATCCAGGGATTTTCTGTGCAGGGTAGGAGTAAGAAGACACGCCACAGACCCGTTTCTCTCTAAAAGCAAATTGTCAATTATTCCATCAGATAATATTAATAACAATGACATCAATATCTCATTCTGTAGCCAAGGTAATAAAGCTGTCTGGTTTCACACATGTAGCAAAGTGCCAAAACCCATCTCAGTTCAGGAGGTAAGTTTTCCATTTAAGGACTGACTAGAGCAATACACCCTCTTGTATTATTTTTCCTAGAAATGAAGGCATTAGAAGGCTCGAGTCTGCCAATTATTTTATTGTGGCCACAAAAGCAGCAAAGAATCCTCTTGTAAAATCAGTTGGTGATTCATTAGCATCTCATCTTCTAACTGAACTAAAAGAAAAAAAATAACTGAATTATTAAAAATATACAGAGGAAAGCTTAAGTTCAGTATGGTCTCTATTCCCACTGAAACTCAAAGAGAAATCTTGACAGGCATTTTACACACCCATTTTTGTGCTTGTTCATTCTTTAAGGGCCTGTAAGAATCACAAATATATCATGATACAACAGACAGGTTGGTCCTCAGGTACCAAAAAATGCATTGCAAATACTGACCCTTCATTTGTCAAGGCTATGGAGGTCAGTATCTTAAACTAGGTTTAAATTCTGATTTAGGGTCCCTGCAAGAGTCCTCCCGAGGCTTTGCAATGAACAGTAAACAAGAGGTGACCACACATAGCTTGGAAGATCTTGTACAGTGAAATAACCCTATAAAGGTGAGTTTTCTCCTTAGGATGAGTAATTCTGAAAGGCATAGCACCAGAACCTCATTTTTCCATTCCAACTTAATCATTTAACAAGCTCCCACAAATTTTTAATGGAACCGTGGAGTTTCAGGAGAAGGAACAGGACAAGCCACCACCAAAATGCGGGGAGCAAAAGATGCACAAAAAGCTACATTCTATAACCACATCGCAGACCACAAGAACAGGGGTTTTGGCAAAGACAACCACGGTGGCACCAAGACGAGCATCAGGAGAGCAGTGAACCCACAGCTCCCACTTGCAGCAGCTGCTCTTGCTCACACCGGGACCCTCATGGACAGAACCACCTCAGGGCAGCGGGGAAGGGGCTGCCTTCCCTCCACACCAAGCCTCAGGGCTGCCCAGCTGGGAGCCTTTCCCTGCTGGGTCCACACCGCTGCCCAAAGGGTCCCCTGACACCCCCCTGGGGCAGGACCCCATGA
>NW_021940545.1:388663-581130 GCF_001715985.3 Manacus vitellinus
TGGCGGTGGGGAGGGCGGAGGGGCGATTCCCCCACAACCCGCTCCCCATTCCCAAATTTTCCAGGACAGGACGTCCATCCCCTCTCCACTCTGGATAATGAGGTGACCCCCCCACAGCTCTCCTGGGCTCCAGGCCGCGATGCTCCACACCCTGTCAGCCCCATCTGACAGCCCCTGGTACTACAATTACCTAAAATAGTGTCAAAGCCAGCAGGTTTCACCAGAATTTCACTTAAAAGCTGAGGCACGAGCTATTAATATCTGTCGAGGATGAGGAAATGCCCCCAAAAAGGGCTTCTTCTGCCTCACAGGGCCCTAACTGGCGCTATAATTTAAATTTTTTCACATACTTGGGAAGCTTTTTGACCCGGTAGCTGAGTAGATATTTCTTAAACAAGACAATCTCTGTGTTTAGGACCTTTTAAGTTTATTCCAAATGGCTCCATGAACTTTGTGTGCACAAAACCACTGTTCTCTGCAGCATGGGCAGCCACAGATCCTGCAATGGCCTATTGCGGGCAACTGACCCAAACCCAGGAGCACGGAAAGGGGAAATTTGGGTTAGAAATGAGTCACTGCTTTTACAGAACTGGTTCTGCTCATTCTCTGCCCTGGGAGAACAGCAAGAAAGTCTGATCTTGGTGCAATTAAGTCTAATTTTCCATTAGGTCTGTCTTTTTAAAGCCTGGACTAGTATTTTAAATTAAGAGCTGCAGGTGCATATTGAAATCATCCCCTGTTGTACTGACCCAGCCCTTCCATGAGCAATCAAAATTTAAAGAAAACCCCCCAGAGATGCAAATTTTCTAACCTGCGCTTAGGAACTTGACCTTAAAATGTTAGATACAGGTTTCAAACCTGAAATGAGCAGAATTAGCTTAATTTAGAAGCTTTCGGGGGGCTTTTTCCCCTTTCACAATACCTTTTTATGCCTCTGGGCAGTTGTCTTAATTTGAATTATGGCAGTTATGGAGTCGATTTATTCCTCTGTCCTATAAAATCAGTTTTGATTTCATTTTACCACATTGAAACATTAGGAGAGCTAATAGTAATACATAAGGCCAAACAAAACTGCTTTATTTCTCGTAAGTCTTAACAGGTACATATATTACTTTTTTAACAAGTCAGTGTTTTCAGTGTTATATTTTTATTTGGGGTTTCCAAGAGCCCCCCTAACATTTTGAAGATTTGCTGGCTCATATTGAATGCTATCCCACGGGTTGTTTTCCCCTCTGAGCCAAATCAGTGCAAGTTTCCAGTGGCTGCAGATGCTGCTCTGATTCATCCCCTGCAGTCTCTGGACTCTGATGTAATGCCCATTGTAATTCCCATGTTCCATGTGTTGTTGCTGGTGCTCCAGCACAGGCTTTGTTTTCTTTGCTGGCAGAGAGAGGAGCCCTCACAGGAGGTTTATTTATTTATTTCTAATCTTCATGAAATACATGAAACCACCCCTGGTCTGGAGCAGTGCTGGGACCCGCCACCAAATTCTCCTTCTCCCCCTCATCTCCTGACTCAGCAGATCCACATCTCCATCCCTGCACCACCTCATTTGGTGCTTCATCACTTCCTCCCATCCTGCCTGTTCTGTCTCTCCCCTCTGGCCACTCCAAGGCTCATTTTCCACTGTTTCCCACTGACTGTTTTCTCCCCCATTCCGGACAGAAAAGCACATTGCAACCCCACCCCATTTAATTTATTCATTAATATCAATTTGCCCTCTTTCACTTGGACCTCCTCACCCTTTCCTTTCACCCACTAAAACCACTCTCAAGTCTCTGCCTTAAAAACAAGCCTCCCACACCTTGACCACACTCCCTAAAGCTCTAAACCCTAAACTCCCTAAACCCTCTAGAAATATTTTTCTTGTCCCATCTATCCCCCTTTGTTTCAGGTTTTGTCGGGGTTATTGGATTTTTCTCCATGACATAATCTCATTTTGAGGAGCACGTAGATTAAAACATGACAATGAAAAATGCTCAAGTGCTCTAAATTCACTTGAGTTATAGAAGCAGCCACTGCCTCGCTGGCCCTGGTGACCTCCCAGCCTCCAACTGTGCATGACAAGTAGGTACTTAGGCCCAGATTCCCAAATTAAACTGCACACAGAATTTGGCTATGGATTGTGGCACCCACCTCCCTCCCCTTGTGCGAGTCAGCAGCTGGCTGTGATTTAAAACCCCAATCTAGGAGATGGAAAAACTTCAGCTCTCTCCCTGTGTCTGTTAAAACCTGCTAAATTATAATGCAAGTGAAATGGAATTACTTTTCATCCTGCACAGAGAATACAAAACATTAAGGGAATGATGTGAATTCACTAGTTTAGAGCAAGCCACGATAAATTTAATTAAAGTGTCCTCATGTAAAACACATGCAAATACAGCAAAGTTATCTTAGTTTGGTTCTCAGGATCATTTTGCCCCTAAAAAATTAGTGTTTTGTTTTTTAACATGCTGAATTAATCCCTTTAACTGCAAGAAAAGGTTTGACTAAGGGAAGTTTGGGGTCAGTGTTTTAACACCTAATGATCAACATTTTAAGTGATTTTATTTTAAATGTAAAGCATACCATCTTATCCCACACATTCACTATCGGCTCTCTGTGTCTGATCTGTAGTCACATCCCGCAATGTTTATTAATAAATATAAAGCAACACAGAAATAAGCCAGGAAACAACTCTCATCACCCCCCTTAATCTTCACTGGGTAAAAGATGCAGCAAGTTTCAGGAAAAGAGAGCTTTTCAGTTCACTGAAAATCTATTTAGCAAAGCCCTGTTGGGGTGTAGGGATGGGAAAAGTGAGTTCTGGCTGCCAAAATGCCTGCAGGGAAAATACTTTGCCACTCACATTCCAATATCTCTTCGACTCCATTCTAACAATATTTATGGAGGCTGCTGCTGCTCATGATGGGGCCTCGAAATCTCAGTGTTTAGGGAAGATAAAAATCCACCAGGAGTTGAGCATTTAACAGGTTTGGATGTAAAAACTGCCTCTTCACAAGCTTCTGTGGATGAGAACGAGATTTTTTCCTTCTTGTCCTAGCTGCTCCTGTGCAGCCCCAGCCCTTCTACAGGCAGCAGGTTGTGGTCCCAGTCAACCCAGTTCAGAATTCCAGTGCAGCCCAGTTCTCCTCTGCATTGCCAGACTTGTTATTTCTTGAAGCACTTCCCAGAAATCTCACTGGACAGATGTAGTTCAACTTCAAATCCAGGTCAGCTTCTCTTCATTGGGATTCCTGGTGATTTAGTGCACACATTTCTCTGGGAAAGGACCTCAACCACCATCAGCCTTAAAACCCTTCCAGCACCACTCTAAAGGAATCCCTATAGTCCTTGTCCCACATTTTTAAATTATGCTGCTATAGTTGGGTACCTGAGGTGGCACAGTGACATACTGAAGCTAGGGACAACATGGGAACTTTTAATTTTATTTTGTAACTTCCCCACAAAGCTCTTGTAGTGTTGAATATGATTGTCCAGATATAATTATTCTGCAAGATTAGCTATGATGGTTGGTTTGGCACAAAATCCAGGGTGGATTTATTTGAACTGCTTGCCCTTGGTCTGCTATACCCAGGAATAAATTCTTTTGGAAATTCTTGAGGTTTTATATGGGATCACAGGGAGCTGCTGAGGCTGGAAAGGGGATTTCCCTCTTGAGTTCAAGAGAATCCACTGCCCAGCTCTGGTTGTGTAGAACTGCCGTTAATAGGAAATTAGCTGCAAAATAAACACAGAGCCTGTTTGGGTTTCCTCTCCATTAAATAGGCTGGAATGACTCAGGTAACTCAGATATTTCGGAGTTTGCCAGAAACTTATATAAAGGTTGGATATTCTCTACTAAAATTACTCCTATATTACATTATATTGATATCTTTAAAAAGAGAAAAATCAGTGTAAAGATTTTATTTTGAATGAAAAACATACCATTAGCTAAGGCATTTCATCCCATACATTCACTATTTACTCTTTGCCTGACCTGTACCCACCCAAGTAGCATTTACCCCTTAATATTTAGTGGGAAATATAAAGAGGCACAAAATTAAGCCAGGAAACTGACTTAAAATTTAACAGGCTGGCTTTAAAATTTACAGGATTTAAAAGTATTTTTTATTTTTCTAGAAGGTTTCCCTGTCTCCAGCACTGGGAAAGAACTTGAAACGTATCCCTTCAATTGCATTTTTTCAAAAAAAAAAAAAAGATGATTATATGACAGAATCAGCCTTACCCTGCCTTTGTTGGGAAAGAAGGGATCTTCAGAGATAGTCCTCCTGCTTCTGAATTTGGTAGATAAATAAAGGAAGCAACATAGAAACAAGTTCAGTGATAACTTGTGGCTGCTGTCTAAACATCTACCATGTTTTCTTTAAAAGAAAAAAAATCCTACTTTATGATGTAATTTAGTACATGTACCAACCCCATACTCTGTTTATCTTGCCTTTTTATAGAGCAGCCAAAAGTAAGTTGCCTAGCTGGGAAAACTCTGTATCTTTTTTCAGTATGTATAGAGATAAAAATACTTCTCTGTCAGATGCTCAGTCTTCCTCCTTCCCCAGGAGTTAGAAATTAGAAGTCTGACCTTCTCATGGATGGAGGAGTCGGCAAAGGAGTTTCCAAGCCACCACCTCCTCTCCATCACGGACACCACAGTGAATAACCTGAGCAGGATTTCTCTTGAGAGAAACTGAGGCTTTTATTCTTGCAGCCTTGAACAAGAGACTAAAAACATCACTGAAGACAAGGTTGTTTTTTTTCCAAAGCTTATTCTACTTGCTTGTTCTTGTGCCAACATTTGCATGCAGTTTAAAGAGGGTGTCTATCCTTGCCCCAGTGTTTACTCTCCTGATGTGTTTATAGACAGGTACATCCTCCCGTCAGGTTTGTTTTGTCAGAAACAAACCACATTTCTTTCATCTTCTCCTGTCCAAAAATTCCTCATTCTCAGCTGTCTGACCAGCTCCTCTGCTGTGCACGGACAACAGGGCTTTTACAGAGAACATTTCATTTTAGGTGATGCAGTTTTAGAAGCTCTTACAAATTTTTAAGTGTAAAAAATGTCCCCAGGGACGTCTTCAGCTCTTACCCAAAAACCTGCATCTCTAAGCTCAGGGAAATATTCACCAGTCACAGTCTCATCCTTCAGTACCTAAAGGAGATGACTAACACTCATCTGGAGATGGCAGCAGGGACGTTCAGAAATCCAGGTTCTGAGGCAAGTTCAAGAGAATGAGGCAGGGCTGAGGTCAGAACTAGTATCAGTCTACAATTTAGTGATAAAAATTAGACAAAATCCAACAGTAACTTTCCAATACCAGAGCAACAGGACAAAGTCAAGGGCTGTAACCAGTTAGAACCGACCGCAGGCTGAAATCAAGCACTCCACTAGTATTGCTCAGACAAGGCATGAGGCCCCTCAGCTGGGCTTAAATAGGACTCCTGGGCCTGTGGCTGGAGAGCCCAGGTGAAGCTGCTCAGGATTTATTAGTGGTTCCAGGGCTCTGGCATGTTCTGCAGTGCTCCCAAGTGCTGCAAGGGAGAGCTTTGCTTGCAGCCTTGGGTTCTTGTCAAAGTTGTTTTGCTTTGCTTTCTCTGTAAACTTACAATTTGAGTTTGTCTTAAGTTTAGTATTTGTATTGCTACCCTATTTATGAATGGCTTATAGGACTGGTACAAAAAAAGACTTTAAAAAAAGTAGAATTATAGTTGCATTCTTTATTTTTTTCTTAATTTTAAACCTTTATTTACTGTGTTTTCAAGTCTTCCATTAATTTTTTTATCATAGCATGTTGAAAATTAGATTTTTAAAAAGAAAAGCACAGGTGAAATTTTTCCACAGCATTCTGTGATTTGGAGTTTAAGTGGAAGAAAACCACCATTTCCCGGGTGGGTGGTGTTGCACTGCTGCCACCACCTTGGGGTCTGGGGTCTCCTGGGTGAGCAGGCACTGGGGCTGGATTGAGTTAGATGTCATTTTGGATTGCATTCAAAATATTTTTGCAGTTGGATGTATCCTTCCAGGGGGGAGTTGTCTGGGTAGAAAAGAAATGTTTGCTTCAGGGGATGATTAGTTTAAGGGAGGGAATGTTTTCAAACTTAACTGAGTTGGAAGGTAAGTGTATTCCACCCACGCTGGAGACAGATACCTGAATGCCTTGGAAAACAAGTATTTGAGGAGAAGAGAAGGAATCAAATGGAGCAAGTGCCAGGATTTGCCAGGGAGTTGGTGCTGCCTTATCTGTGCAGCTGACAACCCCCAAGGATGTCACCTCGCACAGCCATTGAGTGGAACCACAGCTTCTGCCCTGGTGCAGAGGTGGCTCCAGATGAGAAACTCCTGCTGCCACACACACAGGAAAAACAGAAAAATGTGCTGCTCAGGGGAAAAGAGCTGCCCAGAGCAGGGAATTCTGGCAGACCCTCTGCTGTGCTTCAGGCCAACGGCACCAGAGGAAGGATGTGGATCCCGGAGGCTGTGATGAAAAACCATGTCTGCTTCCCCCAAACCTTTCAGTGAACAGAACTTAACCCAATTATTTCAAGCTAGTCTCATTTTTTTTTCTTTCTTTTTTTTTTCATGCAGGAAATAATCCTCATTGTTACAGCTCATGTGATGTTATCCAGGTGCACCCAAACGTTCTATATTCCAGGTGTGCCCAGGCACCTGGCCAGCCTGACCCAAAACAAAGGTGGTTTCTTCAAAGCAGTGGATTTACACGGTAAAGTTATGCCACCACTTTGCATTTCTGTTATTATGGAATTGTTCAACTGTTGCTTTGAACTCCTGTAACCCCAGCCTGCACACAGTGGAAAAATTCTGGGTTTGCTTGCCTGAGCATGAGGTTACAGCTCACAATAAAGGGTTTGCTGCAGTTCCAGCTGAGTGTTCCTGTCTCCTGCATCATGGCAGGTTTCCTGCCTTCCTTTTGCAGGGATCCCTCTGGAGATTTGTTTCAAGGGTTTTGCTGATAGAGTAGAATTGGTATTTCCCAGGGCTCTACACTCCCTTTGCTTGGGAAGACTGTCTTTAAAGCCAGTATGCTCCAGTGGGAGCTCAGGTTGGATCTGGGCTCTTCAGTTTTATCAAAGCATCCCAGATTTTGACCCCTGATTTTCAAAATACTCAAAAATTTGCTGCTCAGTGAATTTGCCTGAATAATAGAGGAGCTCAGTAATAACAAGGGCATTTCTTAAAGCCAATTTTGAATAATTCTGATTAAGAGATTTGCCAACTGCAGGCCCAGCCCCTCAGTAGCCACTTTTTACACTGAAATACCTTTTCACCACTGTGGTAAGATTCTCTTGAAAGTTATTCTTACAGTTGCTGAGGTATTTAGGAAGGCAAAGGCCAGGAATAGGCCTAAGATGACAAGGTCATTTTTCACTCCTCAGATGAGCTTGATAAGGCTGAATTCATCTCCCTGGTGAGTTCTGTTTCACCCAAAAATAGCCTAAAAGTTGGCTGAGCAGCTTCACATCATCATGGTTCTCCTCACCTGCAAAAGGCTGTAAATGCCCAGAGAAGCTGTGGCTGCCCCATCCCTGGAAGTGTCCAAGGCCAGGTGGATGAGGCCTGGAGCAACCTGGGCTAGTGGGAGGTGTCCCTGCCTATGGCAGGGGGTGGAGTGAGATGATCTTTGAGATCTCTTCCAACCCAAACCACTCTGTGATCTTCTGTGTTCATCTTTATACTGAATTCCACATTCCAGGACCCCTTCTCTTCCCTTTCCTCATTAATTTCCTGCAGAACTTCCAGGACACATGCTGATAATGCCTGTTTGCCCTTTTTCCATCTCTTATCTAGTTTTATTTTCACCTGTTCACTTTCTCTTTATAGTGATTGCAGAAACTGTAGAAAAAAAATGTTAAAATAATACTCTTTTGTTTAGTATAGAGCAACTGCAACACAGGAAACCACACTGAAGGTATAATTAAGACTAAAAGCCAATCCAGTATTTCTGTGACACCTGCTGGGAGTTTATCTCTTTTCACAGTCTTTCACCAGGTTTTCTTTCACAGCTGACATGTTGGTTGATAACAGAAATAGGAAATAAAGAGGAATGAAAGAGCCCTGTGCTGTACAGACTGCTGGCTTCTCTCACCATGAAATGCTCAATAGTGAATTATGCAATTGTTGAAAAGCTATTAGCAAATACTGGAGTTAAAGGTGGAAAAAAGACTTAACAAGTGCAATATTTTTCCTTCTCTGATTTTAAAGAAACATCTTCCCAGCAAATAGAACAACTTACATAGCCATAAACTGATTTAAATCTTATTTTTCATACTTCTTGGATACTCCTTTGGTAACTGATTTCCTGCCCTATGCCAGATGCTGTTTTCATTCACAATGGAATAACAGTGCTCTGGGAGTGATATCACAGTATCATTGCACAGCTCTTATTGTGACTTCTCAAATTTAACGTTCTGAAATACGCTCTTTGTTGGTTGTGTGGGGAGTTTCAGATCTAGGGTTTGATTGAAGTCAGCCTATAAGAAAAAAAAAAAAAGAGAGAACAGAGCCTGGAGAACTTGGCCAGTTTGCAATGTGCAGAAAAACATGGAAACCAAAGAAGGACAAAAAGGAAAAATTTGACTATTTGATATATTCTTGTATAGGTGGAGGGAAAGCTTGAAATAAGACTTGTGTTAAGTCCTTGTTTTTTAGGTTTTGAGGTGGTGCAGGTATTTAATTACTGACATTGCCAAGGGATCTACCCTGTGCTCATGCTGGATGATCCAGATGATGCTGGATCAGCACGTGGTGTTGGCCAGGGGGAACACCTGGCTCAGGGCTGCTCTCATTTCACCCTCTGGCCACAGCTCCAGCTCTGCACCCACGTGCCAAAGGAAATGCACCAAATACAAATAATTTCTAGTTTTTCATCCAGACCCAGATTTAGGCCCTTCTAAACACAGGCCAGGAACTTTGCAGTTCCCTGTTGTGAACTGTAGTTTTCCTCTCATGCCAGCACAGTTCCATCCTTTGCTGGGATAAGGTTTATGAAAACTGGTGTATGTGTTTATGCCAGTGTCTGTGTGCATAGAAATGATTCTTTTGAAGGGTTATGTAAAGATATATTTTCCAGAAGACAGAACAAATAAAAGGAATCCAGTTGAGTTACTTAAGGCCTGATCGTGCATGGAGTGGAGCACTCTGAATTTTAAATGCAGATTAGAGCACTTACATCCCACAGTTCCCTCTAAGGTTGCAGGGTGTGTCTGTGTGTCTATGCATGTGTTTAAGCATAAATTGAGCTAAGGACGTAATTATATATGCTTATTCCGCCCCTTAGAAGTAAACTCGTAATTATGAAAAAGAAAGGGAGATGGAAGACATTCCTTTGGCAGTTGGGAAGAGAGTTTGCTAAGCAGACACTTCTTTTGGATTGCTTTTTAGCCTTTCCCGTCAAAAAAAGGAGCTGGCAAATGGGTCTGTGGTCCAGCTGTATTTTCAGGAAGTATGGAAAAGGTCTCATTAGACTTTCGAAGAGACAAGAGGGAGATATTTATCATACACAATGGAATATTGATGTATTTAAATGTGCTGATCTAGGAGATTTTAAAAAATAGAAAATGCAGTCAAATTTTGCCTTCTTTGTAGTCCACTGAGACTGCACCAGGTAATATGTTGAGGAAAAATTTAGCCAAAAGCAGTTTTGAGGTAAACTATTAAAATGCAGATAAATGAAGATGACTGCTGACCCCAAGGATCTGCATTCACGTGGCGAAGGTTTCATTACTCACACTGCAATGCTTTCTGAAGTATATTTTTGTATCATCATTTCCCATTTTAAATTCAGCTCTTAAATCCCAAAAGGGAATTAACTACCAGCCATTTGCATTTTAAAGGGAAAACTCAAACCTCAATAGAGTGCTCTACTTAAGGCTCCTTTTATGTAACTTAACCAATGAGCTGCATCTTGGTGGAGACCTTGGGGAGTCAACCAAGTGACTAGGACAAGGAAAAGCCTAGACTTGGAGGAATCCTAGTAATTTGCTTCAGAAAATGCTGAATATGCTGATATCATTGTGAAGCTCTCCTGCAAAATGGTGTTTTTTGTTATTGTAGGGCAAACTGTCTTTAAAGTTGTGGGGGAAAAGGAATCTTCAAGCCTTAGTGAGCTGGGAGGGGAGAGCACAGGCTGTTCTCTCTTCCTGTGTGTGAGGGAAAATCACAGTAAAATAAAGTTGTAAAATAAAGGGAACAACTTTGAATTCAGCCCTTTGCAAGACATGAGAAAAGACTGTTGGAAAGTTACAGGATGGGGATTTTTTTTTTTTTTTTAAGATCTCTCAGGAGCTGACTCATCTTCTGAGAAAATATGATTGAGGAGAAGAACTGAGGGGGCTGTGCTCCGCCTCGGGCCATAGGTCTGGGGTGGAAGTTGTAGGCAACCTACTCCTTCCCTTGGAGACACCGGGATTCATCTTCTCCTCACATGGCCCAGTTCCTTTCAGCTGTGTTCTGCTCTTTGCCTTTATTCACCTGACACTGACTTCAAATACATATATTTCTCTATTTCTTATAACCACAGAACCTCTATCCCAACTTCTTGCTGCTGTAGGAGTTTAAAACTGCCAAAGCACTGCTACGTCTCATTTTCTTGTGGCCCCTCCAAAGAACTCTGTTTCAAAGGTTATAAAAACCCTGGAGCACAATATGAAGCCTCTCTCTTGAATGAGTTTATAAATCAATAGTGCTGGGGAGCCCTGTCTGCATTTGGGGCATTGTAATAAAAAACTTGTAGAGTGAGTTTAGGCGTATGAGTTCCTGTGACTGTAAATTTGAGTATCCCGCTGATTTTTATTTTTGTATTTTTTTCCCCCCCTAACTCTCAGTTGAGGACCAGGCTGCTGATTAGACAAGGCCCCTCGGTTGCTTCCCAAAGGTGACAGTGCTGGAGGGCAAAGCTGCAGGTCCCTGTGGCTCCTGAAGCACAACTCCTGCGTCTCCAGGGTGTGCATTTCCAGCACCTAAAGTAAATATTCCTGTGTTGAAATAAGAAGAATGACTGGGTGGTTGGGAGCTGTGAGGCTCCTAAGGGTGATTGTAACAGGAAATGTCTTAATATTTGTTTAAATAGAATGATGCAAACTGCAGCTTTCTGTGCTGATACTGGATTAAAGTGAGAAAGGAGGGTATTTTTGGAGTTATTTTGCTTCTAAGTGGACCAGAAAAATAAGCACTTAAAGGTATCGTGCAGCTGATGGAAATCTACAGTTCCCAGTAATTTGCATCAACAGGCATGGTGTGTCTCCTAGACATTTTAAATTCCTTGTTGCCTGTTCCTGTGTCATCAGTTCCTTCCTCACACACCCTGTTGGTTGCAAACTGAGTAACTACTCAAACAACTGATGGGGAGAAATAAAAGGTGACTTTGGTGTGCCGTGAAAGAGCTTGTTAGCACAGGTTACTCCATGATGCCGATGGAGCAGGCACTGAATCAGACCTGATTGTGGAGGGCGGGGTAGATTTTTTTACTGTTGAATTGCACTTCTCTTCAAAGCTACTGCAAATGATTCCACGTTTATTCAGCAGAAGTCTTGAGGTTTTCATATTCCATCTTTTTCGTTGCTGTGCCATTTGTTAAGATGATTTGGCTTTTAATCTACCAAGGAATACTAAATGAAGAGTTCAATCATGAATCAGATCTCTTCTTTTGCTTGCCAGTAACACAAGCCATTTTTATTTTCCATTTCAGGTTTCTTTTACAGTAGAGGACAAAAATAAATTATGAGTGAAAAGAAGTTAAAATTGTTCCTCTTGAGCAACTCTCCTGCATCAACGCTTAATCCTTCCAGTATGCCTGATGTCATTAATCATTCTGCTGTAATATTTGACACACACCTTTGTGGGACAAATTAAGATCTAATATAAAAGCTGCAATAATACTGACTTATGTGGAACTGCAGCTAATTATAACATATTTGAATTTTCATCTTTCATAGAAGACCTCTATAAAATGAACCACCTTTCACACTGATGAAATGAGACTGAGACAGGCAAGCAGATGAGGGGAGAGGGAAGGAACATCCAAGGACAACAAAAGGAATCTCAGCACCATAATGAGCCAATATCTGTGGAAAATATGCTCAGTTGATGGTGGATTCTTTTTAATTGTGGGATTTTTTTTTTCTCTTTAAGTTTTCAGATGGCTTTCCTACCACGACTGTGGTGCTCAGCTTATTTAACCTGGAGTGGTTTGGTTGCCTTGATACATGAACGACTGATCCTGCAATCTTCAGAGATTAAATGTCACTTCGTCTTCACAGGTGGACTAGAAGAAATAAAGAAGACAGGATGCCATTGCAGGAAGATATTACAATGCAAGAGGGTGAGAGTTTACTACATATTTTCTGCAATGCAGCCTCTCCTTCCTCTCTGCCCCCAGTGTCTTCATGATGCCTTTATTTGTAGACCTTTAGACCCTCAGTTTTTGAGTTCCCTGTGTCAGGGTCAGTGTTTCTGTTCAGCTCCTTGGAGAAGCATCAGGCTTTGCTCTGCCTTGAGATCCTGCCAGTGCCCAAAGCCTCAGATCCATCTGGAGAGAGATAATGAGCAGCATAAATTCCCAGTTTGTGTATTAGCTAAAAAGGAGGTTAGGCTCTGCTATTTCTGCATTTGGGATCCTCAGTCTGAGTGTAGAATCATTACTCTATTGAATTATATATCACAGGTAATTTCATTTCCTGGATAGTGAATCCTACAGATGTGCAACTCCACCCCAAAATGGATTCCTTATGTCTCTCAGACACTGCTTTTGCCTTGGGTAGTCTTCAGAAAAACAGTTAAATTCACCATGATCACTGGTTTTGCCCTCCATCTAGAAATGTGAGGAAATCATAGACTTTGGCACATTTTCTGGATGCTGAGATTCATGTGCAGGGTGTTGAAGGAGCAGCAGCTTCCTTTAGCAGCCATGCTCTTGTTGTGCTGGCCTTAAGCATCCTGGATTAATGTATTTTTCATTTTCCAATGCAATTCTACCTTTTCCCTGTGCTGCTGCTTCAGCAAAGCAGTAATATCTCCAAACCTAACTGAAGGGTTATTTTGAAGTTTGTAGTTCCAGGAGAGTGGGGATTTATGCCAGGATTGTTTCCTTAGCAGTGTGTAGACAAGGACTGTGCTGCTAGAGATGAACACACCACAAACTGCTCTTCACGTCTACCCACTTGAAACATCTCAGCCCACCTGTGTGGAAGCCAAATTAATGGCACTGTTTCAGGCATGGAACAGAGCAGTGGGAAAATGGCCATAGAGTTAAGGGTTCATAGATACAATGAAGGGCAGATTTTCTCCCTTCTCTGCCAAGCCTTTTTGAAGATGTTTTTGAGCAGAAATAGAAAGGCTTGTTGTCCACCACGATTTACTGTGTCACTTCCTTTTCACAGATTCCTGTGCTGCTTCTCCTCACACCTGCAATTATTCCTGCAATTATTATTTATCGCTGTTTTTATAGTATGGCTCCACTTGCAATGCGTCTGTTCTTATTTATTTTCCAGCCTTTCAGTTTCCTAAACTTCACTGTATTCCCATAGAAATCACCTTTTTGTTTCTAAGCTCCTGTCTGCCTTGTGTTATCTCTCAAGGCCTGGAAGCTCTCTGTGCCTTTTTTGTTGCCCTCTTTCTATGGAACATCTTCCTCCTCTCTGTATATCTTAAAGCCAATTTCTCCTGCAGTTGCCTCCATCTCACTGCTGCTGAACTTCCTACGTCTTGTCCCCAACGTGTTGTCCTTTGAGTCACAGATGGAAGGCTGGGCTGCTAAACTGCAGGAACCCTGGACTTCCACACAGAAATGTTGCAGCCAAATATAGATGATCGATTCCAGAGCACGTTGGCAACCTTCTGATGTTATTTCTGGATTTGGAGAAGTATTATTTCCCACAGGCACTTACATAGCTGGATGTTGATCACGTTTTAGTTGGCTAATAACAGTTTTGCACTGCTTTGTGTCCCTCACACAGCCCTGGTGACAGGCAGAGGTTTTTTTCCAAGAGTTGGGGCAGTTAATTGTGTATAATTTGTGCAAGTTGTACACTGTATTTTTTCTAGGAGCACTGTTTAGTATTTCTTATATTGCTGAATTGTGTTCAGCAGTAATAATATTGTATGATTGCAATACTCCAATAATAAGTAAAAAGGAGTTCTTTACTAAATCCCACCACATGCTGTAGTAGTTTTCTAACTTCAGTTTGCATTCTACCTCCTAAAACCCAGACTGACTGAACCCTACCTCTGCCAGCTCTTCCTTGCACATACTGGCACATAGAGCAAATGATAGGATCTTCCATTTAAATCTTCAGTGAAGATTTTTAATTAAAAGAGCTGTATAATATTACAATTCACAGGCTAGATTGATTTTATGATTTTTTTTTATTTTTTTTTTTGTGGAGTTTAAGAGAATGGTGAAACTATTTGAAGACTTTCTTACTTCTCTGAACTCGTTCTCCAGGTACTGGCAGGATCTCATCAGTTTGCTAAAGTTGCTGCTCCCAGAGACTTTAATGGTATACCAAATACATTTCTCTATGAATTCTGTTTGCTCCTTTTATCTAGAGTTTAACATTACCCTCTCAGAGCACATTTTTGCAATCATAAATATGCTCTTTCTGTTTACACAGTCATGGTCTTGCAAGTGCTAATGGGCAGAGATGTTCACTTGAGAATTTCTTACAGAATAAACAGTAGCAGCCAAAGGTGAGGATGAGATTTCTAGTGCTTCTTTAGCACTGATGTCCTGGGGATGGCACCGAGAGCCCTGGGAACAAGCATGTGAAATGGGATTCTTGGAAAGTTAACAGCAGGAAGGGTGTTCTAGGGAATGCTGCAGCATTGATTCAAACTGGTGCTGTTGTCACAGGCAACAGACAAGTACCAGTGCTCACCTGGAAGAGATCTGTACACTGAATTAACCACAACCATTGAGAGTGCCGGCACACCTGCAGTAACCCCTTCTCCCATGTTGACAGCAGTCATCTGAAAACAGTCTTTTCTAAAGCCTTTCCATGCTGAAGGCCATTGGGTATTTTTTCCCAGCTGCTGGAATGCCATTTGCATCTTGCTGTATCTCCATCTCCCTCCCTCCCCTCCTGCAGTCGTATGAATTTAGTTGCATCACCAAGGAATGAACAAGATCTGGTGGCTTAAACCTTTGTTTTTCTGGGGCCTTTTAGTCCTGGGAGGACTGATCTCTGTATGACGGGGAACGTGTTATAGGATAACACTTGGAATCAGGGCTGTCTCAGTCAGGGTTGTGAACGTGAATTAATACTCACCAAGCACTACGTAAATATTAAAAGTATATTAATTTATATAGCACTTTAAATACTATATAAATTCAACCTCCAATGAAAGCTTCTATCCAAAGATTTATAAAGAACTTGTACATTTTTACCTGGGAAGGGAGAAAAATCCCTCCTTTTCTCAAACAAGAGAAAAGCCTAACTCAGAATGTCTTGTTATTTACTCATGTATTTATTTTACACAATAAAATATTTACATTAAATGTGTCAGTTTTCAAAAACAACTCGTTACTTAATTTTTCAACTGAATTTGGCCAAGTGGAAAAGGAAATTAAATATGCCAGAGGACTGCAGTAAAAGAGATATGAGTTTTCAAATTGTGTGAGAAAGAGACTATAATAAATGACCAGTGGACTGGTCAGCTGTTTTAATTAAAACTGGGCTTATTGATCTATCATAGATTTGCCCCATTTGCAACATTTCGGCAATATTCCTATTTCAGAAAATAGCACTTGGAAGAGACATTAAAGAACATGGAAGCTGCAAATGGAAAGGTTTTATAACTATGACATTTTGTACTATGGTCTTTTTCCATCCTATATTAGCACCTCACATATCTTCATACAAAAAGGCATAGATTCTATAGAATCTATAGGATAGTCTATCCTGGTCTGGTGGAAGGTGTCCCTGCCCATGGCAGGGGGGTGGAACAAGATGAGCTTTTCCAACCTAATCCACTGTGTGATTCCATTATACTGCTTTTCTAACTTAATTCTTATGAGTTCACTGTTTATTTGTGCTTAAAAAAAACAACCCTAAAATATATTGGTTTACATCAGATTTTTCAAGGTGTCGTGTTCTTCAAACCAGTGGGATCTTTTAGTGGTTGCATCTTCAGTGTGGGCATTTGTCATGCCTGAACTGATTGATGTACATTTCTATTGGGAAAGCTAAATAAAGTACTAAAAAGGGGATAATAATTGTTCTGCACCAACGTGGAAGGACTGTGGTATCAGCAGCTTCTGTTGGTAGCTCTGATTTGTTCCTGAAAGGCTTATTTTAAATTTCTGTTTATAAGTAATGTGGTGAAATTCAAATAGCCTCAATGCAAATCTGGCACAAATCCCCTTGGTTTTTAAGCCAGAAATGTGTCTTTAAATAGTGGCTCCAACAGTGGCAGAACATCTGCATTGGAAGCAACCGGTGCCGTGCTCTGGTTGAAAGGAAAGGCACGGCTGTGTCACACCCATGGCTGCACAAACTGGAGATGGTGAATGTGATGTTTAATTAAATATTTAATTAAATACGTGTCTGTTGTTTAATAAAAGTTTATGTTTTGCTGTGTTTACAGAGGTTGGCAGCACATGTGTTGTCTTCTCTTCCAGGTAGTGCCTGGTGAGTATCCAGTGTTGGCAGCAGGATGAAGAAATTGATGATTATTAAATAGTTGTATTTTAAGAATATATATATATATGTATATAAAAGCACAACTGTATCGAGTTTCATTGTGAACCAAGAAGGGCTGGGAACTTGCTGCTCCCACCATGGGTCAAGGGCTTTAAGGAACCAGGAGTGGATGTAGAGCTGGTTTTTTGAGTGGGAAACCTTGTTGTTTTCTTTCTAGATGAGGAAAACGCCTCCCTTGGCTTTTCCTACCCCAGAGCCCCCTCGCTCACCGCAGTGCTGGGCAATGTTCAGTCCACAGACCCCCATACAGCCCACGGCCTTTTCGGGTTAATGTCTGTGTCAGAATGGGGTGACAAAGGCGGGGTGCCGGCGGTGACGCGGCCCAGTCACAGCCCGCGAACTTTCCCCTCAGGGTTCCCCTCAGCCCCGGCCGCCATTTCCTGCCGGAGCGGCCCCGCCCTCTCCTCTCCCCCTCCTATTGGCTACCAGCGGCACCGGGGCGGGCCTCCGCTCCCTTTACCTCGGTGGGCGGGGTCTCTCCGTAGCGCTGCGCGGCGATTGGCTAGGTCGTGGCTGTCAGTCCTGGTGCGGGGGCGGGGCGTTTGGGCGAGGGCGGGGCCCGCGGGGGGCGCTGCGGCCGCAGTCGCGCTCGGGCGGCGGCGGTTGATGGCGCGCGGGCGTTGAGCTCCGCGCTTCTTGCCTGCCTTCCTGGTGCTCCTCGGGCCCGCGGTCGCGCTCGCGGATACATAGAGGTGTGTGCGGGCTAGTCGGGGCGTGTCTGTGCGGCGGCTGGCCTCCTCCTAGGGGTACCTGCTGCGCCGGCGGGAAGATTAAGCGGGGTTCGGGGTGTCTCGGCGGGTGTGGAACCCACTCCACCTTGTCCGGCCTCCCCGAGTCCTTCCCGCGGCGGAGAGTTCGCGTTTTCCCCGTGGTCTCGGGAAAACCGCATCCCTCAGGCCTCTCACCTGGCCAGGAGCTCCGTGTCATTGGGATGCTCGGGGCTGGGTTTTTTTTGGGAAGTGACCTCGGCATTCTTGGCACGGGCGCAGAAGCGGCGAGCTTCAGATGAGTCTGGAAGAGTGTTAAAAGGCAATGTCATAGAGAAAAGCCTCGGTTAAACGAATCCATTTGTTTGTTGATGGATCCTAAGTAAATCTTCGGGTTGGAACTGGTACCTTGGCTTTCGGTGGAGATGCTTCAGCCGCGTGTAAAGGTTGTGCATTTCACTTAGAAAAGGCTTAGATGCTTATATGTATAAATATCTATATACATATATATAGATATATGCACACCCATATACATATATAAACAGACGTATACATATATGAATATATATATATATAACTTTTGTCTATATGGAATATATACTGCATTTGTATATATGAAAGTAATTGCAGGGGGGAAATTCCATCTTTGTCCCTAAAACCAAACACTCGTGTAATTCAGCTCTCTTAACAGCAAGATGAGTAGGGGAAAATCTTGCTGTTTTAAAAACTTGATGCTATAACCTGTGTATTAGAGGGAAGCATCAAAACAAGGAGCAAAGTACATGCTGAGCTCCAGACACGTAAATAAGGGTTTAATAGTCTACGCCTCGGTGTTGTTTGGAAATGCAAAACAGCTGCATCTGTCTTGTGTAGGTTCTGGATTATTTAGGGAGAGAGAAAGAACAGGCTTGTGGCTGCTTGTGAATGGCTTGATTTGAGAGTTTACAGTAAATTTTGGCTAGCTTGGTTAAGCAGAACATGTACCTTAGTGTGGTGCAAAAATCCAAAGCCTTGAGCTGGCGATAATTCCTAACGGGCACTAAACTGGTTTTGGATATTTTTAATATGTGCTGTGTGGAGTTGGTGTAGTCCATGATTTCTACTTGTTTCACTGCTACTGAGGAACAGTATTCCTCCTGCTTTGCACCAATCCTTGTCTTAAATTCCTGTAAATCAAGGGAACATGCTGACAACTGTGGAAGAACTTGTACGGAGGTTCTCTCGTAGGAAGGGTGGTGGAGCTGCTCCGAGGGTGTGGAGCTCATCCCAGCTCAGCTTCCTTGGCATTGCCTTGATGGTGGGGAGTGTCCTGGCTGCTGGTGTCACATCCAGTCCCTTCCACCTGTTTGGAAACTCCTCCAGCTGTAGGTCACTTCCTCCCTTACACTCGAGGCAAATTTGGCTGCCATGCACATCCCTCTGGAATCCACTGCTTATGGACATGTGCTACGAGATACCAGCTCGGAAAACATGATCTGTGGTTTTATTCCGAAGCCTGGTGTCCGTGTGATGAAGCAGATCCCAGGGTTTGCCAGTGCCAGGGTTTGGCACAGAGGGAGACCGGCAGTGTCTCAGCTCGGCTCCCCCAGCCCCTGAGAACAGGGGTATTGACCTTTTGGAAAAGGATTAAAGTGAAACCATTCCTGTAATGCAGTTTGCATCCTTGGAAGGCATGGAATCTACCTTTGTCTGCTGGCACTGTGGCATTCTGATCCTTATTTTTGCTGCGTCCTCTCCCATTGTCTCGCTGGTAGGGGACTGGGGGACTGCAGCTCTTGAGAGAGAGCTTTTCTCAAGAATCTCTCGATGCAGAGATTAGGAAGCTAAATGCTTACTGTTCTTGGGTTTTCCTTACTGGATTTTATCAGATAATGTGAGAAAATATGTGTGAAATTGATTTTTTTCAATAATCGAGCTGCCGTTTGAAAGTTAAGGGAAGCAATGTCTGCAGTTATTAGTTGAGTTGCATTGGCACGGTCCCATTAGGTAGATTTTCTATCTCACGATTATCTCCCAGTCCCTGTCCCTGGAACACCCGCTAATCTTCTTATCAACTACAATTTGTTTTTCTTTCTCTCCTGTACAGAGCAAGGGGAGTGGCAGTTTATTTTTTCTTTTAAATTGTTAGTATCTGAAGCCTTGAAAAGGGCATTCCCACGGGCTGTTCCTGGTGACAGTCAGTCTCCCCTTCCAGATCCTCGTGTGTGGATGGCAGATAACCTCTGACAGTCTCTCTTCCAAATGAGTTGGAATATAAGAGCGTAGAGAAACTGTGGATCCCAGCAATTGATGTTACTTTAGTGTATGCCTGAATTTTGCTTGTTTTGCTTGTGAAGTCCCAAGGAGCCTCAAATAGGACACGGATGCCAACTGGAAAAAGAAAATAAATCTATGTTAATTTGATCTGTATTCCAATGATAAACTACTTCTGCTGTGCCCTCAAGGCCTTTAGAGATGCAAAGTTTCTTTTTTATCACTTGACCTTTTCATGTAATCAAATCTGAGGCAATGCAGACTCGATATTGCTTTTTTTAATCGCGTTTGGTCTTTTTCCAAACCTCTTCTCAGTGCTTACATCTGTTACCTGCCTGTTTGAAATCACCAGGATTTGGGGTGAGACAAAAAACAAGGGTGTGTTTTGCAGCAGAATTTCAAGTTATTATTTTTGTCTTGCATTGCTTAAATTCTCCCCGACAAAAATATCAGCCTTGTGCCGTTTCTGCAGACCTTGGGGACTTCTGATTGCCTGCTGCATCAAACAAAGAACTCCACCTAGGGAAATTTCCACTTGGTGTTTGAGTCCTGAGTAGAAACAGCTTGCGAAAATTCCAGTCCTGAGCCCGTGGCCTTTAGTTTGCTTTCAGCTCCTAAAACTTTGCTTCCCAGGGTTAGGAAATATGCTTTCCTATGAAGGTGATTATATTCAGTGGCTCTTCTGAGCCCCAGCAAAAGCTTCTCTGAGGCAGAGATGTGGAAAAAAAGCAAATCTGATACTGCAGGGAGGCTCTGGAATTTCTGCTGCGTTGTAGGATGCCACGGGAAGGTAAGGTCTGCTCTTCGGAGGGGGCCTTCAGCTCTCCTTGTTTCACCTGTGAAATCATTATCAGCACTGTTATTTAGGCATTAATATCTCTACCAGGGATTGAATGACTTTTTTGTTAATGTGGTTGTTGCATCACCTGAGTTGAATTCAAAACCTGTTCTGTGGGTGGCTTTAGCTGTATTATAATTACACACTGAACTCCTCCAGCACTGGGAGTGCAGGGATCTGTGTGCACCATCCGTGTGCTCTCTATCACTTGTGCTTCTCTCTAGATGTGGCTTGTAAAACTTCTTTTGCTTTTCCCTGTTTGTTCGTCTTTTGGAGGCGTATGGACTCAGTCTTGGAAACATAAGTCACTTTGACTGCAGCATCTGCTTCTGCACATGTACTTAAACCAGAGCCTCGTTCCTCAGCTGAAAATAAAAGAGAAATGCAGCATCCCCAGCTATTCCTTGTTAGAACACAGAGCCTTTCCCTCTGTTTCTCCTCTTGGGCCTTTCAGACTCTGCTCATTAACTCCTCAGGCTTCCTGAATTGACATAATCACTCAGACTCTTGCTCTTGTGCTTCTCCTGTCTTGCAGTAAAACTTGGTGCCATTGATTTCTAGTTCAGGCAGTCAGCACCTCTGAAACACGGGGCTAATTTAAGATGATGCTCACTTTTAATTGGAACACTTCAAATACTCACAATGGCCTAGAAACCCTTCTGAGGAGGGTCCTGATTCAGAGCTGTACTTGAACTCGTGACACTGCTCCTTCCCCCCCCCCCCCAAGTGTTGTTTGCACCCATGATGGACACGTTCTGCTTTCTCTACCTGCAGCGAGTTTATCATACGCAAATGGCATCTCCTGCCCCGGGGTTTACCTGCTGCTTATCTTAAATGGAGTCCTTAGGGCCCTGTGCCCGTACATTAACTATACAAATTTTGTAATCATCATTTTGATATTTTCAGCTTTTTGCTGTAGGTACCAGTAAGTCTCAGGTTTGTGGGGAGAGGAAGTGGATTGACGACATTGTGCAAAGTCTGAGAGTAACTTTTCCATATATATATTTATTTATTTATTGTATGCTTACTAGAGTGAGTTACAAAGGAGCAAGAAAGAACATATGAGTGGAGTAAATTGTTAGGTTTCTCTTTACTGTGGATTAACCTAAATTACGTCCTGTTTTCCTTCTGGTTTGGGAGGTCTGATGGCTCCTCATCCTATACAATAGGGTAAAGGCAACTTTAGCATGTTAATAGTGTTACTCATACAGTGCAAGTGGTGCTTCAAATTAGGTGCTGTAGGGGGAAAAAAGAAGTGAACCCTCACTCCCCAGGGAGTGCACAAGGAAAGGTGCTTTTGAGGAGAAATAATTTGGCTGGATTTGGTTGTTGGTTGTTTGGTTTTTTTTACAGTAATTTCTTAATGTTAGATTTGACTTCTTTTTAATTTATGAATTTCTGCAGCTGTAAAAGGGAGATAGATATATCTATACATATATACAAACACACAGACATGGGATATATATACACACATTTCACATGGAGATCTAGCGTGTGGATAACACTTTTTATTTTTAAATCACTCGGCACTAGATTTACTACCTTCACCCCCATCTGCCTTCTCAGTTGGAGTTAAATATATATTTCTGCCTGTGTGTTCTCTAAGCTGTACCATCTCATATGAGAACATGGAAAACCCACGTACCAAAGAAGACAAAGTCAAATCCACTTCTAGCCTGGCTTTTAAATGTCCATAAGTTCCCATCCTTTCTCCACAGTCTTGAGTTGATGCTTAAAATGCAAGATTTCCTCCTTGCATGCATTTGTAGTTTTTAATTTCAACTGTAGACGAATGATCAAAACACCAATGTTCTGCAAATGGTGTTAAACTAATCTTTCTAGAGCACAACCTTTACATAATGAGGGGTCCACCTGACCAGGAGGGCACGTGGCTAAGCTGCTTACAGCTCTTCATTTGGAAGTATTACAAGGATGGTTTGTACACAGCCGGTGGGGAAATGACTGTGTTCCTTATTCTTGAGAGTTCAACCCATATATGTATTAAATTAAGTTATAACTTTTTGCTGTCGTGTTTCCTGTTGTGATCATGCTCATGTATAAATTTATACATTGCAGACCTTCATTTTGGTTTGAGTCCTTGGTGGTCTCCTCATCACTCTTGACCACTGTGCACAGTCAAATGTTGCTGCACTCCGTGGCATTTGATGTTTTATTTCACTTTCCATTTTCACTGGTGACAGTGGGAAGTCAAATCACATGTTGGCTCTGTGTTTCCTGTGGGAGAGGACTGATGGGTGAGGCATGGTCCAGAAAGCCTTTTGTTGTCTGTTCCAGGCAGAGCTGGTTCCTGAACGTACATAGGTATGTATTCATCTGATTTGGAGATCAAGGCTTGGTCTCTCCTGGCCAGGCTGGCTCGGTGGTGCGTGAGGTGGTGCAGCTGGGCCACTGTGGTGTTGGTTGGTGTGCTGGCAGTGCCTTCACTTGAGCTGGTTTTTCCCCTGCTGATTTTTTTCTCAAGGTGACTACATTGGGCTGTGCATTTTGAGCAGGGGTTTGGGGGAATTCTTAGCTCTCAACCTGCAGATCAGTGTCTGTCTACAGAGTTTAATCTAATCTTCTTTGCATGGGCTTTTCCAGGGGATTCCTCTTCTGAACCTTTGAAAGTTTCAGCATTATTTGAAGTACAGGATTTCCTGCTCAGGTGAGCAGTGTGGCAGGTTGCTGTGGCTAGACAAGGCCTTCAGTGATGAAGCAGGGTCTGAAGTTGTTATTCCATGCAGTGTGTGAGCTTCAGAGAAGCTTATGGAGGAGACGAATCAATAATAGTTTGGCTTGGATGGCTTCGCTGTGCTTTGAGACTAACAGAAAATCATTATGAAATGATGACTTTGAGCTCAAGTTTGTCAAGCCACCAGGCATGAAGGGCATTAAAATTGCCAGCCATTAAAATTGCCCGCCCAGAAAGTCTCACAAAACCCACAGAAGGTGGGAGGTGCCCCTTCTTTCCTGGTTGTGGTGAGGCCCCGAGTCATCCATCGCGGTGTTCTGGTCCCCCTCCTGGCAGTGTGACGGATCCGTGGTGTCGTGCCGAGGTGCAGGGGATGATAAACATGCCTCAGCACTCGGATCCCAGGCCCTGGCTCCATGACAGGGATGCATTTAAGTAATTTCATACAGTAAGCTTCTCTCTAACAAAATTACAACAGAGCAAAATGTACTTTGATCCAGGTCAAGGACAGGGACAGGCAGACATGCACAGGCACACAGGGCTGGCTGGGGCCTTGCTTCCACTTGGCTATGACTGTGGGTTGATACTCAGCAAAGTTTCCATTTAAGAGTAACCAATTGTCGTCTCCTTACTGATGGCTTCATGTTTAAATAAAAGCAGTGTTTAACCTTGAAAGTTCTCTTACTCATTCAGGTCTCTTTCCCTCCAACATTTTCTGCTTAGGATATGTTTTCAAATGTCTGAGATGTTCTGAGGTGTGGGTCAGGGAATTGGGTTTCTTCAGTTCTTCCATTAGAGTGAGTTTTATTATTCTGTTAACTCTCTACTGTAGCAGGGGCTTGCATTTTCTCATGCAGATGTTGTGCCTGGGTTCTTTAACCTGCTGCCTCAAAGCTCTAAAAGCAGCCATTGAGGAAAGCTCAAAAATCATCTCTCTGACAATGATGGTGTTGCAGAGATGAAATAGAGGTTTAGTAAACTACTTGGTATTTTCCAGGAGTTACCCTATGCTAATTTCAGAACTGAAATGCTTAAATCAAAAGCCAGACATTTGCATTTTTAATCTTTGGGCTTTTCTTTAAAGGCTCTTACGTTATTTTTAGCTCCAGCTCCCTGCCAAAAGCTTTGTCCCTTTCCTTTTGGATTTTGAGTTGATGAATCCCACTAGTTATGATGTCATTGCATAGTGTGAAATGACAGCAACAAAAAGAAAAATCTTAGCAATACCATCTGTTACAATAAATATTATGCACTCCTGTTAGATTCCAAACAGATTTGGATTCCATATTCACAACAGAAGCTACTCTCTGCTTACACTATGGTACCCTCCAGCATAAAGCCTGTCACCGAATTCTCTATATGGTTCTGGATTTGGCATGACACCTTGCCAGGTCTAAGTTTAGTAGGGTTTTTTACTGGGGTTTAATCTTCTCCCAGTCATATCAGGACTAGTAACTTGCCAAAACCGGTCTTTGAGGAATCTGCGTGAATTAGGATAATTCACTAATACCAAGCTCTGGTTGACGTTGGTCGCTGGTCATCTTACAGTAATTGTGGCCTGAAATAGAGAGGGGCAGATTTGCTTTAATCTGCTGACTATTCCTCTCAAAAGATTAAATGCAAAATGTTGATTCAAACCTGTGATGGGAGTTCCCAGGGAGTGTATCGCGTTTGGACGGGAGGCTTCCCCTGCATAATTTATCAAAGCCTTCACTGAAGGAATTGAGTTTGATGCTTGTGTCGTGTTGCTGCGAGATCACAAACGCCCTTGGAAACCCTGAAGAGTGAAATGGTGTCAGGATCCAACAGAGCACGGAGCCTGCGTTACCAGACTGGGTCAGAGAGAAATTCTGAAATAGAGCAGTGCTTGAGTGTGGCCTGAAATGTGCTGCCTGCCAGGAAAAGGGAGGCTGAGGAACTGGGGAGGGGGCACGTTATCGGGGGAAGGCAGTTATTACTCCTGAATGGAGCAGAATGCTCACAGCTCCGTTTGGACGGAGAGGAAGATTTAAGTGCCTCTAAGTAGTTGGAGTTGCAGGGTTTCAATAACCGCTTCACTTCCAGAGGCTTTCAGTGGAGCCTCAGCACTGGAAATGCCAGGCAGTGGAGGAGGTTTTTCCCTTGGTAGCTGGCCAAAAAATTGGGATTTTGTGTTTGCGGGGTATTGGTGTTTTAGAGCTCAGCCTTTGGACACGAATGGATGTGATGCTGTGGCTTACTAGGGCAAGAGCCAGACTCGATGGGGTCATGACATGAAGTTATGGTGCTCCTGTGGGTGTGTGAAGCTTGGGCTTGGGACAGAGCATTGTGTCACAACAGGAGACTCACTGGAGGCTTTAAAAACAGGGGAAAAAACCAGTGTTCCTGCCCCTGTCACTTCTAATAAATGCTGTCTTGTTCAAATTGCATCAGTACTTGCCCTGCAACAAAGCCAGTCAGTATGTGGATGTTGTGTTTGGGGCACAGCCGCTTTCTCGGAAGCAATTTCCCAATCCCAGAGGCAGAAATGAATGGCCTGACAGAGCACGGGCTGGATGCAGTGGAAGGGTTTGCACTGTTGTATTCCTGTTATCCACAGCTGGCTTTGAGGGCTGGATCACAGCTTGGCACTTGCTTCAGTCCCTCTCCTTCTGGCTACGTGCTTATGATCTCGTTTTTATTAATATTTTCATGGTATGGATGTACAAGGTGTATTGGAGTTTGTGAATAACAACTCACTAATCACAAGAGCTGAAATCTATTATCTGCGTTTGAATCCATAGTGCTGTGTTTTATCTATAGTGCTTTTTATTAATCCTTCATTTTAAATCCTTTCATCTTCAGGTTAAAAGACATAAATAAACGTCCATCAGCTGATCACCTCGACATCCTTTTGCCTTCTCTCCCTCCCCACCCTTCCCTCAGCATCCTGGCTCCCAGGAAGGTGAACTAGAAGAGCTGGATTCCTCCTGTAGCAGGACTGTTTAACAGCAGGAAATCTTTCAAATTTGCTTAGATGGGAAATCTGCAGCACAGACAAAAGGCATTTTGAAGTTGAGGCTGAAATTCCGAGGTTTGGGTGAATTTGTTGCGCTCAATTATACTGAGCAAGCTTTTGCAAGTGGCTTCACATTAGTGAAGGGAATTAGTGTGATGAGGAGAATACTTTTCAAAGTATAACCGTATGGAAGGCTTTGCCCAGAGCATCTACAGCATGTTAATGCCTCCTTTCACTGCAGGGCCCCAGCAGAATGCAGCATTGTAGTCCCTTTGTAAGAGATGCTGATGGATTTCAGGAGCATTGCTGGTCTGAAATGGCCACTGTCATACTTTGTACTCGTGCAAACAGTTAAACTGGGTGCTCCAGACAAGTATATTATGGAGACACCCACAAATTTCATCTGTGCTGTAGCTGAGACATGAGGAGCACATGGCCTTTTGCTCCAAGCAAAAGCAAAGATGACATTACTTCATTTGCTTTGCTGTCCTTGTTTTCAGTTTGGCTTTTTGAGCTTCATGTTTTTGAAGATTTTTGCAAAAAGTTGCATCGTTATTCCCCATTATGTAAGTGGCTGATAGCATTACTCATAATTTTCTGTTATTTAATAGGCTGTGATTCTTACATGGATTTTGATCTTATAATTGAGGGCATGACAAACATTGAGCCACAGCTGGCAGCAACATTAAGTGTCTAAGATGGGTTTAATGTGCTAAACTTTGAGCAACTCTTCCCCTCGTGTTGACTTTGAGGTGCTTTGTGATTTAGAGTTCTTCATTTATTAAGAGGATGCTGCTGTCCTGCTCTAAGCTGCTTCTCAGGCCATAACAGCGGGTGGAGCTTTAAATACTCCAAACTGAGCAAAGCAGAGGTTTTTTGTTTTGTAATATTTGCCTTGGAATGAGTTCTGCGCTTTGGAGTGGCTCTTCAGCTCCATCTCTGAGCAGCACCCATCTCACAGACTATATCTACAGGATGGCATTCTTCACTGATGAAGAGGATTAAAATAGTCATTCATGGCTAGGCTTTGTGAACGAAGATTTGGGAAAATAGTCATTAAACTGCAGAATACACCACATGTCATATAAAGTACAAACTAAAGATGCAGACAGGCTGAACGTGCTGGAGTGGTACAGTCTGCTGGAGTGCATCAGGATGGGAACATCTTTAACTCAAGCCAGATTTCAGATGCTCGTATCACAGAAAGATGAAACTGGGGCTTAGTTTGCATATGGAAACTCTTGGCCTCCTGTCTGCAGATACTTACGTGCTTTCATTTTTCTCTTCTGTGTTTGAATGGACAGTTGGTCCCCTCTGCAACTTAAAATCATGTGCTTGGCACTATTTGTTAGGATACTTTCTGTAGTGAATTAACCTGAGGAACAACTCAAAGCAGAGAACTCTTCTTACTCTTCCTTCCTCTCTGGTTTAATATTCACATCCCTTAATTGACAGGTATAATTATGAAAATACAGACAACCTCTAATGTAGTTTTATGACTGAAATTGCTCCGTTTCTCTTTGTTGTCCAGGCTTTAGAGTTGCCACAGAGCCTTGACAGCCATGAATCCATTTCGTGCTGTTTACCTGACCTGTTTTCCTCCTCAAACAGGTGCTACAATCAGATACAGAATCTCTCAGTGAGATATTCTCAGAATGTTCCCAGCCTCATAACACAAGTCCAGGTAGTACTAGTCCCAGTAATTCCCTGGGAATTGTGCGGGGAGAGGCAGCCTCCAGCATAATTGAGGCATAGTCTGGTAAAGAGCTCGTTTGGGCTCTCAGTGATTTATTTTTGTTGTAAGATGTCCAAAGTAAGGATATGAGAGTGAGGTATGTTTCTGGCTCTCTCGTGCTGTTGCATCATCAGGCTGTAATTTCAGCACAGCTTTTGGGGGTGCTGATGTGTTATGATGGGAGACATCTGAATAGATTCCATAGGGCTCATCCACAGCTGGGGCTTGCCAGATCCTGACAGAGTTAATATTTGCAGCTGAGATGTGTGCACAGCCGTGTTCCTGAATTAAAAAAAAACCCTCAGTGGGCCATGCCTGAAGTCAACCAGTGAAATCATAAAACCACCAGTCCCCGGGGTTAGAACTTTATGCAACATTTTCATCCTTTGACTTTGGGGAAGCGGTATTGAAACGACTGAGCCCATGGCTAGGAAAATGGTGAGTGACTGATTGCATCAATACTCAGATCAATCTACCCTCTAACCACTGTCCCAGTGATGGGATTTGCATGTGAAGTCAGCATTTCCATTGCTATGTGTCTGCTTGGAGGGTCAGGGAAAGCAGAGCTTGGATGGAAGGCTGACCATTTCTTTCTTTTTCATTCAAGTGTGTCTCACGTTGGACAAGAGCATCTGAGCAGGCTGAAAAACATCCTCCCCTGTCTGATAGACTTTTCCAAACAGGAAAATAAAGAGTTGTTTGGAATCCTTGTATTGGAAATAACACATCTGGAAGGTTTTCTCTACAGTTCCTCCAGCTGGAGAATACTCAGTCTTTATACCAAAAAACCCACAAGCTGCTATGACGGACAGCCTGGGCAAAGGGTCTAAAAAAAATTTAAAAAGTAGTACCTTTCATAGACCTGGAAGAAGAATTTCATTTGAGGTGATGGAAGATCTGGGGTATAGTGGCTCTTTAAGTCATAACTAGATTGTCTAAAACTGTTCTGCCTGCTCTTTTTCAAAGAGCAATTTCCCTCGCTGTTGCAGAACAGGCAGTTTTTGCTTCCACCTTGGTAATAAAGCTTTCAGCACCTGATGGTTTTGTGCTTCAGAGCCCTTAGTGAAGTGTCACATTCCTTAAAACTGGTCAAGCACTCGACCATCAGGTAGATGCAGCTGCAGTGTGTAAGTTCTACCGCTAATCTTTTGGTCAATTGTAGTTCAAATAAGTAGAAAGAAAAGCACTGTGTTCTCTACCTTACCTTGAATTGTTCCTACCTTACCTTCCAGAAAATGCTTAAGGAAACTTCAAAGAAATAATGGGTGTCAGTGTACCTAGAGTTCATTCTTCCCACTGAAACCTGGGAGAAAATTGTTGACAAGTTAAAAATCTCATTTTACCAAAGATAAAAGTCACCTCTCCTGTTTTATTTCCATGCGTAATCTTATACAGCTCAGTAGAGTGAAGAGCTATAAAACTCAGCACAAGAAATTCAGGTGTTCAGCATCCAAAGCCAGTTAAATGTTCTGCAGTCCTGAAATATTGGAGGTTCGAGGCTTGCTTCTGTCAGGCTTGTTTTACTTTCTGGATCAGCAATTAGTAAAGGGGATCTCAACCCAGCCAGCTTGAGTCTGTTCTATAAATTACCACTTAATTTTCTAATAGCATTAAGCAGCTGTTCTAAGCAGAGCTCTGTTACTTCCCTTAAAGGAACTGGTTAATACATCCATTAGAGTTCCAGTGTTCAAGCCTAACTGTGCTGTGGTGCTGTGACTGTTAAACCTCAGCTGATAAATTAATGCTTCAGAAATAAAATGCTACTAAATTACTCAGGATTGCTTTTAAAGAGGGAAAAAATGGAAATCCATTAAGCCATTTCTGACATCCTTTACTTTGTATGACATCCTTTACTTTGTATGACCCTGCTGCTGACAGAACTTTGGGGTTCAGAAAGCTCTTTGTCATTTGTTGTCTCTTATGTCAGACTGCTCAATCCAGGTGTTGGAGCTCCAGGGGATAGATGGGAGTCGAGCTCTCATCCTCTGCTTTGGAAGAAGGAAGGAAGTTGTGAGATTTGAGCCTGAATTCTGCTGATAGTCCCATGATCTTTCTCAGAGGTGTTTGGCTGTGGGTGATAAGCTTAAAAATAAACAAGTCAAACTTTTGCCATCAGATCCTTGGAAGTAAGAAGTGTTCCTCCAAGCCATCTTCCCACATTTCAGCCTCTTTCCTACTTGAGTAAGGTAGTGCTTGGCATTCTTCATCCTGCCCTTACTTAGGAGTTTCTCCCTCACCTTTAGTTTGCCAGCATTAGTGGAAGGAAGCTGGCAGCCTTTCTCCAGTTTTATTGCTGTTTACTGGGATCAGAAATGGCAGCAGTCAGGAAAATGAGAGACTGTGTTTTGATGAGAATTTGAGATGATTTTGCTTAGTTAATTCTCTTGCATTTATCTTTTTAGCCGTGAGTGGTAGGAACTTTTCCTAATGAGCAGCTGACTGAAAACCAAACTTTCTTGGAGCAGTGTTTGTATTGAAGTTTTCTATTTAAGGAAAAAGATATCATTTACTGTAGCTGAAGAAACTTATAGCATCGCTATGGGAGTATATTTCTGCACCCCTAGACATTGAAGGTTGTTAAAAGATTCTGGTATGTATGTGAACAGTCATGCAAAGATGCTTCATAACAGGCCATGAGCACTTCTCAGAATAACTAACAGGAGGAGGTGTGTGGGAAGCTGTGTGGGGAGATGGTTTTGGTTTAAAATCTCAATTTCCATTATTTCCTAAGTAGACTTACTAAGAGCTAGAGTTAAGTTACCCATCCTCAGTAACAGGTACTAACTGCTGACTATTTTCATAGACCTGTAATTTACAGAAGTAACCTGTGCTTTTGGCTGAACTTAAAAAGTTTGAAGTATAAAGGTATGCTCAATTTTTACACTGAAAATGGTGAGGCTGTTCCATCATTTTTTGGTAACTCGTTAATTTTGGTCTGGATCAGGATCCCCTTGGCAGAGCCCAGGGAGCAGCACAAGGACGAAAAAAAAGCCCTGTATTTTAGCTGGGGGTTTCCCATTAACATTCTTTGGAAAGCCAGGACTTAAAAACCTCGTGGTTTCCTCGTCCAGATTTGAAGTTGCATCTGAATTGTTTGAAGGACAGAATTACCAGTTAATTTGCATTGGATTTTAGTTTTTTTTTCCAGAAGATTGTGAATTTAGAGGTGGAAAGCAAGACCTGCAGAGCTCCAGTGCAGTCAGAGCAAGGCCTGGTGAATCGTTCCTGTGAGCTGGAGGAAAGTTGTGTATAGCCTAATTGCAGGACTTTAAAATCCCAAGGAAGTTTTATCATTTATGTTCCAAAACAATTGCACAAAAATAACCGATCTGTGATGCTGAACAACATCTATAAAGGGAGGGACACTCGAACCAAACCCACACTGCATTGCAAACTGCATTCCTGCTTGCTATCCTTCCTTTATCTTGCATTTTTTTCCCAGGTATGTTTTCTTGCCACTTGAAATTCTCAGTTAAAAAACGCCCCTCGGTTTCCTGCTTTGCTTTTTGGTTGTGTTAGATAAAAACACAATCTGTGCAGCCTTTTTATCTGGAGTCAGTGAGTGGTCAGACACGTGGGTAGAGCGAGGAACCACAGGTTCCAGCAGTGGCTCTTTTGTGCAGCTTCACAAGATTTGTAAAACCAGCTTTCAGCTGTTTTCAGGGAGGGTTTTGGTTTCTCCCCTCCTGAAATGCTAACTCACTTTGGGGCAGTAGTAGGGGGTTTGTTTTTTGCCTGCCTGATGTGGTAAGTCATTCTCTCAGTCTCCTCCTGGCCAGTTTTGTCCTCTGCGAAAGCCAGTGGGGAAGCTGTATGGGTGTGGGAGTTGTGATGAGTTTTAGTCCAGAAGTTATTTTTGCCTTGAACAAATTACTTTGAAGTGATGAAAGATTTTCTAAAAGTACTTTCCTGTGTATTATGGAATCTGTATCCTGGTAACTACAGTGATTATATTCCCTAACTCTTCTGTAGCTCAAGTGCCTTAGGATGGCACAAACTCTCTATTGAACCATGGAGAAAATACTTATAAAATAGCATCTCTCAGCACTCCTCCATATGTGCTGCTGTCAGAGATGCCTCAGTGCTATCAACAGTGATGGTTCTTATCAGTCAGCTCAGTAATGAAAGTTAGATCTGAGAGTTAAACTTTACCCTAAGTATGAAACACTATTAAGCCATAGCTGGTGTCCTTAGGTTTTGATTTGGATCTCCCTTCTGCTTACCCTGTGGCCATTTTTTCACAGAATTTTACTGTGAAAACATGAACTTGTGCTGAAGTTTTTACTTGCGGACTGGCTAACAGGACATCTTGGGTCCCTGTGCTTCAGATGCCCAAATAATTAATGTGGAAAAGCAGTAATTAGTCTTGCTGTGCAAGACAGTGATGGCACAGATTGGAGGAGTTGAGGATTAATCCAAGCTGAGCCTGCTGCTGGATGACCTTAGGCAAGTCACTTGACTTTATGCCTCAGTTTAGCCCAGTGATAAATAGGCCTGGCTCTGTGCTGAGGTAGGACTTAGGATCATGCTGTAAAAAGGGAACTTTAAATAGACCATGGCCGTGTTCTGCTGCAAAGGGAAGGAAGTGGCTGTGAGTGGGTCTGTCTGACACAGCATGGAAATTGTCCCTGATGTCCTTGTGACGTGTGGAAGGTGGCCTGACTGATTGAACCTATTTGGACCCAGCTGTGCCCTGTGTGAGGATTAGTAGCGGTGTAATAATTGTGTCTTCCTCTTCTCTTGCCCTGCTTTTAGGTTGGGTTAGTGTTAAACTGTCCCACTCCCAGCCATTACACCCAAGTTGTACTTTTGAAAGCTTGAGGCCCAGCAATTAATCTTTTTTTAAAGGACACAGTTCTGGGTACAGTAACATTTGTTCAGGGAATGTTCCAACCCAGTTGTTATGAATTTTGTCTCTCCAGGGATAGAAAAGAGGATGCCAAAGGCAACCATGTTACACAAGCAGCTTCAGGAAGCTGAGGCAGCGCTGAGTCGTGGCTTTACTGGATGTGATCAGCACTGCAGCAGCACTGCCTGCAGTGTGCCATTCCCTGTGGAATGTGCCAGTTCCCAGTGCAAAGGTCTGGCACGCAGATTATGTGCCCAATAACTCGGGTAGGCCAGGTTTATGGAGCGTGATAAACTAGAGGAGGAGGGGGAAATAATCTGAGACCTCCTAATTACAAATTCCAAGTCAGGGACTGGGAAATGTCACCTTTGCTCTTAGGAAGACAGAGGAATGTGCAAAGCAGTAAGGAATGCTTCGGGCTGCAGCAGGTCTTCGTAATCCTGGGATTGCTGTCAGCACATATGGAAGGACGTGGATTATTGTCACTGAACTTCCGAGTGCTCAGAGCTGCCTGTCAGCCATAAACAGAGGCATCTAAATATAAACTGCACCCGAGTTACTGCAGCTCCTGCCTTGGCTCCCAGTTCTTTGCTGGTGCAGAATCCTCTGCCACAAAAGTCGATAAAGGACGAGCAGATGAGAACTCCACCCCTTCCAGCAAGTTAAAGCAAGTCAAAGACTGCTTTACTGAGATTTCTGCCATTTAAATTCAAAAGCAAACACAGGCTGGTATTATCAGCTCACACCAGATCTGCCTGCAGACAATAATTCTTCCTGTCTTGGACCCCTGCCCATGTGCATTATTGTAATTATCAGCAATTTAAAAAAAAATAAAGCAATAAAGCTAGGATGAGCTGCTGGGCTGTGGATTTACTGCCTGCTGTGTCAGGCATTCATTAGCCTTCCTGGGTTCAAGCCACCTATCTGCTGAATAAAAGCAGGAAGAGAAGCTAAGGAAAACAAAGCATGGAGCACCATTAGAAGCAGGAATTGAGAGCTCTGCCGTGTTTAGAAGTTACAAATCCAGGGGAATTTCAGGTATTCTGTGCAGAAGTCGTGCGTGAAGTCCCTCTGTCAACTTCCCTTGCTTTTTAACTGAAGTATTGGTTTCCTGAGTACTGGAATTAATTCCCAGGTGAGGTTCACGGCAATGAACATTAGGTTTAAAGGCTGTGTGGCACGTTGTGACCTGGGAAGTCTCAGCTCTGCAGTGCCAGGCCAGCTGTTCTGCTTCCAAAGGCTTCGGTGCTGTGACTGCAGCAGCTCTTCATTTTGATTTTGATTTTGCAAAGGGCTGGCCTCTCCTTATGAAAGGAAAAATGCCCATGGACATCAGCTCTGGAGACAGTGGGGTGTGCAGTTAGGCTTTGAAGCAGTTGCGTTTATCACAGGATGTTCTGAGTTGTAAGGGACCCACAAGGATCAATTCTTAAGTGAATGGCCCATACAGGGATCAACCCCCTACTGGCATTATTAACATGTCCTTGCACAAATGTCCACACCAACTTTTCAGCCCAGAAAGTGCAGAAAGTTGGAATACTCACACATTTAAAAGCAGCAGCTGTCAAGGGCTGTGCTCATAGGAAGGCTGGTAAGGTAACAAAGCTCATTTTTATATCAAAGGAGCTGTTGGAATTCCTCAGTGATTTTGAAAGAGTTCAATTTATATCCTCCATATTTATATCCTCCATATCTGTGGGTGTTGCACTGACATAGGGAGAGTTACAGTGTTGCTCCAGATGGAATAGGAAATGCAATTAAAAAAAAAAAATCCAGAAAAGCCTCTTTCTTTCTTGAATTAAGAGAAGGTGGGCAGCATGATGTATCTGGATAAAGACTATGCTGAACAGCCTGTTCTGAAGTCCCTCAAGTTGTGGTTCATGTGCACCCTGATTTAATAAGCAGTATTGCTTGGGGGGGGGCTTCACTTAATTAAAAACAAACAGCACAAATCATCTTCTCAAGTACTGCCTGACATTTTTTGTCAGTGTAGCAGCAAATAGTTGTGGAATACATGTAACTCTTGGGAGCAGGAAATGTGATCCAACCTGCAGAGAGTCCTGCAACAAGCTCTGCATGGGAATGCCCCAAGCAGTAATTAATCTGTTCTCTGGCCACCAAGTCAGTGCAATTCTCCATGAGAGCTTTCTTCAGCAGCTTATAAATTCTAGAAGCTGGAGTTTCAGTCTTAAAACAGCTTAATCTTCTGTGGTTTTATCCGGAGAGCTGCTCGTGTGTTGCTGCAGAGGAAGCCTGATGGAAAGTAGGGACAGTAGGAGTTCTCCTTAGCAGGCTCTTCATCCTTCTTGGCCTAAAATCCCATCCACTCTGTTTTTGCTGGAATAAAGGCTCATTCTGGCTAATCTAATCAAATGGACAAGGTTATGGTTGTGTTTGACCTCACTGAAAATGCAGAATTCAGTTAAATATGACATTTTGCAGATACCTTGGTGCTATTAAGGAAAGCTCTCAGGAACTCATTTCTGTGAAATAAAATAATCAGCTCCTCTTCACAAGAGAAACACTCCAATCACCTTTCAATCCTCCAGTCCCCAGTAGCATGCCAGAAGGCTTTCCTGAGTAGCAGCATTCCATAGGGAGCTGGATGGACAGCATGTGAAATAATATGTGTTGTTGTGAGGTTTAACAGATCCTGGAAATAAAAGGCAAGGATCATGGTTTTCATGTTTAAGTCTTTATAAACCAGAACTGCAATAGCATTTTTGAGGTGTAGATGTGAAATATTCCTTATTTTACTAAATAAATTCCTTATTTTACTTTCATCCCTCCTTTGGGATGGGGGATACTTGCAGGAAGAACAGCCCTGACACTTTTTAGCATATGGAGCCAACCCACTGTCACAAGCTGAAGAGGCGAGTAGTAAATAAAAACTGGGATACTGGGGCAGACACTTCCATCAGAGAAAAAGAAGATTTAGAGGTTTGAATTCCAGTGTTTCAGGACCGTAAATCAGGCACTGCATGACAGGGTGAGGAATTTAACTGACATTAACTGGCTTGAGATTTATGTGTTTGTGTTTTTGGTCTTGAAAGGCAAACTGGGTTACAGAATTATACAAAAGGCAGAGCCCAGTTTATCATGAAACATCTTGTAAATGCAAGTGCCATTGAGGAAAGTAATGGTTTATGGAACAGTCTTTCCCCAAATATCATTTGTCTTGCTCTCATGTTATGGATGTGTATTAATAGGATAATAGCCACTAAAATAATGTTCACCGAGGATGTACACAACTGGATGAACTCTCCTCCATCATGTGTGTGTTGCCCCTCCTGAGCTGTCAGGCTGCTTATTTAAGGGATTGAATCGTGGCTACCCAGCACTACAAGAAGCAGCTGCTTCCATTTATGGCTGGGAAATTCCCCGAGAAAAATGTGCTGTCAAGTTGTTCATCCCTCTGCAATGTGGAATGGGTGAATTCTCTGAAGTACTAAAGAGCTTAACTGAGGACGTGGCTTTATCCCAAGCTTCGTGCTGGTTTACATGTTTCCCAGCCCTCCTTTTGCAAAGTGATGTTTGAATGTAGCCCGAGGGATCCACTTCTAGGTTTGATACCTCAGTTGTGGGAAGCAACAGAAAATTACTTTGTCCCAAAAACTTGTGTAGGTGACTTTCCTCCCTATTTAAATGTCAGTGTTAAAGGTGTGGCCTCCATGGGTACAGATGAAGTTTGTGGTGCTATATTCTCTCATTACAGATTAAAATACTAAATTAAATACTTGATGTGATTGAGGGCTGAAGGGGATTGCCAGTGGAGGAAAAATTGAAGCCCATTGCTCAAAAATCTTACCCTGCAGGTCATGGGGTTAAAGAATCAGTTCGTGTATCTCAAAGTTCATTAATTCACCCAGCAGCGCAATCCAGGAGAAGATTTCTGCCGTTTGATTAAAAGTGATGAAATCAAGCAAGTAATTAGTGTCGTTTGTTCAGCTGGGAATTGGGGCTTAGCATGTTCTCGTAGCTACGGTAACAGCACTCGCTGATATGCAAAGTATGTGAGCAATCCAGGGAGGGGAATGGTACCTTTACAGGGAGCAGAGGTGACAGGAGAGACGGCAAAAATAAACACGGGCTCCAGCAGCATGTAAATAGGGAGTGGGCATGATTTCAGGAGCTTGGTATGTGTTTGAACAGGAGCTTTGCTCAGGCAGGGGCTGTGGTGAATGGGTTACTTATGGATGTTTCTACACCTCTCCTGCTCCAGCAGTTCCCTTGTTTTGCTGCAGACTTGTTAAGTTTGCCTTGATGAAAACAGTTTTCAGGCATCAGCAGTGCCAGCAATCTCCAACCATAGCATGTACATTTTATTCTCTTTTGATGCCGTTTATTCTTTCAAGGGTTAATGCTTCCTGTGTACTCGATCTTGCATCTCTTTTGGTTCTTTTCCAAGGTTGGATCTTGCATGTGTTTGGAGTGTTGTCATAAAACTGTCTTGTGGATTGTTTCCTTTAACATGTCAAGTCTTGTGCTCTGTGGAAAGTGGTTGTTGGTACTGAAGTGGTGTTTGTTTGGAGGGGGATGAAAAGGGCCTCGTACAAAGTTTGCATGTGTTTAGAGAGTTAGGAAGGATCATTCTACATTTCCCTCTTTCTTCTGAAATGATACACCAGGAGGGAAAGCGATGCAAGAGTCTGCACTTGTAAGAAATTTATTAAGTGGTTTGATTTCTGAAGGAACCAAGTTCCCCAGCCTCAGTGCAATCCAGAACTCAACCTGCATCTGAAGTACATAACTGTTGTCTTTTCCTTGGGACAGAGAGTACAAAAAATGTACTCACACTAAATTTGAAAATATATGTGAATTTGGCAGCATTTTGATACTGGGCCATTGATGCCAGTATCTGTTATATATAGTTTAGTATTTCATTACTTTGTGGTCTGCGCTAAAACATGCTTTCATGAGCATCTCTTGGTTGGAAGGGTCAGAGTAAGTAGAAGCCACTCTATAAAACTGTTTCTCTTAAGTGGTGCACAGTCAAATAGTTCTTAAAACTCAAGGGGTCATTTTTCTGCAGGTAAGACATGAATTTATGCTTTTGTGCCTCAAGTTCATTTTCTCACCCGAGCACTGGTGGTGTGTTCAGCACTAAACAATCCTTGACTCTCTGAGTGTTGAAAAGTCTTATCTCCAGGCAGTGAGATAAGAGGAGGGGGGGAGAAATGAGCTAATTATAATGGAGTTATTCTTTTTCCTAATATCCAGTAACTAGGATTAGTATCCAGTTATTAGTATCCTAATATCCAGTAACTGGATATTTTCCTAATATCCAGTAACTGCACATTGGCAGTTGAATTTGCTTTAAGCATACATATATTGGTATGAGATGATGGGGGTCTGCAGGCAGTAGGGGGTGAACAGCACCCACAGTAATTTATGCATTTTTGAATGCATAGAAGTTAAATATGAAGGCAGGACTGTTGACCTGGTGTTGTGCTGCCTGCCAGGGAAGAAAGCAGCTTAGGGGCAGCACTGCCCTGCAGCCTCTGTACATTGCCATTTCTGGGCTGGAATAGTTGAAGTGGATTTCATTCCCTTAAAGAGCTTTTGGTTTAGGAGTTCATCTGATTTTTGCCTTATGCCTCTTCCTTCTCTTTGACAACATCTAGTAGTTATTTAGGGAGAGCACATTCAGCTCCTGCATCTGCTCGGTCTCCTCAGAAAAAAAACAAGCCTGCAATTTAATTTACTCCCCTTTTTCCTCTTTTGGTTAGCCAGCAAGATTTCAGAAAGGGGCCCTGACCTTGTTTTCATTGATCAGTCTGCATTTTGACCCGAATGTGAGCTGGAGCTGTTGGGTTTTGTCTGCCGGTGCAGGCTGGGAAGTGCACAGAATACACAGCTCCCATGGGAATGCACTGAATGGGACACAAGAGGCTTTGAAGAGCTGGTTGCCACAGTTGTTTTTCTGATTCAGCAGAAATCATCTTTACTTGTATGTTTGAGCAAGAATCTTAGGTGTTTCTATCCCAAATATTTGATGATATTGGGAGAAACACATGACTTCAAACTCTGAGCAGGATTCTTGCAGTGGGACCCAGTTAGTAGTAGCTTATGTGTAACACAGAGGTGTTTCTGCCAAAAGTTATTAGTATTAGTTAGTTGTAAGGTTTTTCAGACATCAGTTTTACCCTTTGTGGGCACAGCCTTTAAATGCGAATTAATCTTGGTTTAGGTAAGCTGCTATTTCAATAATGAAAATAGAGTTTGGGAAAACAAGCACTAGGAGTGGGCTCAGCATCTTAAGGAATGTTGTTACAAAATAGTTTGCAAGACTCTGCCGATACTCTGGATTAAGCAGGAGCTGTCTGAGATGATGCCAGAGGGTTTCTGGTTCTTGGAGTTCTGCCTTTCATCAGACAATGCAATCAACGTGTTTTGTTTTCCTTTGTGTTCACAGGCCCTCGCAGCCAATGCTGGGACAGGGTTTGCAGTGGCAGAGCCTCAAATTGCCATGTTCTGTGGGAAGCTAAATATGCATGTGAACATCCAGACTGGGAAATGGGAACCTGACACTTCTGGAACCAAGAGCTGCTTTGGAAGGAAGGAAGAGATTCTGCAGTACTGCCAGGAGGTGAGTTTTTCTGGCTCTTCACTGCTGTGAAGGAATTGGATTCCAATTTAGCTGGTCAGTGGTAAACTAACCCTGCAGGAGACAAGATTGCTGTTGCCCAGCTCAATTCCCTAGGCTGTTTTGCTGAGTTACTGCCCAGGGAGGACACAGCAGTGGGATTTAGGAGCTACCTCTGACTTAGATCAGCTTATGCTGCTGTAAGAAGGTCCTTGGTCTGTAAGTCAGAGGTGTCCTTATCTGCGTTTGCAGGGCCTTACCCAAGTGTTCTGCCTCTGAGCAGGTTAACCAGTGTCTGCTCTGTGTTGTACCAAATGGAACCTGACACCTGTCTCAGTGACATGTTCATATCAGCCAGAATATTAGAAAGAAAATTTTCATTTAAATGTTGACAGTATTTTAAGCTCTTTATACTTTATTGCAAAAGATATAGTCTACTTTCACTGTGCTCCAGATATTCTGTAACGTATTGGCCTTGATAAGCGTCTTTAATTGCTCCTCTGAGGTGTCAGGTTTGTAAAATACCACAAGGAATGTAGTTTTTTTTTAATGGGAAAGGGACAGAATGCACCATGTCTGGACTGGAAAACTTTTAAAACTGTTTTATAAGGCTGATGTAACTGGGGCTGCATCTGGTTTACGTAGTAGAAGCCTAAATATAAGTCAGTGTCTGGACTTGCGAACTCAAGCAGGACATAAAGATCAAATGAATACATCATAAATGGAGCAGGCATGAGGAAACCTGAGGAGGTGGATGTGTGTTGGCTTGACGAGAGATGAGAGAGTCTGAAGATGCTACTAAACCCTCTTTGTTGGTGATTGCCCTCTTCCAGAGGATTTTGTACTGCACCAGAAAGAATGGAACAGATAAATCTCCAAACACAAATACTCACTCCTCTGCTGCCTGCAAAGCCAGACCCCTCAGCTTAGTGCCAATGAGGGTTCTTGCCCCTGACCTGGCTTTCTCCTGCCTCACAGAAGTGATGACATATTTCCTTTCTCAAGCCCCGTGTGACAGACAACTGGGAGCTTTTTTATGTCTTCAGCTGTCCTAATTTTGATCTAGAGGAAAGTGTGTGTGTCCATGTGCAAACTTGAGCTTGTTTCTATGTAGAGAATCAGCCTCACCACTCCTGGTAGGAGCTGCTTTGCACATTGTGTCCTTTCTGGAGAGAAACCTCTGTGTGTGTGCTGTTAACAGATGTACCCAGACCTGCAGATCACCAACGTGGTGGAAGCCAACCAGCCTGTGAGCATCGACAGCTGGTGCAAGCGTGGGAAGAAGCAGTGCAAGGACCACACTCACATCGTGGTGCCCTACAAGTGCCTGGGTGAGTGCCGGGGGGCTGTGCATTCTGTGGGAGGAGCAAGCAATTCCTCCCAGGAACAACTCAGTTCCTAAGGGTTCTCTCATATCAGGTTACCATTTCCACATCCAGCTTCCACGTTTTTCTTTCCATAAGATGGAACTCTGCCTTTCTGGAGCAGATCGACAGCTTGATAACAGCTGTGGTGAGATAATGGTGCCTGGCATGAGAAAGAAATTCCCATTCTCTCTGCAACTGCCATAAAAACCTGAAGGCTATTGTATCTGAGTATCACAAAGACACTGGGCTTTAATACTCTGATCCTATTTTTGTGGAGCTTTAATATTTTGTTGCCTTGGAGACTTAAATGCTCAGTGTGCTCAGGCTTCCTGCTGTGGTCTTGGCAAGAGATCTCTATTCTATTTCAATGACTATATTTAAACTTTGCAGTTTCAAAGAGGCCTTGCTTCTTGCAGCTGTATCCCATGTCCCCACTTTGAACTGTGAAAGAGTAGGAGATAAACTGTGATGGACTTCATGGTGCTTTGCAGAATGTCCCCACCCACTGGAGTCAGGCAGCGTGTGTGACTGGTTTACCTTGTGCTCCCTGCCCCAGGCGTGGCTCTGACGCTGCACTGCTCCGTGGCTGTGCTCAGGACTGAGCTTAGTCCCAGCTGGCTGAGTTTTTTTCAATCGTCCACTGGAAAAGGCTTGTTCTATAAGAAGTCTTAGGAGAGTCTGATTGCTGGGAGCATTCATTGGGAACCAGTTTTCATAGTTGATATCCATATCTCGGGTTAACATGTGATTTGACAGAGGAGAACATCAGCAAACCTGCAGAACCATGTGGGTACTTTGTCCTGTGTTTTATACCTTCCACTACACAATCATAAAGCATTTCATTAAAAATGAAATTTAACATGGACACATCCTGGCAGAAAGGTGCTTGTCTTTATAAATGTGGAAATTTGGGTTTGGGAAGCAACCAAACCCAGCTGCTTATACAGAGAACTTCTGATGGAAATAAGGATGAAAGCAAGATTCCCTGGATTTATAAGGAGTCATCTCTTTCAGAAATAATCCTCCCCCAAACCTATTCTCCAGCTGAAAAATAAGCTGATTTTAGTGATGTTGCCCTAAAATTTGATAAGCATTAAACTATGTGTTCAGGTTTTTCATGAACTGTGTCTCTCACAGTGTGCATGACTTGCACACCCCAGCCTGGGAGGCAGCTTTGCTTTTCAGATGCAAGCTGCAAGTCAGGAGTCCACATCTATAAAGCACCTTCTCCTTTAGCACTCCACAAATTGCTGGTTGTAAAAGGATCTTGTGTTTCTCTGTGATTATAGTCAAACTATGGAATTTCATTCCCATTCCTGCTTGTGTCTTCCTTGATACCTTAATGCACATTGTATCTTGGGTAGGATATAAACCTACCATGTTTAACCCTCTCTGCTTCCCTTCACCAGAGAAAGGTCCTTTGTATTTCAAAGGTGAAGAGGAGAACCCAAAGCCTTCTGCCTTCAGTCCACAGAGCCCCAATCTCTTGGTTTTAAAGTTTGCTCAGTTTTAGTTTTCTTATCAGGAGCATTTAAACTTTTTTTACTTAACTTATTAAACTGATAGGGAAGGAGAAAAGATTATTAACTCAAAATTCTAACTGGGCTGTTTTGAGACAAGAAAATGGGGAAAATAGCATCTCTCTTAGTTTAAAATGTAACTAACTGCAAAGGGATGATGAAGGCCAGTTGATTCCATTATCTTCAATTGTCATCAGATAATCTGTCCCTAACCTCTCTTTAACTTCCCTGTAGAAGTGTCCATGTGCCTTTGGTATCAATACTGAGGGGTTGCAAAACACACTGGGTGTGCAGAATATTTAAAATATATTTTGACAAGATAATGTTGAAGATTGATTGAACAAAGAATTGTGCTCCCTGGAGACTGTGAGAAAAGGCCTTTGACTTAAAAACCTTTTCTGCAGTTTTAACAAATGATTCCTAAAGCTGCTGGTCATGTATGCAGGGAATGTTGCTTTGAAACAGTTGAAGATCTTTTCCTGATCTTCTTAGAGTATCTAGTCACGCCCTTATTTTAAAATTATTGAATGTGGCATTTAAATCGGCAAGAAAGAGAGAAAAACCTCAACTTGGAGAAAATACCGTGGTTTGGATCCCAGCGTTCACTGGGACTTCTGGGCTAAGAACAGGAAGCGACGCTCACTTAGTTCTGATCCTTATTTTCCATGTGTTGGTACCTCACTGAATGATGATGGAAATTTAGGCTAAATAGCTTTTAAGTGCAACTAATACAGAGTCTGTAGAGCAGACCGATTCTTTCTCTCCCATCTTCCTCAAAAGCAAAAGTCTGGTTTTGGCACAAAGATTGTGCCAGAGCTTCCTCTTGCTGGTGAGGTTGTGGTTTTCTAAATGTTGCAATACAACATATTTGCTGACTCGGGTTGTACTCTGGTTTTTGGGCTATACAGTTTTTATTTTTCCAGCCCTCTGTGTTTTGTTTAAGGACTGTCCCAGGCAGGGAATGTGCTGCAGTTGATCCTGAATTAAACCATCTGGAAACAAAACAAAACAAAACAAAACCAAACAAGACTTGCTCAGATACTCAAAACATAGATAACACTCAGGGCATATAAAAATTTCCAGGTTGTTTCAGCAGCAGCCAGTGTGTGAAGGAGCTTTGATGTGATGCAGCTCATTTAGAAATAGGGGATTAAGTGGTTTGAAAACTTCTGTGTGCAGACACAATCTTTTCAAAGACTTGAGTGAAATCTCTTCAGTCAGTTCTTTTGGTTCCTTGAACAACGGTTTATTAACTTGTACTGTAAACTTTGCCTTCAGGGTCAGCAGTCAGCCCCTATTCCTGGTTTTACCGTGGAAATTCAGACTGGTTTTGTGTAGATTCTCAGAGCTAATTTTCAGAACCGATGTGACTTGTTCCCATTAGGAATATTCCAACCCTTCAAGCCACATGCACGACGTGTGCTCTGGGGGGGCTCCGGTGGTGGCTTTGGGCAGGTGTGACCTGTGTCCGCGGTGTGTTTTCAGTGGGTGAGTTCGTGAGCGACGTGCTGCTGGTGCCCGAGAAGTGCCGGTTCTTCCACAAGGAGCGGATGGATGTGTGTGAGAGCCACCAACACTGGCACACTGTGGCAAAGGAGGTAATCAGCTGCTGGAGCAGCAGTATTTAGTCTGCACTTGGATGCATGCAGTTTTGGAGCATAGCAGTGTTTATCTCTGGGCTGTTATTCCCATATTCCAGCCAATGGACTGAGGCAACAGCAAGGAAATGAACATTTAAAAGTACTCAGGTGACTCAAAAAACCTGTGGAGCCACTGAGTTATTGTTCCCTCATGAAAAGCTGTCCTAAGTCGCTTATCCAGATCATGGAGCTAGGAACTGAAATCAGCTCTCTGGGATGCTGCTTTAACCAGTGCTTCATCCCTCTTTCCAGGGAGCTGCAGTGGGCATAGCATAGTTCCTGTTTTTCTTGCACATTTTGCTTTAATGTACCGGCTGCTGCTGGGGATTTGGTTGGGAGGGTTTGCCTGGGAGCAATCTGAGTTTCGTTGGGACTGATTAGTGGAGGTTTTACATAAGAGATGGATTATCTTCTCAGGATAAATGCAGCCCGTGGTTTTGGGGTGTTTTTTTGGTTCTTTATCTGACTAGCTAAACTGCTGCAAATGCTCTGCATACCCATTTGAAGCTGGGGTAGTTAAAACAGGATCATGACAAAATGTACATGTTTTCTATTTTGTAGAAGCAGCAATTGTAGAAGCAGCAGCACATCAATCAGTTGTGATGGTGCTGAAAAAGATGAGGTTAAGGATGTTCCCGTTAAAATTCCTATTTCTTTAAAATCCTGTGGGCAAAAACCTCTCTAAATAAAGCTGTACTAGAGGAATTGCCTTTTAATTGAGGATAAACTTGTTAATGTCTAGCAAATTGAAAAATCATTTGTTTTAAATGTAGTTGGAGAACTTTTCCAGCAATATTTGGCTCATTTAAAATCCTTGCTGTAACAAAGCAAAGCACAAAAGGGTTCTGATGTGCATAATAAAACTTTTCTTACTTCATTCTTTGCCGAGTATGGCAAAGCCAAGTATTTCCTTAACTTGAGAGAGGTGTATAGACATAATGTCTGATCATAGTTTGCATTTAACTTTTTACTTGAATTATCTGATTGATTTTCATCTACAGCACGTTAAAATAATCTTGACACAAAGTCCATTTGAACTATTATTCACTTACTCCAGTGTAAAGTTTAATAGATAACGTTTAATGAAACAACTAGCCCAGAAAAGCAAACACCCGTTCTGGTTCTTTCAAGTGCTCTCTCCCTTGAGTTGGCACAAAATGTTTAGCTGTTTCTCCTGAAGTTTGCCAGGCTGACAAACTAGCACTTGTTGGGGCCAGGGTGTGATACATTAACAGCAGGAAGCTCTGAATCTGGGAATTTTCTGGGGATTTTTTTGCCCTGCAAGTTTCAAATCCACTTTCCTTTGATGTTCACTCCTAGGTCATATGTTGCTGTTGTGTCACATTCTTGGGACCTCTGATAGGCAAACTTGAGGTTTTTCCAAAGGAGGGGCACGATGCTAAACTGACCTGGCTGGGCTCTCCTTTCAGGCCTGTCTGACAGAGGGGATGATCCTGCACAGTTATGGGATGCTGCTGCCCTGTGGAGTGGACCAGTTCCATGGGACAGAATACGTGTGCTGTCCTCAGACTAAGGTTGTGGATGAGGCTCTGTCCAAAGAGGAGGAGGAGGAGGAGGATGAGGAGGATGAGGATGAGGATGAGGATGAGGATGAAGACTATGACCTTTACAAAAGGTAGGGTTCTTTCTTACTGGTTACCACCGGCTGCTTGGGAATATTTCACACAGCAACTCCCTTGTGCTGAGGGTTGAGAGAATTTCTGTGCTTCTGAATTGTGTCCTTAGCTTGAAGGAGCCTTGCAGGAGGACAAGTGACTTTTTTATTACCGGAGGAGCTCAACAGCCCCTCTCCCTTCATCCTTGGGCAGAGAGAGTTGGGGTCACTCATCCCGGAGAAGAGAAGGCTCCAGGGAGACCTGAGAGCCCCTTCCAGTGCCTAAAGGGGCTCCAAGAGAGCTGGAGAGGGACTTAGGACAAGGGTCTGAAGGGACAAGACACAGGGAATGGCTTCCCTCTACCAGAGGGCAGGATTAGATGGGATTTTGGGAAGGAATTGTCTGTGAGGGTGGTGAGGCCCTGGCACAGGTTACCCAGAGAAGCTGTGGCTGCCCCACCCCTTGAAGTGTCCAAGGCCAGATTGGACAGGGCGTGGGATTGAGGATAGGGGAAGGTGTCCCTGCCCAGGGCAGGGGGTGGAACGATATGGGTTTGAAGGTCTCTTCCAACCCAAACCATTCCAGGATTCTACAGCAGGCACCTCCCCCAGGGATAGGCTCTCACTTTCTGAGGAAAGCTGATGGGGAAGTTCAAGGAAATGAGAGATGTCCCGTTGCTGTGGGTGATGGGCCAATCAACAGTCGCTACATTTATTTTTCTCATCTCTAGTGTTTCTAGAACAGATGGAAAGAGAATCATTATTCTGGTACATCCCTGATCAACCTTAACTTTACCCTCTAATATAACCATATTCTTCTAGTGAGTTCCCTACAGAGGCAGGTGTAGAAGACTTCACAGGAACAGCTGTGGAGGAAGATGAGGATGAAGATGACGAAGGGGAGGAGGAAGAGGACGTGGTGGAAGACCGTGATTACTACTATGACAGCTACAAGGTGGATGATTACAACGAGGAGACCCCCACAGAGCCCAGCAATGACAAGGCTGTGGCTGAGAAGGAAGTGAGCAGTGATATGAAATGTAAGACACATTCCAACATCCAGGCCTCTTCCTCCCTTGGGATTATCTCTGTTGGCTGTCAGTTAGTGATGGGGTTTTGATCAAGTCAATAAATGCCACTTGGAAATTTTATTTGCCAGATAAGTTAGCAAACAGAGGAAAGCTGATGATGCTTGTGTTTCAAGTGTTGAAATTAACTCTCGAGAGCACGGGCCATATGTTTGCAGATAAACAGCAGTTCTGCTGGCAGGGAGCCCAGTGTTTGGCACGCTGAACAAGCACCTCCACCAAGGTGCAGTGATGAGTCAGAAAAACTATCTGCGAATTCTGGAAAATCTAAAAGAGGCATTTGGGGCACACTGTAAGTTTAAAATCCCTGTTTGGGGGTGATTATCTTGGATTTGGTGTTTTATATAAAAAGGAAGCTAGAAGTGGGCCATACTCTGCAGAGGTGGCATCAAGGTGCTATCTGGCTATTTAAGAGTGAGGAACATCCTTAGTGCTGCCTTTGCATAAACACTTCTCTTCCACAAAAGAAAGTCAGCAGCCTGGCCCAGCTTTGTTCTATGATAATATATCCTTTGTGCATTATTAAGATCCACTGCAGCTTTTGTTTAGTGGTCGGTGCCCTCACAGAGGGTTGATGGCGTGGTGCCTCAGTTATGTGATGTCCTATACTTTGTGTGTAGAAGTGTCTGTAGAGGAGAGAGGAGGGGAGAGGGAATGAAATTCAATTAGCTCCAGATCACTGAATCATTGCCAGCAGTTCTTGCATCTTTTTGGTAAAATGCCAGCATGCTGCAGATAATTTTACTTGCTGAAACAAGGCTTAGCTCATATGTGTCCAGGGCTGTTACAGGTCTGCAGGTATTGAAAGAGACTTAGAGTAGTATGACTGGGGTGTCTGTTTTGGGGGTACACTGCTTTTTTTCTCCTAGTACCACAAACGGTTCCTAATTTATACACAATATCTGTTCTCTTGCCTCAGAATAGCCCAGCTGCTATTGCTGGCTGACCATGAAGCAATCCATGTGCCATGGCTGCACGGAGTTTTAATATTTAGTGCACAGATGTTTCAAAACTTAAAAACTGAGGCTGGCATAGCGGTCATTCCTTTTGGTTAACCTGCCTTTTCCTGTGCTCTTACACCTCCCCTGTAAGATGTGGAGTGTCTGTCCAGACAGAATGCAGCAAACAGGACATGTTGGGATGCTTTAATGGACCCTTCCATCACATTAGTTTTATACAGTGGAGGATCTCCCCCTGGAGCACCCAGAGCCTGATGCTGTGCCATCAGCAGAACAGATCCTTGCTGTTCCAGCCCCTGGCTAAAGAGAAATCACCAATGAGAGCTCTATGTTGAGAAAGAGCGAGCTGCTCAGCTCACTCCAAAGCACCATGTGCAGGCACCTCCCTGATGTTATGATGGATGCTTTGGCCACATTAAGCCCCCCAGAACTGACAGAAGCCCTTTGGTCACTGAAGGATTTGGAAGGAGAGGGATATTTACAACTGTTCATTTGTGTTACTTTTGGACTAGCCACTGATATCCCAGCCCCCCAAGGGCCTGGGACAGAAAAATAATTCTTTTGAGACAACTAATCTCTCCATTCGTGTCATTCCTCTGAAAGCAATTCTGCACCCTTAATATTGGTCATAATGTTTGATCTTGAGCCTCAGGCCAGGGAAAAACTGGGAGACTCTGATAAACATTTCCTGCTGTTGAGGCCAGCGCTGGTACCCCAGAGGAAGGTGTGAGGCAGAGCCACCCCTGCGTTGTGTAGGTCACTGAGCAAGGCCTGTGCTCCTCATAGCTCATGTTCTACCCCATCTCCACACAGCTGTCTGCTCCCAGGAGGCCCTGACAGGGCCCTGCCGGGCTGTGATGCCTCGCTGGTACTTCGACCCTAACAAGAGAAAGTGCATTCGCTTTATATATGGAGGCTGCGGAGGCAACAGGAACAATTTTGAGTCAGAGGAGTATTGTATGGCTGTGTGTAAAAAGATGAGTAAGTCCTGCCTCCCACTGGCCCTTTGCAGCTGGCCACTGTCTGTCTGGCGTGTGGTGTCTCCTCCTCCTTGCCTGGGGCAAGAGAGGACCCGTCTGTAGCTTCTCCCTTTGGTTCTGGTGTCTGTCTCTTTGCAGCAGTCTCCTCCTGTCTCTGCTTCCCTAGGTCCATAGGGTGATCATTCCTGGGAAAAGTAGCTCTCACCATATGCTGTCTGTGCTCCCTGTTGGCTTGCAGCTCTTGCCGAGGGCTCAGCTGTCCTCTTCAGGTCTGAACCTGGGACCAGGGGCTGTCTCTGACCTTGCCTAACTGGCTTTCTTTCCAAAACAAATGAAAGGAAGCCCTTGCTCCCCCCAGTCGTGTTACCATGCCTGTGTTTGATCAGTAGGTCCTGAAAAGCAGGATGCTGCTCGGTGTTCTCCTGGTAATAGGCATTTTGTTGCTATTTTAATTTTGGAAAGTATCAGACAAATAGTATAGAAATCAGATTCCCAGTTTCAGCTCAGTATGAAATATGAATCACGACTCAATCCCTATGTTTTTGAGTGCTTGAGGTTTTTGGCACCAATTTCAACTGGCTTTTATGTCAGATGATAAAGATACCAAAAACATTTTAACCTCCTTATTAATCTTATTGTTGAACTCCAGCACTTCCACTTCAGCTACCATTAAAGCCTTTTGAAAGGCTTTTTGTGTTATCTGGGGCTTGGCAGCCTGACTATACAGCCATAATCCTGTTTACAAAATGGGTTTCATGCAAGTGCTTTAGATTGGGCTGATCTGACTGAGGCAGGGAAAGAAAAGATGTGGATGTCAGGAGCTTTTGGGACAAAAGTTTGTCCTGTTACAGAGGGATTTGGGGTTGGGAAGAGGGTTATCTGTGTCCAAGCCTGGTTCAGAAATGCCATGAGCAGGCCCAGAATCCAGTACTGATGTGACATTGTCCTTTGCACACAAAAGTGCCTGTGTTGTATGTTCCCACTATTTTCCCCCAGTTAGAGGGAAGGTGGGTGGATGCAGATGTGTGTTAAACTCTTCTCCTGTGTTCATGCCGAAGTGCCAGATTAATTTTTTTCCGAAGCATGCTCTATTTCAATGATGTGTTGGAGGTTTTCCCCCCAAAATAACTAATACAGATGAAAAGTTGCCTTAACTGTCCCTTTCTGCCCTCCCTCAGGCAAAGGGCAACGATGGAGTGCATCATGTTTACCATAGTTCCTCTCAGAAAGGCTCTGGGATGTGTAGTGTCTAAAACTGTAGCACAGGAGCTTGGTTCAGCACTTCCTAAACTGCAGAACACAGCATACAGAGCCCCTGGTGTGGATTTTGCAGATGCTTGAAATTTATCTGTTTTGAAATTTTGTTTTTCCCCTTGTCGAATTTGGATGTCTTGAAGTTACAAACCATCCAATGTATTGGACAAGTCACTTTGTCACACTGAGCCTCCTTCTGTCGCTGTCTTGTCTAATATCATTGCCTGTTAGTCTTGCATGGTGCATCTGGTAGGGAAGGTAGGTTTGAAGTGTAAAATATTGGGGAGTGTTTTGTGCAGATTTATTGTCAAAGCTCCCTAATCATATTAATGATGTCTGGAGCCAGCTTGTTAGTGAACAGCTAATGCACAGAATGTCATTTAAACCATCCAAAGCCAATGTGGAAGGAAAGAGAAAAGGAGTTCTTTATCGTGCATCCAAGTCCCTGTTTCTGGAGCTGAGCAGTGCTCATCTCAGAACTGGGAAGGCTGAGCAGGTGCTGGTCGCCACAGTGCATGGCTGTGTTTTGGGGTGATGTAGCTGATGTTGTGCAGTGAATTGGCAGCTCAGAGATTCCAAACTGGACTCCTGGTAGGTGGTTCAGTAGACTCAACCTGCCAGATTGTTAATGATGCAGGCGTGGAGATCCCTCTCCTGCCCTGCCCTTTGCAGTCCAGGATCCCGGGTTTCCAAGCCCTGCTGACGCTTCCCCTGTCCTGGCAGTGCCCACTGATGATGTGGATGTCTACTTTGAGACCCCAGCTGATGACAATGAGCATGCCCGCTTCCAGAAGGCCAAGGAGCAGCTGGAGGTCAGGCACCACAACCGCATGGACCGGGTGAGTGTGTGCCTTCAGCCTGGGCGCTGCTGCCTCCCTGCTGCCCGGCTTTATCTGGGCAATCTGATGGTGGAAAGGCTTCCTTTCCAGTTCCAGCCTTCCATGTGTTTTTTGCAGTATGAACACACCATGGCAGTTAGATTTTTATTTCTGCAGTGTTGGAAGAGAGGAATTAGATTAGATTAGATGTTAGGAAGAATTCTTTACTCAGAGAGTGGTGAGGCCCTGGCACAGGTTGCCCAAAGGAGCTGTGGCTGCCCCATCCCTTGAAGTGTCCAAGGCCAGGTTGGACAGGGCTTGAAAGGTGTCCCTGCCCATGGAAGGGGTGTTGGAATGAGATGGGCTTTAAGGTCTCTTCCAACCAAACTATGCTGGGATTCTATGAATCATTGAGGGTACTTGGGTCGCTGCCCAGGGGGCTTAAGTTTTTAAGCCCCACAGCAGCTCTGTTGTGCCTTCAAAACCTGGCCAGGCTGTGCCAGGATCTGCCTGTGGAGGCAAATGAATTTGCAAAGATCAGATGTAAATTTGTCTGTTGTTGATGTCTGTCCTTTTTTTGTCCAGGTGAAAAAGGAATGGGAGGAAGCTGAGCACCAAGCTGTAAATCTCCCCAAGGCAGAAAGGCAGACTCTCATCCAGGTAAGAGTGGAAGGACCTAAAGAGGAAAGTTACTGAGAGAGATTGTAATATTCAGAGCCAAAAGATGACTGAGATGGAAGCACAGCCTTCCTGCTCTGTCAACAGCTGCCTTTTAGAGCAGGTTTGATTCAACTACATTCTTTGTTCTTAAAGATGGAGATGATCTGACCTTGTGCCAGGTCCTTTCCTAGACCCACTAGTAGGAAGTGATCTCGCCCTTCAAGCATAGCGACAGCAGAGCCAAATTGTAATTTCAGACCTTTGGCCTGTTTTGCACTACCCAGTGGCCTCAGAGTCTGGTTCAGACTCAGCCCTGGCTCTGTGGACACACATTTGCTGTCGGGACAGACTTAGTGAAAACCGCTTAGATAGCAGATAAAGCTGGTTTGCTGCCAAAATGCCAATCTTGGGCCTTATGGGGGGAGTTCAGCTGGACTGTGAAGTTAATCAAGGATATTCGTGGTGTGGGATTGTTAGGGGAAGGCTCTTCTGGTAGTGACAACTGTATGAATTTCCCTCAAACTAAGTGACTGACTCCAACTTTTCATCCCACTTCGGATTTTATCCTGGAACACAGTTTTCTCTCCGCATTTTTTAATGTAAGTCACTGTTTGGAACTATGTGCAAGTCCAAGAGCCTGCCATCATCTCTAGTGGAACATAACAACTCTTAGTCATGTGTTCCAGTTGGTTTGGAGATGCTATGACTTTTGGAGGGGTTATGACCTTTCTAATAGAAGATACAGAGATTTGATCTGAAGGTATGCTGATGGAAAATCACCTATGCAATATGTAAACCCTTGCAAATTCAAATTAATGGTTCTAGGCTGAAGGGATCAATCCTGTTTCCATACTGCAGGGTTGAGGGAAAGAGTTGATACTGTGTCAGTCATTCAGCACAGCCTGCTCTTTATGTGCAAGGTCATTTTCCTTCTTCAGACCTTTGTAATGGCCTATGAGGGAAGTTTGGAAGGCAAATTGTCAGTATTGAATTTGTAAAGATGAAGTCTGCATCAGCATCTCTCCTACTCCTGTAAAGGGGTTAGACATGGAGTTTGACAGTGACTGTTAGTTCTAAGGAGTGACATGAGTGAGAGCAGGTGACCCTGGTCACACAGGGCATTTCATGCACACAGCTTTCTTTGTCCTAGCACTTCCAGGCCATGGTGAAATCTCTGGAGAAGGAAGCAGCAAGTGAGAAGCAGCAGCTTGTGGAAACTCACCTGGCTCGTGTGGAAGCGATGCTGAACGATCGCCGTCGGATCGCCCTGGAGAACTACCTGGCTGCCCTGCAGGCTGACCCACCACGGGTGAGCTGCTCTCCACCACATTTCTACAGCAGGACAGCACTGGGTAGGAAGTAATGTGGCAATGTCTTGATGAGAAGGTGGCCTGTGACTTGCCAGGGCAGAAATTGGGAATAGGTTCCTGGGAAAGCTTTCTCCATCGTGGCAGTTTGTGCTGCAGACTTGGCAATGGGACTCCTAATTGACTCGCTGGTGAAAAAGCCCTCTACTTTGTTTGGTGTCCATAAGGCACAGTTCAGAAGGTGTGGTGTTCTCAGTCAAAAAGGCTTAATTAATAAGTGTTCTGAGTCAAAGAGGCTTGATTTGAATATGTCCTGAGTCAAACAGGCATAATTTAAAGAGAAAATATCTAAGAGGTGAGTGCAGGTGACAGATCTGTCCAACACCAAAGCAGGCTCCCATCTGAGGTGCTGTTTTCAGCTGTGAATCTGATTTGACTCCCGTGGGTTTGAGCTGTTCCCTGCTCCCCTCCCCAGCCCCACCGCATCCTGCAGGCCCTGAAGCGCTACGTCCGTGCCGAGAACAAGGACCGGCTCCACACCATCCGCCACTACCAGCACGTCCTGGCAGTGGACCCCGAGAAGGCTGCACAGATGAAGTCCCAGGTGAGGAGGTTTCATTTTCACCCAGCCCTGGCTGTCAGAGGCTCTGAGAGCCCTGTGTTGTTGGGTACTATAGCAATGTCACCCTTGTGCAGAGCTTTCCCTCTCCCCAGATACACTCCCTGCACAATTTTCCTTGGTGCTTGACTCTGTAAAAAACTGAAACTCTGATTTATTTTGGCCACAATGACAAGTCAAGGGATTTAGAACTAGTTCAGTATCGGTATTGTGTTTCCTTTTATAAAACACCCATGAAATTATTTGTTGAGAGGTTGGTCTTCCTTGAACATACTTCCTCACGCCCTCTAAGACCTCATGTCTATGTTCCTTTCATTAGGCTTGTTCTTCACTGTATTGGGGGGCTGTGGGAATTGTGCCTCTGCAGAGGCCTGGTTTGCAAAGCATAATACGTAACCCTTTCCAAGCACTTGGTCATTGTCGTTAACCTTACCACAAGTCTTGTTTTGATGTGTGTACGTTGTGCTGTTGCACTATACTGTACTCCTGAACAGCTAGAAAATAATTTTCCTCCTACTGGGTAGTGTGTGTGAATGTGCTGCTTGAAACCTGGCAAGAATAGTTACAGATACTCCGCAAATCTTTGGAATTATGTCCTGATACTTGTTTTCACTTGTTTTAAAATGGTAAAAGGTTATCTAAAAGGTCCAGCTGATTCAAAATTCAAATGAAGAATGGCCTGATAACATCGAAAGGTCTGTTCATAAGGGCTCAGAGAGAACTGACTGTCCAGTCGCAGCTTTAGGAATGTTTTCCCAGTTCCAGTTTGTGGTTGATATGCTGCTTTGGAATATCTTTGAATTTTGTAATGTATGAAATATAAGGAGAAGGGAAAAGAACAGAGAGCTGCAGGGAGACAGTGTACTAGAGCATATCCAGTGCTGCCAAATGGAAGAAATAAGCTGAGGAAAAATGCAATAAAAAGTGTATAACCAGGAGATGGAAATATCCTGGGTTACGAGTAGGACAGGGAGGGGCAGAGCAGTATCACAGTGATTTTCTAGAAGTGAACCTCACCCTTGGAGGTGCCAGGTCCCATAGGTGTCACCTTGTTTCTGGGTACTGGCAGTGAACCTTCTCCTGGTGTCTCCGGGGTTGTCTCCCACTTGCTGTTGTCTCCCACTGGCTGTGTGATCCTCCCTCAGCTGCACATCCTCAGGAGGGGTGGGGCACTTAACGCTGGGCAGAGCTGACCTTTTGCTCTGGATGTGGAATTCGCGATTGCCTTTTCGGAGACACATCAAGCACAGTCCACCCCAACACTTTGTTCTGCTGCCAGAGCCCAAGAGAGAGTGTGTGAACTGTATTCTTGTGCTAAACCCTGAGCAGTCCTTAATTCGTTCTGAAGGCTGCAGTGTCAACAGATCGACATGAGAGGGATGTGGGTGGTACAGTTCAATTGCCATTCCCTTAACTTTTCAGCTGCACTTTAAGCTCCTCAATCGATTCCCTTGATTGACAAACTGCCACATGTAAAATTAAATTGCTTTCATCCTTGCTCTTAAAGGTCAGGCACACATCAGACTGTAAAGCAGGTCCGTCCAACTCCTTGGGTTTCTTCAATGTTGGGCCATCCATATAAATGTTCTCCAAGCTCTGTGTGATCCTTGATTATGCAGCACCCTCTTCAGGTCAGGCCTGACTTCACCACTGGGCTTACTGTGCTTGGGAGGAGCAATTGGAGGTTGCACACAGTTCGAATGTATTTCTCAAACGAAGGGAGAACACTGTTGCCAGTGAGTGGGTGTCAGACAAATGTAATGCCACCGTTGGTATGAAAGGCACCTTTGTTCTGAGACCAGAGTTGATAAATAATATTGTGTACTCCCTTTGCCTGTATTTTTTCTAGCAGTCGGGGATGATAATCCATTTAATAAAGCACTTGCAGCTGCTGCAGGAGATGAATTATGACCCTGTCTGGCATATGGGAAATACCAACCTCGGTGGTATTTTGGTGTTTCCAGTGGAGAGCTGGTTACAAGAGTCAGCTGAATGCTCTCTCTTACCCCCAGCACTTCCCAAAATACTGAGAACAACATATACAGATGGCCAGTTCCAGGGAAGAGTGATGTGGTGGAGAGATCAGTCAGAGAATTGACTAGATAGCCCTGTGTCCCATGGCAGACCCACCAGTTCTAGATATTTTATTAAGCAAGGGAAGAACTACGAAGTGACTGACAGTCTATGCCTACTCCAACACACTCTTGTACATCTGCAGGTGATGACACATCTCCATGTGATCGAGGAGCGGATGAATCAAAGCTTGTCTCTGCTGTACAAGGTACCATATGTGGCTGAAGAAATCCAGGATGAGATTGGTGAGTGTGTGTGCCAGTTCATATGCTGTGTTAAGACTCCAAGCTTTTATATCCAGTGGGCTCCCAAATGATTGGTAGCTCCTCTGGGGGGATGCCCTTGACAACAAGCACTTAAGCTTAGGCTTAGGTACCGCAGGGCAGACACTCTGGGGTTTGTAGCACAGGCAGTGAGAATAGCTTGTTCCCAAGAACTTTCACTGTCTCCATTTAAAAAAAAATCAACAACATTCAGAATAGCAAAGCTGTCTCTCTAAGGGAGGTGAAAAAGGTCCATAAAAATAAGCAGATGGTTTCCGGTTTTATAGTTTAATCCCATCTTGCCAAACTCTCTTGCCACATCAAGCCTCTTGGCCCTTATTTGCATGTATTTCTAACAAATAAGAGAATTTACTGAGAATTCCAGATGAGACTTCAGAGCCTGCAAGATAAATAACCTGGCAGCCTTGAACATGTTCCCCTGCAGCTCTGCCTCAGCGAGGTTCAAACCATCTGCCCCTCTCTGTCCCTGCCAGGCTTCGTGCAGTTTGTGGAATAATTTCTCTTCTTCCTTTCAGATGAACTGCTCCAGGAGCAGCGTGCAGACATGGATCAGTTCACATCCTCCATTTCTGAGTCCCCGGTGGATGTCAGAGTGAGCTCTGAGGAGAGCGAAGAGATCCCCCTGGATGGCAAACCCTTCCGCCCATTCCAGGTGAAAACCTTCCCAGCCGTGCCCGACAGTGAAGGTATGTGCAGCTGGAAATCAGGCTCACTGGTGTGGTTTTGTAGTCTGTAGGCTCAGCTGGAACAGAGAAAGCTCCATCCTTTTGGGTGATGTAAGAGTAAAGCAGTTGCCCCAGCAGTACCCTCAATCTGTCCATTGGAGAGGCAGTGCCACTCTGAGCAGTGCCACTCTTGATTTTCTGATTCTCCTCTTTGCAAAATTGTCCTCTCTCTTTTCATTTTGCAGCAAGTATTAAATTTTTCCAGTGTGGCTTGACTCTGAATTTTCAGTCTTTAACCAAAATGCTCTCATGTAGCATTAAGACTTTGTGCCGTGACCTGCTGAAGGGCTGCAGGAATTCTCTTTTTTTTTTTTTTTAAATACATATCTCTATTTTGTTGACAGCTGACGTGTGCGTGTGTAGGTATTTTAAAAATGCTTGAACAGAGTCCTGAGCTTAAAGAAAGCTGTAGACTAAAAGCTTTTCCCAGGGTCTGAGTCAGAAATCATGCACAAGCCTTTTTTCCTTTCTCTCTTAATCTCCTTTCTCTGCTATTTTTGTTTTTGTTTTCCCTCCTGCTAGATCCTCAGCCGGATTTGTACCATCCAATGAAAAAAGGTTGGTTCTAAGCTGCTCCCTCACAGTGCTTTTAATCACTCTCCTACCTCCTCAGTGTGTCTGATAGCTCATTTTAGTTCCATGCTCACCTTGGTTTTCATTTCCCTGCTCTCACTTAGATCAGTAACGTTCGATTTGCTTGTCTAGGGCTAGAGTTAAAGAAATTACTTAGTCTGAGCATCTAATTATGTGTGTTCCTCCCTGATGGGCTCACAAGAGTCTTGGAGTGTGTGGAGGGGCTCCTTTGCCCTAGAGAAATGTGGCGGTGTGTCTGCAGCCCTGTGGTACTTCGCACCTCTCATGTGACACTGATCAGATTAAACCTTGCCATGCTGGTGGAGTCCAGAGGCTTTTGTGCCTCCTGTGGAATCTGTGCTTGATCCCCGATGACACCACCAAACCAGGAATGAGTGTTTTGTTTCCCAGCTAAATGTCCTCACAGGGTGCAGCTAGTCTGGGACAGATAAATTAGGAGTTTCCTCCTTCGTGTCTCCTCAGCATCACCTTTTCACATGTAGCATCTCTCCATACCAGCAAAGTCCATGTGATTATCCATTTCTCCCTTAGCTCGGTGTTAATTCTGCAGTAACTCAGTGCCTGGCTAAAAACAGGCTTTAAGAGCAGCATAGAAATATTGGCATTAAATCAACATGTTGTTTAGCAACACAGTCTCAGGTAAAGAGCAGTAGAAATGTGACACTCTTGCAGATCAGTGCTACATGTGCTCTGTGTGAGGAGTAAACCCAGTGTTTTAATCTGCCTTTGGCTCCAAATACATAGTGCAGACCTCAAAGGAGAGCAAAGGATTTTGCTAATAACCATTTCACATGAGCACAAATAGTTCTGTAGCACCATGAAGGCCAGATAGCTTGAAATTGTTCTCATTATCCTGCTTTTCGTTACAAATGTAAGTCACCTTCATCCCTCTTGTGGAACAGTGTACAGCTGATTCAGTGTGCTGACTACTCTGGAAAGAATTGGGATGGCCTTTAGTTTGATTTTATCTGCTAGATTTTTGGAAAACTGCTTTGTTGACTTGAAGATGATAAATTTTAAATTTGTGCTAGTTCTCCCTGTTGGAGTAAATGTAAGAGTTTCTGATGACCTGAGGACAGAGTTCCTTCTCTTCCTTCCCTTTTCATTGAATTGCTTGAGGGCTCTGAGGGAGTTTTGGGATTGTTTTTTTTTGTGCAGGTGTGTGGGGGTTTTATCCCCCGGGAAGTATATAATTTAAACTGTGCCTTTGAGCTACATAAAGCTGGGTCTGTTACTTTGTACGGCACTCTGAGACCAATAGCAAAGCTGAACTGCCAGCCCTGGAGACTGTGCTGCCTTGGCTCCAGAGACTGGAATGAAGCAGCCACAGGCCAAAAGCTGACACAGTAGTTCTGTGCAAACTGTTTGTGGCCAGTGTCTCCTGAAAATCCCAATCACTGACTTCCACAATAACGTGACCTGCTTCGACAACTGAGAGAAGTCAGACTGGCAGCCTTGGCCGTGCCTGGAATCTGATTACTGCCTCCAGAGAAAAATGGGATACACTAAAACCCAGGATGCCTCGGAGTTGGAGCGAAACATTATTTCCGTGGCATTTTCAGGCAATAAAAGCTTGTCACTGTAAAAAGTTGCCTTGGAGCCAAGTAACCTTTCCCTGCAGCTCATCAGAGAGCATGCTGCCAACTTCAGCAGCAGTTGACATAATGTCTTAGGCAACCTGCAAGCTCAGCAGCCCGTGCAGAGGGGTTTGCAGTGACCAGTAAAGCCTCAAGTTCTGTAGTGGTGTTTCCCTCCCCTCGTGCTCCTCGTTGTAAGGATCCCACTGAGGGTTTGAGGCTTGGCTGTCCTGCTTTTGCACCTGTGAGTCACAGGTGTGGTGAAGGACGTGACATTGTCCCTCCTGACAGTGGAAAACTGGTGTTATCCCAACATGCTGTGTTATGTGAGGTCAAAGCAGTTTGCATCAGACTCTTCTCTTATTGATCTGGTCTATTTATAAACTCTTTGGATCAAAGCAGTTTATGCAGAGCAGCCACCCTCTGTTAATTGATGCCCTTCTCTTGAGCCTGTGCTAGTTCCAGCCTGGAAATGGGGGAGTGATGTCCTGGTACAAAGCCTGCTGTAGTTCTCTGCTCCTCCCTTGCCCTGGGATTTATTGTTTCTGGGCCTGTGCCAAATATGGGACAGCCACTCCTTATAGAACTGAGCCGGGTGACCTTGGAATTCTCATTCCTGAGGCTCTTGTTGGTGTGCCTGACTCCAAAAGGATGGGTGATGCTGCCTGTGGGAGTGAAGGCATTCCCTGTGTGCTGGCTCTTGGCAGGGGGGTGTGTGTGCACTTCCATCCTGGGGGTCCCGGTGAGGTGCTGGTGACCCTGGGGTGACACTTGCAGATGTCACTGTGCTCACAGTTTGTGTTACACCTTGCCTGGGGCCTTCTAACAGCAGCACTTAGTGCAGTATGTCTGCATTGACACTTCAGCCTGGTTTTGGTGAGTCCTGTCTGCTCCTCTCATTGCCACCTCATTTCCTCTCATTAACAGCCCCCCCTAATCACTTGTCACTGTAATGTAGCTTGTGAGCTCCCTTCTGACACAGCAGCATGAAGACAGGTTAATACTCAGCGGTTAAACACGAGCCATGGCAGCTCTGCAGATATAAGTGACCCTCCCAGAGTGTCCTGGGGGCTGATGGGCTCTCCTTGCTCTTTTGGTGCAGGTTCTGGCATGACTGAGCTGGACGGGCTGATTGGCGCTGAAGAAAAAGTGATTAACAGCAAGAACAAAGTGGATGAAAATGTGGTGAGCTCTCCACCTTTATTTTGGGAAGCCAAGCCTGCCGTGGACACTAATTAATAGCAGTGGCTTGTTTCCATGTCTTGTTCCTGCTCACAGAATGTCAGTGTGTTCATTATCCATCTGGTGTGGGGGAGTCAGTTTGTGACTATTGTAGGCTCTTAATACTGATTAGCATCAGAAGGGTGGGAGGGGGAGGGAAGGACAACTCAAGATCTTTGGCAGTCTGAGCTGGAGAACTCTGATTTAGGAGCTGCTTTTCCTAAGCAGAGACCCTTTGATGTCCCTTTATTTTCATAGGTAGCTTGCTGTGTGAACACACTGAGTGCTGGTGTATTCTGTGTTCCCACCTATTTGTCATGGCAGGAAAGGCCTCACCTTCCTCTGAAAGCAAGTGGCCCAGCAGGTATTGGCTCTGTCTACAGTGCAGAGAATTCTCGAGGTTCTAGTGGCAGCTGCTGTGCCTCAGTTCCCTGGGCTTTAAAAAATAAAAAAGTCACCTTCTGACTTTCCTTTCAAAACTGTTTTAAAGCCATGTGTTAGATCTTATACAGAAATGCTGGCTCCAAAGTTAGGACCTATTTTTTTATTGTTTTTTCTTTGGGGCTTTAGTTTGAGGTAGTCTGGAGGTACATAGTTGTGGTACTGACTCTGGTGGCTTTAAGTGGTGGGGAACATCCCACACTATTGAGACCAGGGCAGAGAGAGATGGTAGGTGGTTCTGAGCCTTTGCTAGTGTTCATTGAAGGTCTCTAGTCTGCCTGCCTCTTCCTTTTCCACCCTGTTTTGTGTGGCTCCTTTCATAAAACACTTTTGGCACCATTTTCAGGTAATTGATGAGACCCTTGATGTGAAGGAGATGATTTTCAACGCGGAGCGTGTTGGTGGGCTGGTGGACGAGCCGGTACGTGTGTACAGTGATTGGCAAATTCCAAGCTGGATTTTGATTCCCATGCATTGCTGAATTTGGGGTTTGGTGCCTGGATGCTGCTCTGGGAGGTCAAGCAGAGTGGAATAATTTACAGCCCTTCTGCATAAAGATGTAAACAATGAACACACGTTGGATACTCACCTGGCTCTTACTGCAAAAGTGTTTTGTGGGATAGGGAGTTGATGTGGGTCAGTGCTTGCCCAGAGGCACTAAGGGGGGAAAGAATTCTGTATTCATTATCCTTTTGCTGGAATGTTTAGGGGTGGAATATATACACTGTCCAGTTTATAATGAGTCATGTCTTGATACCACAGATGGTTGAAGACCTTATTAGTGGCCACCATTTAGGTTTGTGTTGAGCATCTCCCTCATGGCTCTTACTCAACCTGCTCTGTTGTTTTCTTCCCTCCAGGATAATGACAACTCCCTCCGTGATGATTTCAGCTTCAGCAGCAGTGCCCTGATTGGGCTGTTGGTGATTGCTGTTGCCATAGCTACTGTGATAGTCATCAGCTTGGTGATGCTGAGGAAGAGGCAGTACGGGACCATCAGCCATGGCATCGTGGAGGTGAGAAACAGCTCCATAACCAGGGATGAAAATAGTCAGTGCTGAATCACATGTTGTGTGTGGGGGGCGAAGATGGCAGGAGCTGCCAAGCCATGGACAGCTCTGCTCCTGCTGGGTGAAAATTAACTCTGTCGCTGCTGACACTCACTGGTGTGTAGGGGTCAGTCCCCGGCGTGCCGTGCTGGCACCTGGCACTCACACTTACCACCAGGATTCAATTAGGCTTCTTGGCTGGCTCAGGACAGGATTTAGCAGTAAATGAGCTTTTCAGGGGATATCTTTAGCAGGGCAGTCTGTCACTCAATCCGTAGCAATTTGTCCTCCTGGCTAATGGCAGTGACTGTTAAGATGGGCTGAACACTGAGGAGCAGTTCCTTCCTTGCACATTTCTAATGACAACTTAATGGAGTCCAGGGAAAGCTGCTTTTCCCTTTGCCCAACTGATGCAGGAAATCATAACGACCTCTTTAATGAGAGAAGTGGGTCCCTGATTTGTAACATTAGCTGGGTAGTAATGACAGATTTGTGAGAACATCCCCACAGAGGCTCGGCTGGGCAGGAGGCACACAAACAAGCAAGTCGGTAAAGCTAATTAATTTTGCAGCTTACCTTTTTTCCCTGTTTACTGCTCACCATGTTAGTTATTCAGTGTTTGTTTGTCACCTCTTATTCTATGGAATAAATGCTGGACATGCCTCCTGTGAGCAGTAACATGGTTTTTCCTCAGGTTGACCCGATGCTCACCCCAGAGGAGCGGCATCTGAGCAAGATGCAAAACCACGGCTACGAGAACCCCACTTACAAATACCTGGAGCAGATGCAGATATAAGAGAGATGAAGATACAACAACCCTGACCGGGAAAGGTGCAGGGCGGAGGGCCAAAGTGGTCCAGTGTTTTGGATCAATTACTGACCAACAGTTGCTTCGAGAGGACTTCATCTTACATTCAGAACTCCTGGATCATTAAGACTATAATTACTACTGTAGAGTTGCAATTTCCATTCTTTTAAATGGGTGAAGAAATGATAATATAACAATATGATATATAAATCTCCTTAAATGGGAAAAACGGATCTATTGCAGATATTTGACTGATATGTAGTTTTCTTTTTTTTTTTTAAATAATCTAAAAAATACCAGTTCCATTGTACTGTTGTCCATTACAAGCTCTATATATATAAAATGGGAAATGTTGATTTTTATTTCTGATAGACCACCTGTATATTGAGGGTCGTTTGTACCAGCCCACCTTGTAAAAAGGAGACAGTTGTGGCTCTTCAGTCGTTTTGGCTTTTATATGTAAAGCAGTATTCTTTTTTCCTTTTTTTTTTTTTTAAAGAGAATTTCACTGGGAGTTGCAAAGAGATTAATTTAGGGATAGGAGCTATGACAGCATAAGCAAGGAAGCAATTAGGAATGGTAACTAACAAAAATCCTTATAATGAAAAAAAAAAGGAAAATGAGAAAGAAAAAAAACCAGAAAACCCCCATCCTCATATGCCAGTGGTGTGCACCCTGCTGCTTAGCAGCTCGGGCTCTAGGAATCAACACTCCCTGGAGGCAAGGAGTTAAAAGGCTTCTAGCATCTCTGTTTATAGCTGTTCTAGTGGAATGTTAGAACGTGGTTTGTGCATACAGGGGTCTGCACATTCCCCTTCCCAATTCAGTTCTGCTCTAGAGTTGGAAGTTCCTGGTATTGAATTGAAATCCTTTGTTCGCAGTTTCCTTCAGTACTCACCTGGCATTAACAGCCCCCTCTTGCTACTACTTTCTAATTTCCCCAGCTCTCCTGCCTCACCAACATGGTAAGTAGTTAAGAGCCGCAGATTTTGGAGCCTTTGCATCTCTCTGGGTGACGTTGGGCCCTGGGCACAGCTCTGGGTGTTTGCCCAGAAATGACAAGTCACTGCAATAACCGGGACCTTGGGAGCTGATGAACACAGAGCTCACTGAGCTGGGGAGGGAAGAGAGACACCTTGGGAAAGGGATGCTGTTTGCCTGCTGTAAGGGAAATGGGATGCATAGGCCCCTAGAAGACCAGAAGGGGTATTGTTCCACTCGCCATCATGTCTTTGTAATGCTTGTATAGTTGGTGTTAATGCTCACGGCTTTTTTAAATCTGGAGGTTCTGGTAACCTGTGGTGTATTTTTTCTATTTTTCCTGTGACTTTTATTTTTTCTTCCCCCTTCCGTGTCTCTTCCCACTATGCACAGATTTACCTGCAAACTCCTTGGTGTGATCTGTGGGGAATGTACAAAGTTTAAACACATCAATAAACACTTTAACTTCCAGACTGTTTCTTCTCTTTATTCTCGGGCTTGGTTTGTTCTCCCTCCTCCTGCGGTGTCCTACTGAATCTACAGAGACCTTTCCCTGCCTTCTCAGTGAGAAGGACTGTGCAGGTATTGATGTATAACCATGCCTGGAGTCTTTAGTGGTGTTTGCAGGTCCTTTGTGGAGAGAAGGAGGTGGGATCATAACCAACTCTCTGGACCTTGAGTAGATTTACAACAAACTGGAGCACAGGCTGGGGAGATCTGGGACTGCTGCTTGTTTCTGGCTGTTTGGGGAAGATCCTGTGGAAGCTTCTCCTCATTCCTGGGATGCAGGTGGCCGCTGGCACAGCCTGTGGGAGCGAGCAGAGCCAAGGCACCCTGTGGTGACAAGCTGTTCTGTCCCCAAACATCCACCTGCACTTCCTTGGGACAGAGCTGGGCTGGGAGCACAGCACAGCACAGCTAGCACAGTGGCTGTGCTAGCTGTCTCTCACAGCCTGGGTCACCCACAGGCCTTAGGAATGGGGTTGGGCACAAGAAGGGCTGCAGGAAATCTTAAAATTCCTGGATATGAGGGCATGGAAAAAGGCCTCACAGTGACACAGGTTCTGTGAATGCAGATTCGATCCCTGTATGGGCCATTCACTTGCGAGCTGGACTTGGTGATCCTTATGGGTCCCTTCCACATCAGAACATTCTGTGAACTCTGTGAGTGCTTCTTGTGAATGACCATATCTGAAATACTTTGAAGACACTGTTGCCTGTGTATTTTGGTGCTGAAAAAATCTCCGGAGCAGTTAATTAGGGGTGAGATAAGAAAGGGTTTATTTGCCAAGGCAGTAGGTGATATAGACGCGCGCAGGCCGTGCCTGAGAGGTTACATTTTATAACATTATCCATCCAATCCCAGATGTGTCCACCCTTTGGCCCTTCCTCTGGTCCACCCCGGGCCCTCCCCCTGAGAATTGGGTCTGGGGGCTTTTTGGGACCCCTTACTTCCTCATCTTCACCATCTTCAGAGCACAAAGGACACATAGCTACCCAATTTTTGACCATATTCTGTGGTTTAGGCCCTGATACGCTGTTCTCCAAACAGTCTGGGCCTTTGCCTTGACAAAAGACTAAACACTGCTAGTGAATTCAGGGGTAGGTTTGATATGGGAAGCACAGAATGGGGTAAGAGGGTTAGGGAATGTGTAAACAAGGGAAAGGAACAAGGCAAGAAGGGGTTTCTGCTTCTAAAACCTACCTATAAAATTTACAAGTTTTACAAATATTAAAAAAATAAAAAATCATTAGGGGCTTAAGGCATCAACACGAAGCCCAGGGCAGGATTTGCCTGACAATGGTTAGTGTTCCCTGTATCACTGCAGATGTTTTTGTTTTATGAAGGGAAATAACTGTTTGGTTTAACTCTCTTTTCCAGAACATCCTAAAACTAACAGCCTGTAAAGCTCAAAGCTGTCTCTACTCCTCTGTGTCATTTCTCTCCATTCTTCTCCTTTGAAGTGTGACCTCGAACACTCTCATCTCGGTGAAATGACCAAAGTCATTGCCACTTGAATGTCATTTTAGGAGGCAAGAGACAGAATTAATCTTTCTCCACCTTGATCTGTGCAGTTCCCAGTAGGTCCGGATGAAGAGAGGGACAGGAGGAAATACGAAGGTTTAGTGATTTTGAAAAAGAAACAACTGCATGCCCTGTTTCTCCTGAAACGTGGGCTCCTTGGTTGCACTGGAACCTCAGTATTCTGGTTAAATTATTCAGACTCTGAGGAAAGAGCAGATGCCATCCTAGAAATGCCGTCTGTTGGCTTGTCACAACTACTTGGGAAAGAGTTTTGATTTCAAACTAAATTTAATTTCAGTGATGCCAGAGCATTTCTTCAGCCCAAAGCTATTCTTGGACTGCACCTCAGTGCACCTCAGTGACCTGCAAGAGAGACAAATTACAGAGGCTGTGGATTGAATTCCAGAACTGAATTTGCGTAGTAGATTTTTTCCCTTTGATAAATTTTATTAGCCCTGCAAAATGAATACATCAGCCTGGAATCAAAGTCTATTAGTCCCATTCCTTGGCAGGGACTGCCAAGTGCTTGGGATCGATTCTTTAGGATGGATTTTGATCTCAGCTTCTGAAAAGTCATGTTGAAAAGTAGCTGCTTGAAGATTGATGCTAAGACATGTCCCAGGTGTTAGTGGTAAATGTTGTCACTGATCCCCGCAAAGAGGCCGCAGGGTAGTTTGAGGGAATATCAAAAGTCTTGTGTTGATAAATCACTTTAAAATTAGATGATTCAGAGCTCACTGGAACAGTTCATTGTGGGAAGATTTGCAGGGTGATGTAGAGAGCTGAATTTCAGGAGAAAACTCTGATTTTAAAAAGTACTTTAAGAGGAGAACACAATTCTCTGGAAAAGAGGAAGGATGTTGAAGAGAGGGGCCCTTGGGAATGCTGAGTGGAGGAAGTGCTGGGTCAGTTGTCTTCCTTCTCCTTGAGAAGCTCTTTGTTTCAACTCTTCTGTGAGGGTGCAGTGGGGTAATGAACGTCAAAACCCTTCTGTGCATGCTGCCAGCTGGATGGAACGTGGGTGGATTGATTTTTTTTCCAGCCTTGCTTGTCTTTGATGTGCAGAGCAACGCTTGTGTGAAGTGTGTTTGTGATGGTTCAGCCCCGGCCAACAGCAGAGATGGAAGGTGCTCGTGAGGAGCTCAAGGACGTGCTGAGGCAGTGCCTGGTGCCTTTCCCTCTCCTGCTCCATCAAAAAGTGATGTTCAGCTGATAGAGCACACGGATCCTTAGCCCTGGGGTGTTTCAGGAAGATGTTTGAGAGCTGCAACTCTCAGGGCGAGGTGTCCTTTGGTCCAACCTGAGAGCGGCACCTAAAGTTGGTGTCACCACACAGGGATTCGTGGGGGTCTCCAGGGCAGGTGCAACTTGTGCTGAAGACTCTGTTGTGACAGAAGCTGCCAGATGTGCACAGTGAGGGGCAGCAGTGATGAGCCAGAGCATGTTTTTATAGGACATAGTAACTATAGCAGAGACAGAGTAAGGTAGGGAAAGGGAGGGTAGTGGAGCTGTTCATGATTTCGGGTCTCAGTGGGACCATGTGCAGGTCACCTGGCTGTGACCCTCAGCAGCAGCACGGGATGGAATCCTCAGGGAGCTGTAGGACAGCAGGATCAAAACCTGTTTCTCCAGCGCAGGAGTCAGAGCATCCTTAATCTGTGCCAAATGCCTCTCCTCAAATCCACGCTTTCATCCCTGCAGATGGGGGAGAAGGCAAGGAGAAGGCAACAGAGGCAAGGTTTTAATCCATGTATATGTGATTCAGCAGTAGTGAGTGGGTTAAAAGCATGAGAGTTTTGCTGTATTTACCACTGACCTGTGGGCAGCCCCTGCTTTGTTGCAGGAGCGCTTAACCCCTGGCCTGTGGGCTCTCTGTGTGGGCTGCCAGGATGGGTTAATGTAGAATTTTATTTCCAGCAGCTCTGCTTTCCTGAGAGCCATTTGAGGGCAGGCTGTGGGCTGAACGAGCTGGTTGTTTAATATCATCAGCCCCTGGAAGGCATCTGAGATGTTCCCTGAGCCCGTTGGGCTGAAGGTGAGGGGAGAAGCTGGGACCTGAGGAAAGTGGTCCCATCTCCCCAAAACCTTGGGGTGCATGTCAGTGGGATGGGGTAAAGACCCTTAAGGGGTCCAGGTGATGGAGCACAGTCTGTGGAAATTAATACTCTTCAAGATTACTAGCTCTGACTGGGAGAGCTTGGGAATATTCCAACTTCCTTATCCTCCTCAGAACTTCATGGAGCTGTGGGTCCCACAGCCTGGCTGTGTGTTGTGGGAAGGTGGTGCCTTAGCCAATGTTCTGTTTCTGTGCCTTAGACTTCCCCAGATGATCCCTGGGCGTGAGCAGAAAGGACGAGTTTACCTCTGAATTTTCCTCCTGGCATCCTCAGCATCCCTGCAGTCCCTACAGCAACATGAGCTGGTCCAGCCTGGGCTGGAGGCCACTCTGGCATCAGAAACTTCTCAAGATCTTCTCACCCAGCTTTCATGAGAGAGCAGAGGTTTCTTTCGTCCTCCTCCCTTGTGTCCTGGGAACATTCCCTGGCATGGAGCACACTATTCCCTGTCTCGAGTCCCTGCTCACACCAGGGGCTTTTCTCTGCCCGACTGCAGCAACAAGTGACGCACCTGAGGCTTTCCACAGATTTACTCTTGGCTTTGGAACTGCTGCTCACGCTGCTCTGTGTGTCCCTGCTCCTTCCAGGTGCTGTGCTTGAGAGAAGGATGGATATCCATGGAGGCTGCTTTGGATGTGATTCCTGCTGACTTCCCAGATGAGGCATTGGTTTTGTCAGGAATTTCTGTGGCGTTTCTTCCACATGAGGAAGCAGAAGATGCATTTCCTGGTGAAAGGAAGCTGGTGATGAGGATGGAGGTACTTTACTCAGCCTTTGAGTGACTGGCGAACTGTGCGTGGCTCTGGAGCTGATTAAAGGTGTCTCTGGTGCTGTAGCCTTGGGAAGCTTCTGCTCTTACAACATCCTGAGTGCTCGGCGTGTAGCCCTGAGGCCCTGAATTTGTGTTGCTTGTGGGCGTGTTTGGCATCACTATGGGCTTGTTGGGTGGCACAGACTCTTCCAACTGCTTTCCCCAGCAGGCTGAGTTTATATCCTAAATTTCTGGGGAGGTGATGTCATGAAGAAGGCTGTGTGTCCTGCAGGAGGTCTGCTGACTACACCAGGGCAGGTTGAACAGGGCTCTGATCTAGTCAAAGATGTCCCTGCTCATTGCAGGGGGTTGGACTAGATGGCCTGTAAAGGTCCCTTCCAACCCAAACCATTCCATGATGCCAGAGGCTGTAGGTTCTTCTACTGGGAGAAATAAGTGTGGGCTTAAATTGTGAAAATCTCTCCTGGTAAAACATTGCTGTGATGTTGAAGAGGCTGAGGGTGTTTTTTAGTTTTCCTCTCTGGACAGTGTTAGAGAGGGGTAAGGATGATGCAGTTGTGGCTGATTTGGATTGAATATCCCTTCTGGATTGTATTGTAGCAGTTGTTTGGTGCATCCTCCTGCAAGGTCTCTGAGAGGAAGGGCTCTGCCTATGGCAAGCTCAAAATAGAGGGAAATCCTGGTCTGGATGGTGCCAGGGTGGATTTAGTTTTTTAGCTGAAAGCACAGGCACTTCAGAGGAAACACTGGGAAGAAGTGCTGTGAAGACACTCTTAGCAGAGGGTTGGTCCCTCCCCTGCTCCCTGGGCGGCTGCTGGGATGGGGACCCAGCACAGACCTGCCATCCTGGAGCTGGGCGTGGGGCCTCCAGGGTGTGTTTGGAACATCTGGCAAAGATAGACAGTTCTTAGGGCAATCTAGTTGAAAAGAGGCATTACAGGGTGGGCTTTTAGTGTGGGTTTGCAGGGTGGATTTGGGAAGGGGGAGTTGTTCCCCTGTGTGTTTACCAGGGCCTCTTGTTCCTGCAGTGGAGACTGTCAGGGGAACAGAGCAGAGCTGGTTCTCCTGGGCTGGCACTGCCAATCCAGTGCAAGGTGAGGATTAATTGTTTTCTCCAGTGTGGTGGTTTGGCAGGGAATAATCCTGCAGCATAGAGGCTGGAAGGGACTTCTGGAGGGTCTTTCTCCCAACTCTGAGGTCAGACCAGGTCGCTGCGTTGTCAAATATAATTCTGCCTTTTTCTGTATCGACTCCCCCTACCCAGGACTTTTGGGGCAGAAAAAACTACGTCCATTATTATCTAAGTTCAGTAAAGTTGAAAGGTGAATTCCAACTACACCTTGACAGTGGGCCACAGGGAAATCTCATCCTTTTTTCCTCTTCTGTGCAAATATATTTATTTTGTGTGCATTTATTTGTCTTTTTCTGGGCTGCAGCCCTTGTGGTGCCAAACCACTGTGTGTCTCCTTCTAATATCTGGTTTTTGGATGTAATGGGATCATCTGTTTCCAGGCTGGCAGATTTTGTGTTATCCTGTGAAGATGTAGTGACAGACATGAGTTTTCAGCAAGAATGAGGAAGGAAACCTCCTTCATGGCTCGTGAGTACTTTTATGCTAGAAAAGAAATAAACTGCAGGGGAAGTGATGGTCTGGATGGATTGGTGGTGGCTTAAGGTTTTTTTAGGGCTGAATTTTGATTTTACCCCTTGTTGGTGACACAAGTTACTGGAGCTCAGTCCAGGTACTGAGAATCAAGAGCCAGACTGGGCCTATCCAGGCTTGGTCACAGATTCAACCTCCAGCTGTTCCAGTTGCTTAATTAATAATCCCTTTTGTACAGATTAGGGGTGTTTTGTGCCTTCCTCTGTTCATAATTCTGGGAAGGTTTTTTTTTTTTAGTTACTGCTGTCTCCTATTTTGAAGAGTGAACACCAAGAACATCCCAGAGGCTGTTCTCTGATAAACACAAAGCAGCCTTAAACAACACTGGCATCCTTAATTTCTCAGGATGATGCATCAAGAATGTATTTTACTATTGTGTTTTACTGTTGTATTTTAAATTCAGGCCTATTTGCTTAAATTTATTTTTAAAAAACAGGGAACACTTGAATTTCCAATGCCCCAAAATCAGTAGTGGAATTGAATCTTATCCAGAAACTAGTTTCTGAGCTGATTTCAGAATCACACTCTGGGTTTAGATGGGGTATTATTTATTCATGGGCTGTCAGTTTATATTTTTCCAAGGGACTTTATTGGAGTTTTTTGGGGATTTTCAAGTGTTCTCTGTTTTTACAGGCTCTAACCAGGGATGTGGGACTGAATCGTATCCATCCAACACTACTTCACTGGTATATTAGAAATATCTTAATGAAGGGAGAAGCTTCAGCATGGAAGTTACAGTGATTTTTTTTTTCCATGAAGGACCTAGAATTTGGCTCACTTAAAAGAGTTGTTGATATTATGTGTTTTTGGAGGCCAAATAAACCATAGGACCTCACTTCAAGGTAGTTGGTGTGTTGTTTTTTAATGTATAAATTCGGGGGGGGGGCTGTAATTTTTATTTTTATGGTGAGTTCTGCTCTGACATTTCCTATCTCAGAGGTTTGGGATTTTGGCTTGCAGGGGTTTGGGGTTTTGTTTTGGTTTTCTTTTCTTTGTTTGTTTGCCTTTTTGTTTGGTATTGTTTTGTTTGTTTTTTAAATTATTATTTTTATTGTTAAAATTTTTTTTATTTTTAAAATAAAACTAGAAATAAAAATAAGTGAAAATAAAAGTAAAAATAAGCAAAAATAAAAGTGAAAATAAAAATAAGTGAAAATCAAAGCAAAATTTAAGGCATTTAGACATAAAACACAACAAAAGCTTTCTGTCCAAGCAAGAACAGACAGGAATTTCTTTATCCAAAAAACAGCTTTACAGTCATGTCTACACATCCAGTGCTGTCTGAGAGGCTCCAGCTCTGCTCTTAAGCCTGGTCTAAAACATAGAATTGGTTTCTACAGAAGATGAATCAAGTAATACATGACCTCACTGCAGCCTCAGCCCCTGAGCTCCAGTGATAATTAATCAATTGGTTAATTGAACTGTTCCAGCTGTGGTTCCTTTAAACCCAACAAACTCAAACTCCTGCCCATGTGTAGAACACTACAAGATCTAAGACAAACACTTTGAATTTCAAGATAAACTAAATTCTTTTGACTCTAATAAGGGACTTTAAGAATAAACTTTCTATTTTAGTGACACTGCTGGGTCCCAAGGTGGAGTTTAGACCCAGCCTTCACCTGAGCTGTGCCAGGTAGGGTTTTTTCCTGATAAATTGCAGAATTAGGTGGGTTTTGTCCATTAGGTTGCAAATAGTCTCCCAGCAAAGAGGAAACAAGATCTGCACCATGTTCCATCAGTTGCCACCTGCCCATAGAGGAAAAAACCCCAAACCCAGAAAAAAGACATTTTTCCATCCTTTCATGGTGGACAGCACTCAGTGATGGAGCAGGTGATGGAACAGAGGTAGCACATCACAGGCAGTCAGGGTAGCACAACAGGTGTATCCCGAATATGCTGCAAACCAAACAAAAATTATCTGTTATCTAATAGACTCAAATAAAACCATCTCTCTACCACACTCGTACATCCAAGCAGGCACTGCATATTTTATTTTCCAACAGTATAACCCTGAGAGAGGAGGGGCAATTAAAGTCACCAGGGAGGAAGGTGAGCAAGAGGTAACTGCTGTTCTTTCAGCATCCCGGCACCAGTTCTGGAGACCAGAGACTCCAGTTTTTCCTGCACTATTAATGGCATGAGTTGTGTTTCCAAGCAGTACTGGCAGCTCATCTTTTAATCCAGGTAACTCATGTCCCCACCACAATATCACCACATGTGGGTATTCCTACCCAGCACATGTGCAGCTGAGTCCACTAAGCAGCAAAAGGACCACCAAGGAAATGTCCTTCTCTCAGCAAGACATTGACCCAGGGACTTCTTGGGTGACCAGTGGTGCTGTGTCAGTGATGGTCCCCATGAGGATAAGGATGTTCTTGGTGAACTCAGAACACCTGCAGAACCAGCACAATGGGGTGTCCCAATGCCAGTCTCAGCAGGCAGACACGATGCACGGACCTCACCACGTCCTGCAAGGCAACACACATTGTTAAGGTTAACGAACAGGGCAACCTGTTTTGTGAAACACATTGGCACACCTGAATTTTTAATTTTAATTCCCTGCCCTGAAATACAGTCACTGGGTATCTATTTTAAAAGCATGAGAAAAGAAACACCCACTAGGAATTCATATACTTGTCCACATGAGGCAAGACGTGAGTGACGTGAGCAGGACGAGACTCCACAGATATCAAGGGGAAAATAATACATTCCTCAATAAAGCTTCTCTAACATTTAAAATTCACGCATTCAGAAAGATGGTTTCTGGTCTGGAGTCCCACAAATTACAGTGGAGATACATGACAACTAAAAATTAATTTATCATCCCTGTCACACTGTGGAACTCCTGCTGAAACCCAGAGCATCCCACAAGCAGGAGCAACCTCCTCTCCACCATCCTGACACATGCCCAAGAATCTCCAGTCTCCCAGAATAAACTACCCCAGGCAGAGCTGGAAAACTTTTGCTTCCTTGACAGCACTTCCCCAGCTCTGCTACCCTTCTCTGGACACCCTCCAGCATCTCAATGTCTTTCTTGTAGTGAGGGACCCAAAACTGAACACAATTTGAGGTGCAGCCTCCACACCTTTGGATGAGATTCAAGTTATGCTTCCTCAGGGAGGATAAATAAGTGTGTACTGCTGACTGTTGTTTCTTAAATCACTTGAGTTAATAGGCAAGAAATGCATTAAGATTAAAAAAAAAGAAAAAAAAATTAGAAGTTCTGGAAGAGAGGAGTGACCTAGAAAATCTAATTGTCCTCTGAACAGCAATTGCCCTAAGTTTGGAAGCTAAGTTTACTAATTAAGCTGAAACAGTAGATTTTAGTGGTGCTTACAGTGCTAATTTCAACTCCTCTTTAAACCATGAGTCTCCAGCAAGTCTCTCAGCAATAACAGTAAAATGTTTTGCATAGGAATGCCTTACTGAGGGTCTGCAAAGCACCTCAGCTCTTCCTGAAGAGCTTCTTCCAGAAGCTTCTCCTCCTTCCAGCTGCAAACAGCCAGCCATCGTCCAAAGGCTTTCAAGACCAGTTCCTCCAGGCTAAAAGCCCGTTCCTGACTTTTGCCAGCAGCAGACGATTTGTGGGAAAGGGAAAACCTTCATCTCTCCCTTTCCATGCATTCTCACAGTCCTTAACCACTCACTGACTTCAATCTGAAAGCATAAGGGTCCCTATTCCTTCCAAACACTTCAGTGTTCTGGGTACCTCAATCATTTCCCCCAAATTTAACTGTGTAGCAGAGAATATCTGTCATTAAAATCACCAGTCTTAGTGTCTCCGTGTGCTAGTAGACAGGAAAAAAGGTAAAATGCAGGTATAACCTTGGATTCCAAAACATTAGCAACGTGTGGAGCAGCAAAGAGACAAAGCATCACTTTCTGACCAAGGTATTTTCAGAGAATCACAGTCCACACAGCCCATGGAAAAAGATTATCCATATCACTGCATCTCTGGGGACCAACAGCACAGACAGACCATAGGACAAATTCCTGCAAAAGGAATCCGATGTTATGTAGGAAAATAACACAGGAACAGCATCAGTTGGGTCAGTGTATATTAAATAATGAGGTCCCCGGTAATTAAACCCACCCAGACACACATCCTAACCCAACTTGGAGAGGCAGGGACAGCAACAGAATGGAGTGTCACAGCTCTGGATTCCCACCCTATTTCAGGGTCACCCGTGTCTGTCCTTAGGACACAAGCAGCACATGCAGTGATGGTTTTGGGGGGACCGTGTAAACTTTCCTCATCGCTTGCACATCACCCAGTCATGGAATCCCAGAATGGTCTGAGTTGGAAGCTTAAATCTCATCCAGTCTCACCCCCTGCCACAGCCAGGGACACCTTCCACTAGCCCACGTTGCTCCAACCTGGCCTTGGACACTTCCAGGGATGGGGCAGCCACAGCTTCTCTGGGCAGCCTGTGCCAGGGCTTCACCATCCTCACAGCCAAGGATTTCTTCAGTATCCCACCTAACCCTGCCCTCTGGCAGTGGGAAGCCATTCCCCCTTGTCCTGGCACTCCAGGCCCCTTCAATGAGTTTTATTCCCTTCCAGCTTCAGTGGGACAGGTGTTACAGAAGATGCCAATCTCACACTCAGGCTGGCTGGGAACTGCTCTACAAACACAGCTACAGCCACAACAGCCTCATGTCTTCTTTCTACTCCATTGACCCAACCAACCTTGGTCATATCTCAAATACAGGACAGCTCTATCACCCAACACGATGACAAGTAATTTTGAGCGCTCTGTCCAAAGAAACCCTGTTGGGCTTGGAGCATGATCCCACTAAACCTGATAAAACACACAGCTGGATGGTCGCTAAGTGTTTGCTCTTATTTACATCCATTCAAAGAAAAAAGAAACATCCTCACTAAAACCTACATTTTATGCAGCAAAACCCTCAGTAAGAGATTCAGCACTGCAAAGGTAACTCCAGGGCAGGAAAAACAACCAGTAAAAAGTAACATTACTGATCAAAGGGGAAAGAGATGGTTTTTGCCTTTCTTTTCAATCAAAGCTCAGTACATCAGGTTGTGACCTCTGCACGAAGCTTCCCGTTAATGGCAGCCAGTCTATAACAACTTGACACAGTGACCCTACTTCTGGGCCCAGGAGGATTATTAACAATCAGAGCATATCACAAGCTCTCACTCTGGTACAGGAGATCAACATCAGCCCCAGTTAAAGACAACCAGATCCTGGAGAAACCAGTGCTCAGAGGGCCAGTTTGCTTTAGAATCCCAAATAACTGTCATGTCTGTGTGGGTGCCAAATGTGGGAGCCCAAAATGCTGCACTCACCTTGGTTTCTTTGCTCCTCAAGGTTCTTTTGTGGACAGCTGCCAGCAACAGAAAGCATTCATCTCCTTCCAGCCCTGCTCCAAAAGGAGAAAATACAAAAATAAAATACAAGAAATAAAATAAAATACAAAAATAAAATAAAATAAAATATGCCATGCTTACTCTTCCAAGGAGCTCCCATGGGGCTGGGACTTGCAATCACCTTGAGCCAAGAAGGATGTTTCTGACCATCCCAAACTTGCTTGAGTTTTTGGAGCAGTGCAGCTCAGCAGGGACGTGTCCAGACTAAACAGGCTCCTGCACTCCTTAGAGGAGGACAGTAAAAGTGTTGAGGGATAGTAAAAACAATGCTGTTTGTGCTGCCTCGTTCACCCAGCCCAGCCCTCAGCCAAGCATGTGGCACAAACATTTTAGATGCTGATGATGAACTTTTTGATGATGATTAGTGATGTTCCCTCACTAATCCTCCTTAATGACATCTTTGAAATTTGGTTTTGATCTTGGTGACGGGAAGCACCTCCCCACACTGTTCTGCTGCAAACCAAAGGAGACACCAACAGCAAACCAGGCACCCAGAACTGAAGGGTTTTTTGGAAGTGACCAGCTCCAGGAAGGGAATAAAGCTGTTGGAGAAAAGCTGAGATCACTGCAGGGGTCTCACTTACCAAGACTATCCATATGCCCAACCCCTACCAGCTGAAGCCACGATCTTGCTTTAAGGGTCTCTCTCCAAGCTGGGCCCTGCCCAGCAAACACCCTGTCTCCCAGACACACCAAAATCCATGCCAAACCTCCTTCCTCACCTATCTAACTCTGCTAAACACAAGCAGGAGAGCAGCTGCCTGCCAGTGCACACAGGGCACCTCCATCCTTTCCATCCACTGCCACCCCCCAGGCAGATGAGTCCATGTTAAACTCCACACAGTCCCATCCCTCCAATATTTCATCCACCCCCAAACCATTCTGAAGCCAACGCTGCCTTAGCCGTGCCTTCGGCCTCGAGGCATTGTATTCAAGAGATCCATCAAGATGGTGTGTTGAAGTACTTTATTGGATACTCTGCACATTAAGCTTTGTACAAAAACCTCTCCATTAACACCAGAGTGAGCGACAGCCACCAGGAGCTTTGAACACTGGCTCAGCTCCCTTCTGAAGAAGCAGAAGTGAAAGTAATGTTAAAAAAATAGCCAGATTGGCCACACCAAGTTGGACCCCACCAGCAAACCAGCCCTGCAGTCTGAGCTGCAGCAGTGAGGATTAAAACCTCCATCCCAGACAAGTCTGGTTTGCTCTTGTGACCAAAGGGATGCACAGAAAAGGCTTCACAACTCCTGCTGTGCTCTGCCTCGGGGTCCTGCCTCCCACTTCCGATGCTCCTCCATCAAGTGCCACTGTAGTTTATCAAGACTAATTAAAAACCTCATCTCAAGAGCTCAAAGCCAGCATGGAAGAAATTTTCATGCCTGCCAGGGCCTCATTTGTCATCCGAGCTGCTCTCGGGCAGCAGGGCACTGCGGGAGCCCTTGGTGCCTCTGCGCAGGCACAAACCACAGTCCAGCTCCACGTCGATGTCCCCGAACTTCAGCTGGCAGGACTCGTTGCAGCTGCAGGAGAGACAGTGACAGCGGTCAGGTGTTTGTGAGCGGCAGGAACCGTCCTTGGAAGGCTGCTAAGGACTGTCTGCCTGCGGTGGTAGCCAGCTTATCCTTCCCGGCCGAGCCACACTTGGACACTCATGGACACCCACTTTTCTCATCCCATGACACACACCAGTGATGGATTTCCCAGCCTAGCATGGGGTCTAGGGATTGCTCCTGGCCCCCCAGCTCCTGCACTGCTCCAGGCCCCCCAGGCCCCTCTCCACCACGTACCAGCGGGATGCAGCCGCGTTGGTGCCCACGACGGCGAGAGCGCCCAGGTAGTGCCAGCAGAAGCACATGGTGAGGAAGGTCAGGTTGCTGGGATCGCTCTGATCCCAGCCTGGTCCTCCCCAGGGAGGGGACAGCACAAACCCAATCTGGTCATAGACAAAAGAGATGTCAGGCTTTAGCACATCCCTCCTCTTTTCCTCCTGATTTTAGCCAAGCTGTTGCAGCTGACTATGAGCACAATTAACCCCAAGTAACACCTGGAGCATGGCCCTCGGCACCCCCAGGCACCCTTGTCTCTCCAGACTGACATAGGGGTGGGTTTCAGGAGGAGATGGATTCTCTGCAGACAATCCTTAGGGTTTGCAGGGCAGCCCAGCATGCCCAGAGAAAGACGATATCCCAAAGGTGACATTGCCAGGCTGTGCATTTCCCCCTAGGCCCAAAGCTGGCTGATTACATGAGAGACTTCCAGATATTTCCAGTTACATGGAACAAGCAGAGGAAGAAAACGGACCTAATGAAATGAATAAAAACTCTTGATTTTGGTTTCCATCTCTTTTGGGCTCCGATTTCCATTTTCCAGCCATTTCCAGGTCTGTCCACACTGCCTATATTAGACATGCACTTCTCCACAATGACAGCTCTGGCACCAAACCTCATTTCCTCTTCTTATTTACCATGATACACCAACCAGCCTACATGTTTAACCCCAACAGATGTGCCATAAGGGGCAGAGCAGCCCTGCTCCGCTCATCTTCCTGGGTGCAAAGCTCAGAGAACAATGAATACACGTGGACCTGCCAAAGCCAAGAGCCCTGCAGAAGGAAGGAGCTGGTCCTGAAGGTCTCTAGGATGATGTGGTCTCGGAGGAACACCTCCAGGAGGGCACAGAGGGCTCCAGCAAAGATGGCCATGGCCAGCAGGGAGTGGAGGTGGTGATCCAGTGCAGCATCGCTGTAGTCACGGAAACAGAAGAGCAAACCTGCCAAGATCCACACTGTGTTAGCAAGGACACTCTGGGATCTGTTCTTTTTAAAAAACCATCTGAAAACAAACAACACTCTAGATTTTGCCATGATCTGCCTGGTGGGAAGAGCCAGACATCAACCAGGTTGCTGTCCCAACCTTCACCCTACCAACACCACACAGCCCTGGCACTTGGGTCTGTTCTGCCCCCCGAAGAGCCCCTATTCCTGCAGGGCCCCCTGTGCCCCAGCCAGAGCTGTAGGGCTGCCAGAAGGAACGCAGGGCTGGGGACCTTGAGCTCAGAAGATGGTGGGGAGCTTTGCATCAGAATTTGTCCCTCTGTGCATCCAATCAAGGCGGGGGGACAACACCTTTTTGTGACTCCAGAGAGAGCCAGCTGCTTGTCACCAGGAGCAGCACATCCCTCGAGCATCCCCTGTACACCTGGGCCACCCAGCTGGATGGAATCCTTCCTATGGTCGGGTTCACATTTAGGGAGGAACAGGGAGGGGGTGACTTCAGCACACAGCCAGTGCCATCACACCTCCACAAACCTTCCAGCTCTGCCTGCACGAAGCCTTGCTGGTCCCAGAACAGCCCAGGAGCTGTCACACATCTGTCACACATCCATGAGCCCCGTGGTGCATCCCTGTCCCGTGTCCTACCCTGCCCCAAGCACCAGGTGGGGCTCACCTTCGATGAGCAGAGCCACGGACAGCGAGAGCCGGTCCAGGCCGGGCGGCAGCTTGAGCCGGGACTGCGAGACCATGTCCATGATTCCAGAGAGGAGGAAGAAAAGGTAGATGGTGGAGTAGTGCCAGTGGGTGAGGTCTGTCCAGCTGTGCGTCTTTGGGCTGTACAGCTGCAGGTGGGGACCGGTGGGGACAAACTGCTCTACCAGGATCCCTGGACAGAGAGGGGAAAGGTCACCCTTGTCTTTTCACACAGAGGAAAGGACAAGGCTGCAGGAGAACTTCCCTTGCAGGGCTGAAGCCCAGAGGAAAACATCACAGTGTGCCACCAGCACATCCCCAAGCCCTCCCACACCAGCTGCAGATGTTTCCCATTACAAACAGCCCCAGTCTTATGGGACAAAGCAGTTGCAGCATCATTAGATATTGGGGCAGAGACTCATCATCATCTCTTACCTACTAGAGCAAAGAGAGCTTTGAGAGCCCCCTCAAAGATCTCTGCACGCTGGGTCCCAGAGCTTGGCTGGCCCTCAGCATCACCTTTCTTCCTCAGGTACTTCAGGGGGTACCTCACGGACCACCAGAGACCAAAGGTGAAGAAGAAAGTGCCCCGGAGGGCACTGCCGAGGAAACTCGTTGGCATCGGGCTTGTGTTCTGGACCTGCAGGGACAAACAGTGCCTGGGGACTGACCCAAGGGAGATGTTGGACTGCTCCCTTGCTCAGCATCCTCAGGGATCCACATCCCAACAAAGAGGGTGTACGTGGCTCTGCCATCAGCTGTGAACAAGGTGGGACATCACGCGGGGAAGCTGCCACTCTGCCCCACTGTGCACACGTGTGTGCATAGATGTGGCTGCACACATAAAGTCATCAGGACTTAGTGCCAGAGAACAATGTATAATATAGCACCCAAAAAAGCGTAACACCCGAGAAAACATAACAAAGTTTTTCCTAATAAAAAGCAACATGACAATTATTTCCTTAGACCATAAACTCCCTCCAAACTAGGCAATTACCAGGGTGTGAATCCAGCCCTGGATTCAGGAGCTCCAGCCAGCCAAGGCTTTGGCAGGAGGAAGCAACCCAGGAACCATTAACATTTCCAAAAGGAGCCTCATGTATATTCCATATAACCTTTGTTTGACACAAGGGAAGAGATTTCATCTCCAGAGGAAGAGATCCAAGACTAAAAGTCTTGACATTAAGTGGGATCAATGCCACTGAGCACCATGCAGGATGGAGAGGAGCAAAGGTACAGCAAATTTATAGCCTGCAAAGTATTTAAGCCCATACCCAAATTCCTAGAAAAAAATCCCAGTGCAGCAAGTGCAGAGGGAATAAATAATGATATAAGTGCTTAGAGCAGTAAGCCTTTGATATTACCTTGGGGTGGTCTTGTCCCTTCCAGTAAGACCTCTCTCCTTGCCCTCTGTAAGCTTCTACCACCTAAGGAGGACTCACTTTTCCCCTCCACGTGGTTTTCCGGTCCTTTTCTACAGCTGGGATGCGCAGAGAGGAAGGCATTACTCATCCCAAAGCTCCCACACCGACCTGCCCTTGCATCACAAATCACATCCTCACCGTGTTTATAAATACCAGAGCAAATTGCAGAGGCTGGATGAACAACTCCAGCACGTTTGCCAAGTCCTCCCACACTAGAAAGTAATTAGGCACTGCAAAAGGAGGGTAGGATGTGGCAAGTGCCTGGGGGGAGGGAGAGCTCTGCAAGACATCCCTGGTCGGGGCTGCAGCGCCCAAGTTGGTTGGACTGGCTCAGCACTGAGTAGCAACCGTGGGTTTGGATGTGGAAACCATCATCATCCATTGCATCTGTGGGACACAGACAATCCAGGGAAGGCTCAAAACTGTGTTAAGGTTTCCTTCCAGGAGGGAAGTTACTAAACAGTCTTTCAGGGAGGTGAGAAACGCCCCGTCCAGGAGCTGGTTTGAGGACCAGGGATGGCTCTCTGCTCTATTTTGGGTGCCCACATTAGGGTGAGGTGGCCCATGCCCCAGGAGAACCCAGGTCTTTCCTGATTATAGCCTGGACACCCAATCCAGGGCACTTATCTTCCCTGCACAGACATCTACATGCCAGAGTGACTAACAACAAATGCAATTAAAGCCCATTTAGGCAGCACACAATTGCACGATATATAACCAAATTTTACCATTGTCCTGTTGTGACTGCCAGGGCAACAGCCTGGGGCTGGAGTCAGGAGCATACCCTGATCCAGAGACGTCAGGAACGTTAATGTGACATGATTAACTGGAGGAGAGGAGAGCAGAGACATCGCAGAGCCCAGAAATGACAAATGACATGTCCCCCCTGCAGCTCCAGAGGGTGCTCCAAAGTCACAGCAGCATCCAGCATTAACCCAGAGATCCATCGCCCCACATCCACCAACCATCCCCCCTTCATCTGAGTGACCAGCAGACCCAACCCACTGTTCCAGAGCTGTCCCTGGGATCTCTTACCCTGACCATCCCACTCCCCAGCAGAGCAGCCTCGCTCTACAGGGCCAGGGACCCTTTTGCTTTGAAACCTCTCAGCAGCTCAATCCAGCAAGGCTTTGGGGAGCTGCCATGAGTCCCCTTTGCTTCCCAGGACCTGGACACAGCACAGAATCATTGAATGGTTTGGGTTGGAAGTGATCTTAAAGGTCTCGTAATCCCACCCCCTGCCATGGGCAGGGACACCTTTCACTAGACCAGGTTGCTCCAAGCCCCATCCAATGTGGCCTTGGACACTTCCAGGGATCCTGGCATGTCCTGGGACATCTCTCCCTTAGCAGGGATATCCCAAACCCACCCTTAGTCAAGCAGAAATGTGCATGTAACCCACTCAAAAAACCCCCACCTTCTTTTATAAAACAACCACTCTTTTGCAGTGAAACCAGACATGTTTCCAAGCAACAGTCCATTTGCACAGCTCATATACTTGAAGCACAGGAAACATCCACAGAGCCCCTCAACCAGCCCAGCGAGTCCAGCCCTTACACCCCTCACCCCCAGCTGCCCCCACCCCGGCACTGAGCCCACACTCACATAAAAGCTGATTAAGCTTCCAGTGAGCAGAGCCAGGGAAGAGCAGAGACACAGTGTTATTTATTCCTCCTGTGAGCTGGTTTGTCTGTCAGAGCCCCTGAAATATGGCTGCAGTCAGAAGTTATTACCTGAGCTGCCCTTCTCCCCCCACAGCTCCCAGGCTGTGCTGCTCTGCTTTAACATCCATATGGGAGCTGCCTGCTCTGCTTAGGAAGCCTTTCCTGACTGCTCCCAGCCTGCCCAGGTTCAGCTCAGGAGAGACAGCATTCCTGCCCAACTTCCAGGCTCTCCCCCGGAGCCATTGCAGCTCCAGATCCATCACTATTCATGATTTTGACCCCACTTGCCCCAGCTGATGAGGGGGGATCAATCCTCAGAGGGTGCCATCCCTGTGGATACACAAGCATTCCCTACAAGCGCCCCATCAGCATCCCAGAATAGCCAACTTGTACACAGATGGCAAGACCAGCACCTGGCCATGGATGTTTGGAGGGTCTCCCTTATGTGGATCCTCCTCCATCCTTGGACACTTCCAGGGATGGGGCAGCCACAGCTTCTCTGGGCTATCTGGGCCAGGGTCTCACCACCCTCACAGCCAAGAATTCCATCCCAATATCCCATCTAACCCTGCCCTCTGCCAGTGGGAAGCCATTCCCCTTGTCCTGCCACTCCATCCCTTGTCCCAAACCCCTCTCCAGCTCTCCTGGAGCCCCTTTAGGCATTGGAAGGGCTCTAAGTTCTCCCTGGAGCCTTCTCTTCTCCAGGCTGAACAACCCCCATGATGTACCTCCAAAACACAGTGAGTTCCTAAAAAGGGGATAAAACCATATATTTCTGGCAGACTGCCTCCATCAGCACCATTCCACCACCATCATCACCCTGAACTTTGGTCTCCGAGAGATGGACTCTCCACACCTCCCTTCTTCCCAAGCTCCAGCAGCCACAACCATCCCATGACACAGCTGCTCACTGGTGTATGGGTGGAAGAGTTTACCTGTGACTCCTGCCTGTCCTTCTCCCTCTCCAGAAGTGTCAGCAAGGAGGTTATTACTCGGAAGAGGCAGATAAAGGGAGAAGCCAACACGGGGAGGTGGCCCTCAGACAGGATGTTTGGAGCTGAACATCCTGCAGGCCAGTTCAAAGCACGCTGAGTCAACCAGCTTTCCCAACCTGGGACACCTCCTGTCTGCTCTTAAAAAAACAACCAGCAACTCTTCTGCAGTTTGCAACAAAAATCAGGAGGAGCAGCCAATTCCTGTTCCCATGGCAACCATGTATATTCAGTTATTATGATGGGCTTTGGGACGACTGGGAAAAGAGCCAAGAAAAGATAAGGCTGCAATGTGGTCTGACAGGGCCAGGCCCTGCTGGAAGTCTCTGAACTGGGTTGCCAGGGACATGATAACCCTTTTAGGGGGTCCAACCATATAAAAGTTGCCTAAGGGCAGGAGATTTTCAGCCAGGAGCTCACAAACCAGAGCAGAACCTTTGTGAGCTCCACCTCCCAGCCCACAGCAGCCAAGAAGGGGACGATGGCTCTCTCCCCCCCAGAATATGGGTTGGCAGGACACAGCAGTCTGTTTTACTCCTTTTTACCTCTCTAAAACTCAACACTGCCCAACACCAAGCACCCACAGACACAAACCATCTCTGACTTGCCCATCCCACTGCCAAGGATTGCACAGAGGAGCAAAGCAAGTGCCTCAAGGCAGAGAAACCCCACGGGCCACCTCAGTGTTCCCATCTCCCTCCACAGCACTGAACTGATGGTGCAGAAACACTCAGCATTGCTCTGGAGCCCTGTTCAAGCCCCCAGCCACAGGCACTGAAAACCACTCAGCACATTCCCAACACAGGATTTCTCCTGTGGAATTGTGTGAGTGTTTCTCTCCCATAAAACCAACCCAAAGCCACCCCCAGCAAACCCACAGGACAAGCCGTGCCCAGCGCCACACACGGGAGCCCCAAGGCTGGAGCAGCACAGAAGCAAAGCAGCTGCACAACCCTCCCCAGGGTGATGGGCTGTGCTCCAGCACAGCCAGAAAAGCCACCAAGCCATAGCCAGGAGCTTTTATTCCCATTATCTTCATATCAAGTGGGAGGAAGGAAGGAAAACAAGAGGCTGGTGGTGGTGCTGGCACACAACCATGCCACACACCCATCACTGCTCATCTCCAACAGTGCCTGAGGAGCAGGATGTGTGACAGAGGGACGAACACACCTGAAAAAGGGTCCTGGACCAGTAGGGAAGCCCAGAGAAGCAAAGGGGCTTCCACAAATGCAGTTTCACCCAAGTTTAAGCTCCAGGAGCTTGTTATAACACTGAATCCAAGCACAGGGAGAAATACACCCCTCACAGGAGTTCTTCCTTACACACCTACCCCTGAAAACAATACAGAAAAAGAAACATACCTTTTTTGCTGGAAGAAACCCAGGAGCACCATCAGGGACCTCTTCCAGCTCAGTTTTCCTTTCTGCAACCACCCACCTCTACAAACTCCAAAGGGTAGCTTAGCACAAAGCCCTTTCCCAGGCAATAGGAGTCAAGTCCTTGGGGAAAGTGGGGAAAGGCAAGCAGGGAGGGCAGCAGCTGGAGAGTGAGGGGAGGAAACAAGGCCCAGATGAAAAGTACCTGCTCAGAGGATCAATGTGCCTTTTTCCATGGAATTTAAAGGGCCAGCAAAGAGTAAAGCTCTTAGAGAAAGTTTCTATGAAAAGGCAAACTCGAATTACAGACAGTGACAGATGTTTTTGGTGTGTTGAATGGTTGAGGAACGGGGGTTTCTACCCTTTTGACCATCCCCACAAGAAAAATGAGGGTGAAACTGTGAGAAGTGGTTGTGAACAGCCCTGTGAGGAGAGACCTGGAGAAAGGATGGCAACCCCCCCCAAATCCCAGAGTCGGTCACACACACCACATGTGCTAAAATCACTGTGGGCACAAACAGATGCAATTCCATTCCAGTTCCAGCACATGCCTGTCCCCATCTTCCTCCCAGGGAGAGACTGGGGGAGGCAGATCTGTGTCCCACACCCTCCGGCTTCTCTAATGTCCTCAAGCTAAACCTTGAATTGAATTTGATTTCATATTTTTGTGACCCTCTTTTCCTTTTTCTCTCTCAGCTGTAACTGCAACATCCTCTCCCTGAAGGTTCATCATCAGCCTTGGTGCTAATGAAAAATGTGATAATGTTTGCCTCCTTCCCGGGGGTGGCAGGAGGCACAATCTAATTAAAGGTTTGCCAGCAGCTCGAGTGCTGCAGATGGATGGTTGTTTGGGAAGTGCAAAGGATTATTATGATGATGATGATGATGACTGCTAACACCAGATTTCATAAACAGGCAACAGGGGAGGTGAAGCAGGTGGTAAAAGCATAGGTGGGACTTGTTCTGCTGCCCACACCTTGATCTCAGCCCTACATTAGTGTGGTGTGCAGGGAGATCCTATCTCTGCCCAAGGAATGAGTGGCTCGTGGATGGGCTGTGCTGGGCTCTTGATGAAGGGTTTGTCTTTCCCGTGGCAGGAAGAGCCAACTGCCAGGAAATTTGGCTGCTCTGAGGGGTGTTGTCTGTGCTCCTTTGTAAGAGAAGGGCCGGACTGGTGGGAGGATCAGCAGCTCCTTCCGGCCGTGGACGAGCAGGTCACTTGAGTGACAAAATTCAACATCAGTTATACAAGAGAGAAAACATCTCTGGGACATCCCACAGGGCATCCTGCTCCTTTTACAATCAGTGTGGCTATGGATACAAATGCATCCCCCAGCCCACTCCAGCTGCATGGCCAATGGGTCCAAAACAAAGACACTATAATTCAATTTATAGAATCATAGAATTATTTAGGTTTGAAAAAAACTCCAGGATCATCAAGTCCAACCTTCGAGTCCAGCCATCATATGCTGAAAAAAAACAACTAATTGATATTAAAGTCGTGCTAAAAGCAATTCTCCCCATAGGACTGTCCTAAAATATCTATAGGAAATAAATGCCAAGATGGCTTGTGGTTGCACCCCTCTGTATAATAAACCACCTCCAGACATCTTCATGCCTTTGGGGACCTAAATTATTTACAAACATGTTTTTTAGCTAAAATGAAAATCCTTAATTCTCACCCAGAAATGAACCCCAATTGTAGTTCCTTCCTTAATCACAGGATCTCTCCTAATTCACTGACCTTCATACCTTGGGAAAGAATGTGCTCCAGAGCTGGAAAACAAATTAGTGAGTGCTCTGCTGACAGTCCTGGGATGTTTGTAGAAGCAGGGAGTTAATGAGGCAGACAGAAACTATTCCAGACACTGGGTGCTGCAGAGGGAAAAGGTGTTTTGTGGCCACATAGTGACAAGGGCCAAGGATTGAGAGCAGCAAAGAGAGTTGTGAAGAATTAAATAAACCCTCTCCCACTTTCAAAAGCAAGGAGTGCTTTCAAAAACCAAAGCCAGCTTTCATCTGTGTGCCCCGGGATGGAAAAAAACTCTGGATTTTGGACGTGGGGTGGCTGCAAGGTGACTGCAACCAGCCTGGAGTATGCTCCTGGTGCCACCTGCTACTGCCCTCCTCTGGCTATTTACTGGGAATAGTGATGCTTGGGCTGGTTCCTGAAAGAAAATAATTTGGAGGAGAGCAGAAATAATTCAGGGGCCTTTTTGCTGGTCAATGAACTGATCTCTGTCCTGCAGCACTGCAGTGACTTGGTTTGTCACCTTCCACCTGCCAATAGGAGGTGGCACCTGAAAAATGGGTTGTGTCTCATTGCAGCAGCAAGAGGAATTCTTGAGATTTAGAAAAGCTATTCGGCTTTGGCAGAAAAAGAAACATCTGCAAAATGCTCCTTGTGTTCAGCAGTTACAACTGAGATTTTATTGTGGTGTTTATCAGATGGATTTAGGGAGATGCAGCTCTGCTGCTTCACTCTCCTCACTCCGAGTCTGCACCTTCCAGTATCCAGCCCTGCACAATAAACTGGCTCAGCAGTGGGAATACAGGAAAGTTGGTATTCAAGGAAAGTTTGTTAGTCTTTATAGCACTGTTAGCAGCATTAATATCCAGGCTGTAGCTCTGGTGTCTGCAACAGGCTCTTTGCACATGGGGGATGGGGGTTAAAAGATGCCTTCCCTTGGACTTGCCAGGAGCTGCTTTTCTGTTCAGTCATGAACACAAGCACAAAAATCAGCTGCCATCCATCTCCCTCATTTCACAGCAGGGAGAAAACCTCAGTGCAGAGCATCCTTCCTGCCCCAGACATTGAGACATGAACAGTTGCAATTCACCTCATGCTATAAACATAAATATATATATGTATATATTTATTATATTTACTGGTTTTAATCCTCATACTTGCTACTGGCATATTTTCCTCCTGAATAGGAGGTGACATTTCCAGTTACTTTTTGCAAGAAATTAGCTGGCAAAGGTAGCCTAAAAACAAACCCTGTGCCTGTTTCATCTCCTTTCCAAGCTGAGGGGGTTTATTTTCAATGGAAAACTGGGACGTTTCATGACTCCCTGCTGCTTAACCGTGTATGTTACAGTCCTCCAGGCTTTGCAGGTCTGAGGGATGGATTTGTCTAAGCTATTATTACACAGTCTATAATTTATCAGCCTTAAATTTAAGGATATCAGCTCAGTGAGGATTTTTATTTCCCATTTATTCACTCTCTCAGCCTTTAAGTGAACATGAAAACGATTAACAAAACCCCTCTTTAGTTCAAAGCTGCAGTGATAACATTCGTATTGTGTACAATCAAGCCCTGCTGGTGCACAAATTGCCATAACCTCACATTCCACACTCTTTTTCTCATCCTCTTCGGGGTGGTGCCTTGCTCCAGAGGTACCTGACCTCAGCCTGGAGGTTTCCTTGACTTCAATCACAGCAGGTCAAAGTCTCCAGACTCTTGGAAAAGTCAGCTGGCCAAAGGATGCCCTCCATCCCTATGGAAACACACCTGGCAACCCATGGGATGAAGTAATCTTGTCATGTTGAATTTTCATGCCTCATTTTGTTGTTGAAAATCACTTAAAATGGTGCTTGCCCCTGAGCTGGCAATATCTGGGTACGGATGGAGGGCTCCTGCCCTCACAGGCTCAACCTGCTGCCCCACAGCACAACAGTGGCTCCTCTCACTCCTCCAAAACAGAAATATTTCATTAGGATTTTTTTCTTCTAGAAAACAGATTGTTCATGTATTTGGAGAAGAAGTTTGCAGCCTCTTCACTCTTCATCAGAGCCGCTCAGGAAGGTGGCCTGGGAGCTGGGGTCACCCTTCTGCTGCCGGACCCCCAGGCTGATGTAGGGTTCTCCACTGCTTCTCCTGAACCTCTGGAGGCACCTGTAGCACAGGAGCAATAAATCACTGATAGCAAAACCCTCAAACTAATGCCACTCACCAGAATTCTCATGTAGGGGTCCTGAAATGATGTTGATGGGGGACTGAGGGGGTTTTATTCTGTATAAAGTCTATTTGCTGCCTTAAACTGGACTATCCCTTCCGTAGCCCACACAACAGCCCTTAGAAAACCCCTTGAAGTGGGATAATGTCCCCTTCCCATCCCCTCGGAAAAGCCACACTGGGGGCTGGCACTGCTGAACCATCAGACAAGTGCTCTTGTCCCTCTGATGATTCACTGACGGCCAACTGCTTCAGAGTCCTTGCAAGAGAGGGGACAAAGTGTCAGGGGGACCTGGAAATGTTTTCATTTCTATATTGAATTAAAGTTTGACTTCAGCACTCAGTGCAGAGGGAAAAATGTAGTATGACTTCCAGGAGCAGCTCTGGGGGCTCCATTATTTGACTTCCTCCTGTTTAATACCTGTGCCTCCCACTGACACTCTTTTGCATTCTGTGCACTCAACAAATACTGTGTGTGCTTGTCACCCTGCCCTCAAACGTGCTGGAGTCTGAGGCTGCTTATTCAGCTGTGACTTTGTACTCTGGAAAGGGCTGGAGTACATCTGTGTCCCACTGCAGCCACCCCCATCCCTGCCCACCCCACTCCTGCCTCAGTTCCTGCCCAGCCATACCAGTAAGTGAGGGTGTAGTTTATAGTCAGGATGACCACAGCGGCTGCCCAGTGCCAGAAGAAGCACATGGTGAGGAACATGATGTTGTCATGGTCCTCCTCATCCCACATTGGACCCCCCCATGGCTGGAAGAGCACGACTCCGATCTGGGTGGAACAAGAAATTCATTAACTTGGGGAGAAAATCGTTAGAGAATCCCAGAATCCCAGACCGGTTTGGGTTGGAAGGGACTTTAGAGATCATCTCATTCCACCCCCTGCCATGGGCAGGGACACCTTCCACTCAGGTTGCCGGACACTTCCAGGGATGGGGCAGCCACAACCTCATACACCCTCACAGTGAATCACCTCGATCCCCGTGGTGACTGAGGGTCTGAGACAGTAAAGTCCAGCCTTGCAGAGAGGCCACACAAAGCCAGACTGTGCCCCAGATCTCTCTTTTTCTGTATGATATCCAGACACAACCGTCTCTGGGCATTGCAAACTCTGAGCCATCCTTTAAAACCCCCAAATTTAGTATTTTACAAACTCAGTCCAGTTTTTAACCTTTGAATAAAGGCTGGTTTGAGTTACTGGGGCAGAGAAAAGGGAGGGGAACTCAGATTATTTTCAGCAGCTTAGTTTTGGGAGCGATTATCTCCAATTGATTTCTTTGCTTCTCCAACTTCTCCCAAAGCGAGCAGCTGGCTGTATCTTAACTCAGCCATTTTATTGCTGGGGGCCTTTGCATCTTCCCACTAAACCAGAGGGAGGGTTGCAGGGTGCATTAGACACATTAAGCAATTAGTACTTGGTTGTTAGATACTGCAAAACATTGCTCGCTGGCTTTCGCTCTTCCCCCCAGAGAAGCGATAAGCCAAGACTAACAGCTCTTTCAGCAGGAGCAGCCAGCAGAGATGACCTGTGAGAAGTAAATTCTCAGTCTGGGTTATGAGCTATTTATGAAGCCAGCCTGGTAAAATTATCCCTCGGAGACGTGTGATTGGTATGTGATGTACAGCTCCTTCTCCTCTGTCCCCACTGTTCCCTCTGAGCAGGCACAACTGACCTGCCAGAACCACGTTCCCTGGACGATGGTGATGCCAGCTCTGAACATCTCCAGGACAATGTTGTCCCTGAGGAAAACCTCCAGCAGGGTGCTGCCAGCCCCAGTAAAGATGGCGATGAGCAGCAGGGAGTGGATATGCTGATCCAACATGGGCCGGTGGAGGACGTGGTAATAGAAGAGAAAACCTGTCAAAACACATGTCCTGCTTAGAGCAACAGCAGCAACACCAACTGTGGCCACAGAGCAGAGCAAATCAACTCCCTGGATGGTAAACTGAGACAGGTCACCATGTAAAGAAGGGACTCCACATGGCACCATTCCTCTGGGTCTCCTGGTATCCCACCATACTGGAGGGATGAGATGCCCAGCCTTAGGGCAGGAGGATCTGAGCAATACAGGAACCAAAGACAGGCTGGTTTTCTTCCCCCATCAGTGCCATTACCTTTCCCCTCATAACCAGGTTTCTGCTCTGTCCTACTTTCCTATTGCTAAACTTCACCGTTTCTTGGGAGTTGTAAATGATAAATTTCCTGTTATTACAAGCCAAACTTTGCCTGTTGAGGTGCCCCTGCTGCTGCCTCAAAAGCTGCTGTGATCATGAAGGGGAAAATAAGAGGAGATGTGCAGTATCTATATAAGCAAGACCTTCTTTTCCCATGGTGGGGGTTGGAACTAGATGATCTTTAATGTCCCTTCCAACCCAAGACTTCATATGATTCTGTGATCCAAGAGGGGTCTGGAATCATGGCTGGCAACTTGCAAGACAGCCAGAAGACAGAATGATATTCATGATGTGCTGTAGCCAGAATAAGTCACTTCAATTTGCCACGTGCCCTGCAAGCAGATGAGGCTGATGATGCCTGCAGAGCAATCCGTGGCTCTCGAGGGGAGCCCAGGGCAGGGGAACAGCTCTGAGCATGTCAGATGATGCAGCAGCCACCAGCCATTCATCATGAGGGAGCTCATTCTGCTGCTCCACACCATGGTCTCCCCAGAAATCCCAAACCAAAACCTACTGATGCCTGTATTTCCCATCTCATTCCAGACTGCCCTGCAATAATATATCACCTACAATGTGTAGGACCTCCAGAGGCATTCCAAGTAATATTCCAGTCAGGCAAGGCAAATTTTAGTCCTTCTCTGACTCTGTCTCACTTGGTGTGTTCAGCTGGAGAAGAGGAAACTGAGGGGAGACTTCATTGCACTTACATTTTCCTCGGGAGGGGTAGAGGAAGGACAGGCCCTGAGCTCTGCTCTGGGGGGACCAGGAACAGCACCCAGAGAATGGCTGGAGCTGTGCCAGGGCAGGCTCAGGTTGGATCTCAGGCAAAGGTTCTTCCCCCAGAGGCTGATTGGGCACTGCCCAGGCTCCCCAGGGCAGTGGGCACAGCCCCAAGGCTGCCAGAGCTCCAGGAGGGTTTGGATGATCCTCTGGGGTACAGGGTGGGACTCTTGGGGATGGGCCTGTGCAGGGCTGAGGTTGGACTGGATGGTCCTTGTGGGTCCCTTCCAACCCAGCATGTTTTGTGATTCTGTGATCCCTCCCCGAATTAAGCACCACCTTCTTCTACCAACCTTCGACAAACACGGCCACGGACAACATGAGGCGATCCAGGCCCCGTGGCACCACCTGGGAGATGTAGGTGAGGACATCCACCAGCCCGGAGAGGCCGTAGAACAGGTACATGGTGGTGTGCTGCCAGTTCATCAGCTTCACCCAGTCCCGGCCGGCCCCGCTGTACAGGTACAGGTGTGGCCCGTCTGGCACGAACTGCTCCGCCAGCATCCCTGCACAGACACACAGCAGCTGGGGGCCTGTGGGGAATGCTGCTTCATGCTACTCACTGCTGCTGGAGGCTTCTGAAGCAACAGCTTCAGGTTTGCATCAGGGAGAAAAGACTGCAGGAGAAACTCAGGCCTATTAACACAAGCTCAGCTTTGGGAAGGGGGAGAAGATTTGGTCTTTTCACATCAAACTCTACCAGAGATTAAGGCAACATGAACATCAAGGATGCATCCAGGCTGCCCAGGGAAGGGGTGGAATCACCATCCCTGGAAGTGTTCAAACACATGTAGATGTGGTGCTCAGGTTCATGGTTTAGTAGTGGACCTGGCTAATGGTTGGACTTGAGGATCTTAGAGATCTTTTTCAACCTTAATGATTCTCTGGTCCTTCCATATCTGAGCCAGTTTGTCTGGAGTCAGGGCTCCAGTGCAGTCATCGCTGCAGGCTGGGAATTTACCCACATGGCAAATGAAATGTAAGCCTTACCTATGAGAGCAAAGACAATTTTCATTCCCCCTTCCATGGCATCCACACGCTGGAAACTGTAACTCCTGTGGGATTTCCTATTCGCTTTCTGGCTGAGGTACTGCAGAGGGTATTTCACAGACCACCAGAGCCCAAAGAGCAGGAAGAAGCTGCCTGGAAGTGCGTGACCCTTGAAATTCGCCATCCTGACAACCTTCTCTGGCTACAAGGCACAGAAAAACAATGTCATTATTCAACTTACACCAGTTATTTGGCATAACACCGGGAAAAATAGGATTTCCCTTGCACAGAGGCCTGGAAAAGGCTTGACCTAGCACATAGGAATAGGTCGGAGAACTGGAAAACCCTCCAAGGGTGAGAGGTGGGAACAAATGGGACCTCTCTGAGGTCCTTGCCCCAAGATTAGAAAATGTCCAAAAACGCCAGACTAGTTTAGCAAAATCCCTAAATCTGCCACAATCTCTGACACATCCCAGCCTGTACCTTGCATTCCTGGGATCCCTCCCAGCAGCAGTTCCTGTTTTTCCTGCTCTTCTGCAAGAATGAGCAGACTAGGGAAGGGGGCTTTTTGGGACCAGGTAGGAGACATAATACACAGGGGAAGCAACAACGTCTAGGGGTAAGCGCCAGTGAGTTTCTTTAGCTACTTGAATAGCCACAGAAGTCCAAAATGTTTTAAAATTCCTGAAATTATTTCAGCCTATAGAGGGGGGAAATATACTCTGCATTTATTCCACAAACCAAAGCATTTTGTTAAAAATAGAGCTTCCCAAAAGCTGCTGGAAACAAAACACTGTGAGTTTGGGCAAACCAACCAACTCGCTCCCTGCATCCTGACCTCCTCACACTCTTCCCTCCCCAAGGCACCCCTAAGCCAGAATTTGCAGGGAGGATCCCAGCCAGGCTGCCCCTCCATGCCAGAGCACCCTCCCCCCCTCTCCCTCCCCCCCATTTGTGGGGAGCCAGGGGACCCATTTCCTGGGACAATTACACCAATTAGCCAGGCTGGCTCCTGTTTGCCATTTGCTGGTTTGCTTAATTAGGTGGAGAACTGATTAGTTCTTTCATGTGGGCTCCAGAGTATGTTCAGGGCCCGCCTGGGTGTGAGGGGGTGCCAGGCTGGGCAATTGGGATGGCTGGAATTGATAACAAAGGCTGTGCTGCTGGCGCCCAGGACGTCCTTCTCCAGTCAGTGACCTCCTCTCTGTGCTTAACACCAGGTGGAAAACATCCCCCTCGTGGGGTGGATGCTTTGGAGCTGGACCTGAGCTCCCCATCCCAGGCACCCACATCCCGATCATCCTTAAACCACCAGTGGCATTTTGGCCTTCAGTCTCCACTCGCTGGAAATATAAACCAAAAATGCTCTTCTGCTGTTGCACAAAGATAATTTGGGTTGAATATGGCTCACTGCTGTCAGCCTCGGAGCGGGAGAGCCGTTCCTTGGCCTTTATTAATGTCTGATTTCAGTCAGTTTGTCCCAGGGACACCTTGTTTCATCCCTTGAAGTCCATGGCTGATGCAGGTACCATCTCCCAGAGGTGTCTGTCCCCAGGCAGGAAAATCCCTGTAGCCAACCTGCCTGATCTGAGCTGGTTTAACCAAACAGCTCATCCAACACTTGGTGGGGAGCAAACATTGGCTCCTTGTGCAAACACCATCCCAGCACGTGCAGCTACACACGGCAGTGACGGGCTGATGCCCTCGTGGTCACACCAGGCTGGTCCCACAGTCCTGTCCTCACCAAATACCTCTGAGCTACCAGTGGGTTCAGGAAAATTAATTTAGGAGGGGACTTTCTAAGCTGTGCACAGAAATGGTGTTTTCTCCTGTACTCACTGGTAGCTTTGCGGGTTGTTGTGAGCAGCACTGCAAAGGCTCTGCCTTAATTCATGACTTCAAAGGAGAGATGTATTGACAGTGGGTACATCGGGTAATTGAACAGAAAATCAAAGCAGTGCTGGCATGGTCCAGTGGGTTAATATAATCATCCCTGTAGTCCTGTCAAACAGACAACCAGGGAATGGGAGCATCCACCTGGATCCCTGTGGTTAAGAGAGCAGCATTCCCAAGCCAGAGAGAGGGCTGGAAAATCTGTATTTTCTGGGTGAGCAGAGAGTCCCATCATGTACCTACAGTGAGGTAAAGGTTTTAAACTGAAAGAGGGGAAAGTTAGATCAGATACAAGGAGGAATGGTATAAAATCAGGGTAATGACTGGAAGCAGAACTAAATCCACCCCAGAATACCACAACGAGAACTACTGCAGCCATATTATGCCATGTTAATGGTATAATTATAAAAGGACCACAATAATGTGCAGGCAAACATATAACTCTATGAGGTAGCTCCAGCAGTTACATGTTAAAGGCAGATACACAGTGAGACCTTCTTTGATGAAGGATGTTTTTTTGGCCACAGTACCTCAGCTGCTGTCAGTCTGTAGGGCTGGGTTTGATGAGCTCCTGCAGGTGCAGATTTGGCATGAGGAGAGACCCAAACCCTCCCTGGAAGGCTGGAAACAGCTCCATAATTTCCAGGTTCATGTCAGTGTCTTTTCACCTCTCATGTCATTGTGAGAGACACATCTTAGGGTTTCCCTGCTGAGATCAACACAGTCAAACTGGGTTGACCTGAAGGATTAACCTCAATTAAAGATCAGTTAGATGGAGCATGCATGTCTACCTCACAGTGTCTGCACAAGCTGGACTGAGCTCGGTGGGGTGATGGGGGCTGTTGTGGGGTTGCTGGAGTCCATTCCTGCCCGATCCCTCACTAGCAGGAATCACCTGGCTCAGCTGGGACATGTGACCAGCAAAACTCTTTCTCCTGCTTCTCTTTCTCCTCTGAAAACATGCAATAGGTAAGCACAGGAGAAAAACTAGCCACAATTATGTTTGTGCCTCAGGGCACAAACAGCCCCTGTTTATCCCTACAGCTCCTAAGGAAGTGAGACTTGCCTGCAATCAGCAGGGAAAAGAACAAGCTGGAGGTCCAGTGGATGCTGAGGTTGGTGGCCACAGCCACCTTCCCAGGACATCCCTGCTGAGCGTGACTTTGCCCCTCCCCTCATCCCCTGACCCCGTGTCCGATGACAGACCCGTGTCCCCGCTGGCCTGTCATTAGTGCACTTTACCCCTGTTTATTACGATGCCCTGTGCTGCGTCAGCTTAATGATTTACTGCTTCATCTGCTCTTATCACCTCCCCGGGGAGCTGGTTCCTTCTTGGTTCGCAGCTAATGCACCAACCACCCAGGGAGGCAGCCGGGAGGATGGTGAGGAGCCCAGCGAGACTCTCCCCTCCTCCTCTCGCCCTACTCTGGCAGCCACAAAACCTCTTTTCAGCCAAACCCTGGGCCATTTTACTTTTCCAAGTGTCTCGTTTGTTTACTGAGATTTTTGGGGTTTTTTTAAAGGTTTTATTAGTGCATTGATAGTGTCTCAGTCAGGGCATCACTTCCATTTTCCCAGCTTGGAATTGCAGTCTGAAGTTCACCAGTGGAAACAGCTCGCAGCCATCACCACTACAATTAACTCTGCCCTTCACCCTCTGTAAATCAGGCAGTTCAGATACAACAGAGCTCGTTTGCTTGCTGCAGGACCTGCACTTGGCTCTGGGAGCAGCTGCGGGTGACAGAGACGGTCCCCAGGGAAAAGCTGACTCAGGGAAGAAGAGAAATGTCTTGGCTTGCAGAAAAAGAAACAACCGAGGCTGAGCTGGGGAATGCCACTGAGATGTGTATCTGGAAATAACAAAGCCATTTCCAGAGGGGGTTCAGGTCTCCCCTCATGCTGAATCTGCAGCTGCAGAAGCTCATCAAACCCAGCCCTTCAGACTGACAGCAGCTGAGGTGCTGTGGCCAAAAAACCATCCTCCATCAGGCTGGTTGCCCTGAATGTTCTCCGTGTGTAGCCCTGAATACAATGCAACCCACAGCCCAAATACTGGTACAGACACAGAGGTGAGAGATCTGTGCCTCTGAGGACAGAAAGACGACACCCAAAAGATGTCAGGAGAGACATCACTGACAAAGAAAAGCTCTCCTGTATCCTGCACCGCCTCACTCCACTACCAGCACTGTCTTATTTGTCTGCAGAGACATTTCTAATCATAGCAGCACTTCCATTAGCTCCCTCAGGAGCTGGATCCCTAATGCATTAATGTCAGGCTAAAACCCCATTCTGAACCATTTCATCCCATTATGGTCAGGTTTTTTCCTCTTTGCCTCACCCATGCTGGGGAGTGTTAACAGGGACACTGAGCAATCGTGTTCCTCATCCTGGCGAGCCCAGATGTGTCTGCAAAGCCAGGAAAGCAACTTTTCTGCCTCTAAAGGATCCTTAAGGGTTTTGGACTTAGGTTAAAAAATGATCATCATCATTGGAAACTAATAAACGCAATTGTCAGGGAGTATCTGAAGGACCATCAGGTGTTGCAGGAGCTTGTACGGTGACTGCAGAGAGACAGAGAAAATAGACTGAGATAATCCAACCCAATGAAATGGGAAAATTTGGTGGGGAAGTTCAAACTGGGATGAAAGCTTTAAACTCAGGATGCTGGACCTGAGGTCTGTTTAATAGACACATCTGAAAAGAGTCACTGGGGGAGAGAGACACGTAAAAACTGGTGATGGAGAGATTATACTGCTCTCTGTCTCCTCTTCTTTATGCTGCCTTTCTTTGCCTGTTTTATAAGCTCCTGTTTCAGGTTCTCCATCCCAATCTGTGCTCCAAGCCCTGTCATCAGGGAAGCAGCAAGAAGCAGCTCCAAGTTACAGCCCAGCAGAGAAAGCTCAGAAATAAAACAAAGCCAAAGCCATCTTAATTACGGGGGCTCAGAGCAGGCACTTCATCACCCTTTTCCTTCACTTTACGACCAGCACTTGTTTGTTTGTGGTTTTACGGCATTGAGGTTTGAATTTAAAAATTATCTGTTTGGGGAAATGCACGCTACCATCTTAAAAGCCATTTTTCTTCACCTCTGCGTAATGCTTAAGTGACTAAAGTGCTTTCTAAAGGGGGTGGGTGCCATCTGTGCCCCAAACTGCCCCCCCGGCTCTGAGATGTGCCATGATGGACTAGCCCTGACTCAAATAATTCCTATCACCTTACAGGTACCAACCCAAAATAAACTCAAAGCCACATTATCACCACCAAAAATGCCACAAAAATCAGGATTTATAGGATCCTAGAATTCCAGAATGGTTGGGGTTGGAAGGGATCTTAAAGCTCATCCAGTTCCATCCCCTGCCATGGGCAGGGACTCCTTCCACTAGGTTGCTCCAATCCCCGTCCAACCTGGAATACTTCCAGTCGTGGGGTATCCACAGCTCCTCTGGACTCCACAGCTTCTTTGGGCATTTTCCAAAGAGGAGAAGACTGCTTGTCCTAAAATTGTCCCAACTGCCCCAGAATGTGACACAGGGTAAGAGCTGTAGGTCTTCAACATTCCTCAAGGAAAACAACTAAAGAAACCATTTCTATTGCAATATTTCCCAGAAATATCCAATTATTCACCTACAACACATAACCCTCAGCCTGCTGAGCGCCACATCTGCCCCCTAGAGAGCTGTGGCCCCCCAGCATCCCCCTCCACCAGCACCCTGTGCCTCTGTGATCACATCCTGAGCTGCCAGAGACAGGCTGTTAGTTTTTTAACGATAATCCGGTAGGAAGAAGGAAGAAACCCTTCTCCTGCAGGAAAAGTGTCCCTGTTCATGGCAGAGAGGTTGGAACGAAATGAGTTTAAGGTCCCTTCCAACCCAAGCCATGCTGGGATTCTACGATTCTAACCTGCACTTTTTTGGGCACTAAAAGCGACGTTTCTGGGCACTTCTGCGGGGAGAGGAGCGTGGGGAGGGACTTTCTGGTTCAGTGGCCGGAGCAGCGATTTCGGCTAAGCTGCGAGGCAGAGGTTTCGCATTTAATTTGGCAGGGAGGGGAGCAGGGAGCCGGCGAGGGCTCCTCGCGGGCAGGGCTGGGGTCCGGGGGGGAATCGTTTGCCCCCCGCCTGCCCCGCTCTCACCTTTCCCTGCTTTCAGCCCCACACACCATGTTTATTTTTCAACTTCCTCCTTGGAAAACGCTGCTGCGGGTTAGCCCGGCTGTGCCATCGCTCCCAGCCCGGCAGGGACAGCAGGAACCCTCCCGTGCCCCTCCAGGGTGCTGGGACACTCGGTGGCTTGGGCAGGCAGAGCGCACCAACTCCCCCACCCCCCCGCAATTTGCTTTCCCAAGGGGAGTCGGTCCAGGTTTACCCCACCATGACCCCTCTCCTTTCTCCCTATGGGGTTTGGATCCAAACTGAGGGGTCCCCTAAGGGGCAGGCGGGGGGTTCCCCTCTCATCCCATGGTGTGGGGTGACCTCCCCCTCCCAAGCCCCCTCCCCGTGCCAGCCCTGGGCAGCAGAGCCTTACCTACCCCGTCGATGCCGCTGCCACACCTGCTCCAAGGTGACCCGCGCTCCTCCCCTGCCCCACCCGCCTCCTCCCTGCCAGCTCTGGGTGCCCACAGCCTCCCCAAACCCCAGCCAGGAGGGAAAAGTGGCCCTGGACACCAAAATTCCCCAGTCCTGTGCACATCAGGAACTGTCATTTCCAGTTGCTCCCCCAAAACTCTTCCGTGAGATCCTGAATTCTGGCTGTCTCAAGGCTTTCTCCTCAAAATCTTTATTTTCTCACATTTCATGGAATGATTACATTTCCTTCTATCAGACCCCCCTGTCACCCACCCCATGCAGGGCCAGGGGAGCTGTGTGGGGCATTACCCCATACCCCAGGTCCCTGCATTCCTCACCGGCATTAATTATTAACTGGATTAATTCCTCCAAAGTTCTTCATTTTCTGTGCTTCCCAGGTTTGATGGATGCTCCTCCTGGGATCCCCACTCAGAACCCATATTTCAATCCAAATGCGATTTTCCGACCGGGCCTCCTATAAAACTGAGTTTATCCTTTATAATACTTTCCACTTTCATCTCCAGCCCTGCAAGTGCTTTACAAATGTTAAATAATTAACCCCCATGACACCCTTGGGAGAGAGGGAAGCATTATTATAGCTATTTGTAAGGGAAACTCTGACAGGGCCTTCTGTGCTCCAGCCCTGGGTTTTACTCACTTTTAGGGAACATCTCAGCTACTTACAGCCCTGAGAGCAACTACACCTGCCACGGGGAATTTGTAGTAAGAAAGCTCGATTTTAATGTTTTAAATATTTAAAATATAAATACCACCCTGTTTTATAAACAACTTGAGGGTTAGAAGTGCTGTCTGGCAATCCCCTGTCTTTTCCTTATATTATTATATTATTATTTTGATTTATTAGCATCACATCTATTCCCTCTCCCTGTCCCACAATGCTGTTTAAAAGGTAAATCTTTAAATAATAAATAATTATTCATTAATCCACCTTTTCTCACCTCTCAGAGAGGTGGGTGCTGCTGGAAAGGAGGAAGCATCCTACAGTCTTCCTCTCTTTTATCAGCGGTGGGGTTGGATGCCCAAACTCTGTATGGTTTTAGGAGGTGGGATGATTCAAATGTCCCAGAGACAAAAGCCAAGCTGCAGGTATTTCTTGTCTCTCCATGAAATTGTTTCATGAACATCCCAGGAGGTGCTGACATTTTAACCTGTGTCCCACAAGCCCTGGGATAAATCAGAATTAATCAAGGCGTTTGCACTCACCTCACACAGGAGGATTTAACCCAAAAAAACAACCCCCAGAACTGAGCTTGATAAATAAATGGAAGCAAAAGAAGTGGTGAGATGGAGGGCCCGAGAAAATGAAGAGTTATTTAGGTGGGGAGTTGCTGGAAGTTCATGAAAAAAATTCCAGGGCATGTCCAAAACTGCAAATGAGACCCTAAAAATGCCATGGAAAATCTTAGTTGTGAGTGATGAAGTTCCTGGAGCTGGTACATAAGAAGGGCTGAGTATGGTTAAAAACTAAACCTGACTCTAAAATGGGAGTTTGTTCATACTCAATGCTCTGCCGAGTTATGTCGGTGTTTCTTGGCTACCAGGAAATTTGCACCTTCAAATATTTGCAGAACCAAATCACGGGGTGTGTAGGGGGTGGATCTTACTATAAGGAAACAAATAACCTCTCTGTGTGCATTTATTGTAGTAAAGACCAACCCTGAGCTGGGATTAAGTGGAACCTCAGCAGAATGTCTCACTTCCACATGGTCCTGAGCAACCATTTCCTGATAAGACAAACCTGAAGTCATCTCTAATTTATAGCTGTATCTTCCTAGAGCTCAGGCACCCTTAAAACAGTTCCTTAAACAGCCTTGAAATCACATGTAAAGGCTTTGAATTCATCAAACCTGTGTCCAATTCGGGCTCTCACCATCCATGGGAGCTGAGCTACCACTAGAATTCTGGTCAGCACAGCACAACCAGCATAAAAAACCCAGAGATCAATTCCTAATTAGCAACATTTCTAAATCTCATCGCCTTCCCATGAAATCAGTCCAGAAAAAAAATTCATAATTCCTATTCTAGGAAATGCTGAAGCCTCCAAAAGCTGTTTTGTGTCCTGCCCATCTCTAATTTTCCACCTCCTGATGTCTATTTTCTCCCTGCTCATCCCACGCAGAACTACAGCTCCTAAACACATCCATAGGAGCTCTGGCAGCAAACAACAGCCTGACAGTCTCTTCACACTGACATGCAAATCTGCAGGGAATCACCAAGAAAACAGGAATGTGCTGCCCTGGGAATCATCTCGGGATGCCCTCTGGGAAGATAAGATGGCACCTGCAGTCTCTACGGATGCAGTGTGTGATACAGGCAGTGGGAAGAGGAGGGTTCAGAAAGAGCTCAGAACTAATTGCTCAGAGAAATGGGGGAAATGATGGAGTGTAAGAGCCAGGAAATTAGTTCCTTTATTTTCCTGTGCTGGCAGAGGGGACGGGTGACAGAGTCACCTGCCATGTGGACACACATCCGGAGGGATGAGTGCACAAGCTGCCTGCAATCTGCAGAGGCAGGAAAATGGGAAAGCAGGCTGGAACACTGGCCAGGCACAGATATTTACCTGCTCCCTCACTGGGATATCGATGTGTTTTCCAGCTGAGACAATGACACCCTGTGTTCCTTCCCCTCCTCCTGCACCCACGAAACCTTCCTAAAGGAGCAGGTGCTGTGGATGCAGCACCCACTGCAGGCAATGGGTCTGCAGGAAAATGGGTTTGTATCTACATTCTCCCATTTCTAAGTGAGCCACCTCCTGGTGGAATCTCCCTCAGCCTTCCTGGCTCCCAGGGAAGGATCCTTTCAGAGCATCCTCCCATCTCAGGGCTGTTTGTCACTGAGCGCTCACCCATCGCGTGCAACCCAGATCTCCAGTGATGCTGAAGTACCTTGGAACAGGGGAAGGGGCAGAGACCTGCAGCTGCTCCAAAGCACCATCACCTAAATTTATCCCTCTCCATGGGCAGCTTTATTCCCCGCACACTGTGGGATAGGGAGGATATTTGTGGGTAGGATATTTATTGACCTTCAGCAATGGAAATACAGCCCTGGGGAGGTACAAACTGGGAAAAAACAAAAGGGATGGCAAGGGACCCTTTAAACTCTGCCCAAAATGTGACCTAATTCTTGCAAACACTCTGTTCCCTCACAAAGATGTCCAGGAAGGAGTTTGCCAGATGGCAAAAGGAGGAGGTGAATAAATCCGATATGGCACATCTGCAGCTGTGGGGAGCACACAGCATCCGTGTACAGCCAGGCTGGAAAGGGATTGCTTTGGGGCACAGCTTGGCAAGGAAAGCAGACATAAGCAAAGGGAAACCCCAAAGGCTTCTGTTACATCCCCCCATGAACAGATCTGAGACCCCAGCTGGGTAAGAACAAGTGAGAATGAAATGAAAGCAGGGAGAGCTCAGACATGATGTGATTCCAACTGCATCAGTCCCAGCTGGATGCCAGGGCTGGAGCATGCTTGGACATGGAAAAAGCATTAATAAGGGACAGAAGATCATTAAAAGGAAAATTATGTATCCAGAGAAGAGTAATGGAAAGGAAGAAAAAAGCAGAGGGTGAGGAAACAGTGACAGACAACAGAGAGAGAGGTGCAGGGAGAGGTGATGAGGGATAAAAGTGACAGCAACAGCACCCAAAAGGGACCACATAGAGGGCAAAAATCCATGGGAAATTTTAACAGGGTAAAAAAACAACTCACAGCTAAAGTGGAGTAAAAAAAAAAAGCAGGAAGGCAATGAAATGCTCCCCGAAACCATCTCATGTGGAGAGTGAGCCATCTGGGAGAGGTGCAGGGAGCTGGGTAGCCCTTAGAGCTGTGCCGTCAATATTGTCCCCGGGAGTTAGCCAAAATTAAATCTTCTCATCCTGGGAGGTTGGATTTGGGGATTTCCCCCCTCCTTCCAGCTGCCGTTCCGCAGTGATGGAGCAAGTGCGCATCGCAGTGGCAGATGCAGGAATGTCACCTCCCCAGCAGGGCTCGGCCCCACTCTCCATACCCACGTCACCAATAAACAAGAGGCATTTTTGGTGGGGACGCCTTCATCATCAACATCTGGAGTGGAAGAAACGTCTCTGAGTGACTGTGAGGTTAATGGGGACACAAAGCTGAGAGGGCCCAGCAGGGTCAGATGCAGTGGGTAGTTTTACCTGAAAAGAGGGAAAATCAGTTCAATCACCTTGACACATTAATACTGAACCCTTTGCCTTTGAAATTAGCTTTGGGAGTGTCATTAATACTGATATTTAATTTGTTTCCTCCCCATATTCATCATCTTTACAATCTTCCCCACTGTTCTCCTCCCCAGCACTCCCACTCCAGCTCTCATTCACAAGCAAACATTTATAATTTCTGCTAATTTTCCTTTATTTTTCAGTCCTAAAAGCTGCATTTCATCAAAACCCATACTTGGGACCAGGGGAGAAGAGCAAATTCAAACCCTGATATTTTCTGACCTTTAGCGATGGAAACATAGCCCCAGCGTGCTACAAACCAGCATCTCCTCATGCTCTGCAGAGACCTTGGATAGGAAAGGATTCCAGCCTGCCCTGTAAATCCATGCCCACGGAGGAGGATGTTTTGGGATTTGAGACCTGAGGGCTTGGGGGAGCAGCCTTCACACCTGAGAGATTGCACTGGGGATTTGTGTTGTTAAATAGGAGAAGAGAGGTGGTAATCGGGGATTAGGGGATTCCTTGTGGATGCAGGGATGTGGGATGTGGGATGTGGGATGTGGGATGATGCTGCTGCCCCAGCCTCGGGGACCAGCCGTCACCTGGCACGACCAGACGAGCCTCGGGTGTGCAGGATTGAACCCTGGGAATATTCGGGAACACTAGGGGGTGCTGAGGGCCTGCAGAAAGGTTCCTGCACCACCACCGAGGGATGCTTAGGGGTGTGAGGGGGCAGGTCTGGGAACGGGGGGCTGCACCTCCGTTTTGGGGTTGGGGGGAGCCCAGTCCCAGCCAGTCCCACACTGCCTGTGAAAAGCTCCTTGTGTCACTTTGCCACAGCCTTCCCTCTCCAAAGGCACTTGGCAGCAGCTGGGCTGCCACACTGATTTCAGGAAGAACAGCTCTATCCCTGTCCCTCCCCCTCCTTTCCTGGGGTCATCCCAGACTTCACATCCCTGTTTTACCAACGGGAAAACTGAGGCACGAGGCAAGGCCTTACCCAGGGCAGTTCCCAATCCTACCCACTGTCCCAACCCGACTGGCAGCATCTATTTTCCAGCGAGGAGGTAGCACTGCCTTTTGGGGGGCCCTGAAACAAATGCCAAGGGATTCAAACCATCCTTAGAAAAATAAGGATTGCAGCAAAGTGTTTGTTTTCAGCCACCTTTGGTGCTGCAGCTTTCACATGCATGGATGAGTTTTCCAGCAACCTGTGAGAAATGAGGGGGCTGCTAATTAGGGTGAAAACTCCTCTTCCCCAGCCCCCTTTGCCCACCATCCCCTTTCTTCCTCCCCCCGCAGGCTCCGGTTACGCGGCGGGTCCATAAACAGCGTCTAAAATAATTGTGCAGTTGTCACCGCCGGGAAGGGAGGGGGGGACTATTTTAAAACGCCCGGCTTAGCCCAAAGGGCCGAGGGGATTGTGGCACAGCCCAGCTGTCCCCGCAGAGCCGGGCGGGGGCTTCAAAGTGCCAGGCGGGATGTGTCAGCGCCAGCCTGTCCTGGGACGGGGGGAGCCGGACTGGCCGGGAGGAGCTAATGGTGTTTTGATGTGTTGCTTCAAGAGCAATTGCTGGGGCTCGGGAGATGTGAGGAGCAGCTGGGAGAGACCTGGGGGTGATGGAAGGAGGATGAGTGGAAGGGAGGGAGGAATAAGAGAGAGGTTGTGAAATGGATGCAGGTGTGGGGAGGTTATACATCCCTTTTCTCTTCAGAATTTGGGGGGAGAAAACCCAAAGCAGGGGGATGCTGCAGTGCCTCTGCTCTGGACAGGGGAAACAGGGACGTGAGAGTTCCAAATGGAAAGAGTAAGTTTGGATTGGATATTGGGAAGAAATCCTTCCCGGTGAGGGTGGTGAGGCCCTGGCACAGGTTGCCCAGAGAAGCCGTGGCTGCCCCATCCCTGGAAGTGTTCAAAGCCAGGCTGGATGGGGCTTGGAGCAACCTGGGCTAGTGGAAGGGGGTGGAATGAGATGAGCTTTAAGGTTTCTTCCAACCCAAACCATTCATTCTAGGATTTTATGTGCCCAAAGGGAAGCACATCTCACCAAAACATTTCTCCTTGTCCTGTACTATTTCTGACAGTGACACGGGCAGTATTTCCTCTCACCAGGCAAAACTGAGAGTCTGGAAGAAGAGAGAAACACCACCATCTCATAATCCCATGGGATAACCAAGTTTTAGTGCTGCCATGGCCGTCAAGGCAGGGCTTCCCCATAGCTCCATTCAGACAATACCTTTCTGCTGCTTCTAATGTAAGAGCTGATGGTTAAAGTATTATTGGTGCCCATCAGCCCTAAGGAAACCCAACCTGCCATTCCTTCTGGTCAGTGTGAGGCTGGATGGATGAGAAGACAAGGATTTTGTCTTCATCTTGATCTCTTCTTGTTTTCCTGCTCTGCCTGCCTGTGAGCAGGATTTACTCCCTCCTGATGGCCACTGGGAGCTGAATCACAGAATCCCAGACTGGTCTGGGTTGGAAGGGGCCCTAAAGATTATCTGATTCCGGCCCCCTGCCATGGGCAGGGACACCTCCCACTAGACCAGGTTGCTCCAATCCCTGTCCAAGCTTGCCATCAACTATTTACAGTCTCATCTAAAGACCATCAAGGTCTTTCCCACATGTCCTGTCCTCCAGGCATATCTGCATAGCTGTGTTGTGCTCTCCTGACCTTTTAGTTAAGTGGGGGGAGGTTTGGCAAATTCAAATTCACCTGAAGTCAGGATGAACCATTTAGGAACTGCATGAAGCCATGTGAGGACACTGAGGGCACTTGGTGTGTTCAGAAGAGGAGACTGAGGGGAGACCTCAGTGCAGTTCCAACTGCCTGGGCAGGGGCAGAGGAGGGGCAGGGACTGAGCTCTGCTCTGGGGGGACCAGGGACAGCAGCCAGGGAATGGCTGGAGCTGTGTCAGGGCAGGCTCAGGTTGGATCTCAGGCAAAGGTTCTTCCCCCAGAGGCTGGTTGGGCACTGCCCAGGCTCCCCAGGGCAGTGGGCACAGCCCCAAGGCTGCCAGAGCTCCAGGAGGGTTTGGATGACCCTCTGGGGCACAGGGGTGAGCCTGGGGATGGGCCTGTGCAGGGCTGAGGGTTGGACTGGATGGTCCTTGTGGGTCCCTTCCAACTCAGCACATTCTGTGATTCCACGATCTCAAAGAGGTTAAAGACTTAGATCACTCACCAGATGAACCCTGAGGATTCCCAGCACCAGGCAAGAGCCATCTTTCAGCAGCTGTGAGCCATTTTTTAGATGGGTTTGAACTCTTCTGCAAACACCAAGACTGGGGGATGGTGGTGGAGGGAGCAGAGAAATGTGAAAAATAAATTGTGTTAATTACCAGTCCATTTGTATGACGTGAGGCTGCCCTGGTCTGACATCTCATCCCCCTGAGCGGCGGTTCGTCAGGTTTTAGGCTCTCATTCCGGGGTCCCGGAGGGATCCCTGTTTCTCCACACCCCACGGACGGCAGCTGCTCCGATCCCTCCCTCAGAAGGTTCCGTCGGCGCTCCAGAAACCATTTCGGCAGCATTTGTCGCAACAGCCCCTGCTAATCTCTCTTTCATTTGTAATTATTTTCTCAGCCCAGCGCTCCGACACCGACACCGGAGCCCCCCCGCCAGCCCGGCCCTGCAGCGGCCCGGCCGGGCCGGAGGGCGATGAAAAGGGCCGGGGGCGGGCGCGGAGCGGGGCCCGCCGGGCGCGGGGGCTCCGCGGGCTGGGCTGCCCCGGGGCCATTGAAGTGGGCCGAGCGACGGGGCCAGCGGCTTTGAGCAGCCCGAGCTAGCACGGCCAAGAATAATTGAACAAATAGTTCATCTGGTGAGCCAGCAGCTGTAGGGAACAGGCGATTTCCAGAGGATTAGGGGGAAGCTGTGAAAGGGAGCTCCCATGGGAAGCCTAAAACCCTCATCTTGAATTCAACTGGCCAAGAACACATGTTGGAGCCTTTGACTTACTTTTTAAGCAACTTTTCTCCCCCCACCCCACCCCCTTTTTATCCAAACTACTCCACAAACCAGAACGTTTCAGTCGTTGAAGCACAAGGCAGGAAAAATGGGATCCGTAGGAGTAAGATTACTTACTTAGTGGTAGTTGCTTCCTAGATGAGGTTTTCCTATTTCATTTTGGTCTAATCCTGACAGTTGCATTTATAATTATTTCCCCAGCATTTCCATTTATTGGGTTTATAGTAGGAAGAATTAGAGATGGCTTGTCAAGCAAAGCTGAGCCCTGACATGGAGCAGCCACTTCACATTGCTGCCTCCTCTTCCTCTGCCATGGCGCAAACACCCAAAACAAACACTCTCCACCCAGCTGCTGCTTCCCCTGGGGGAAGTCAGAGCAGGTCTAATCCCCAACCCCTCCGCTTTGGATTGCATGTGAATAGATCCAGTGAGAGATGAAGATAAGGCGCCTTGGGAGCTGAGCTCTGGAAACTGCTCCTGAGCCTTGTCCCATGGGGTGCTCCAACCTCGTCCTGAAGGATCATGTTTGGGAGAGATCATCCTGGCTGTACATCACAGACCTCCCCTCTCCAAAGGCAGAGGCTGCATCACCCAAACTAGGCCCTCCTAAAACCTGTCTGAAAACCTGCTGGCTCTCACTCAGACACAGATTATGGATCTTTCTGGCCTTATTTGCAAGGTCAGGAGCCTTCAGTAGTCTGGGTTTACATTGCTCAGAAGTCAAGTGACACAGAGGTGGCCCTGTGGAATTAGAGATTGCCCAGGGAAAGCCTCCAGCACCTTCTGTGCCCACTCTCAATCCACCTGCAGACCACCTCAAAACCAGCTCAATCCACCAGCAGACACCCAGAGGAGTGAAACCCAGTGAGCATCACCAGGGAAAAGCTCACCCTGGCCAGACATACCTAGGATGAGCTGCTGCCTTGACCTCCCTCTCTCTCCCTTTGCTGCAGAGTCAAAACAACCAGCTTGGGTTAAACATCTCATTTTCAAACAGCAACATGAGATTAAAGCCCATTTCCCAGCCAGGGACAGACTCTGGTCACCTCTGTGGCTGGGCAGACCCTCCAAACCCAACACCAAAATCACATACATGTATTTACCCTGACACAACTCAAGTTTGAGGTTCTCCCCAGTTCCCCTCCTTTGCCTAAACCACACCATATTTAAAGATGAAGGTCTAATGGCGTCAACACTCAGGTTACAGGAGGTTCCTTCCAAGCCTTGGTCTTCAGGAGACAAGAGGACAGAGCTGGTGAAAAGCCCTAAGCTCAATGGCATCCTCTCTTCCCACCACTGTCCTCAAACTTAATTTGGACCAAGACAGAGAGATAGTTAATGATATAATCACTATTTTCAGAAAATTAGTCCTTTGTTGGGTATGTATTTGGCAATTCCCACAGCTGCATCACCAGCAAGGAAACCTTTGGGGATGGGCTTTACCTAACTCCAGTCACTCAGCAAGAAAATAAACTTTTAAGCCCTTCACTTGCTGGTACAAAACTAGTTTTTACTGCCTTTTCACTGGAGCATTATTCAGGCTAGTTTTAAATTCATAGGCAGTGAGAACTCCCTTTAAAATTATAGCAATTTCTAATTTTTTTTTATTATAGTGGAAGAAAATGTGACAATATCTGAAGGAGAGATTTGCTGGGGGTTATTAAACCCAGAGCTCTGTGAGCAGATTTCAGTTTGGGGAGGTTGTAAAACACTGACTGCTGAAAATTTTCCAGGAAAAAAAAAAAAAAAGATTGTTCTGTGCCATATTTCTCAAGGATTCACAGCCTAAAACTGTCCTTTTCTTGGTGTTCAGTGAATCTGTGGTTTCTGCTGGGTGCCAGCTTGTAGGTAAGAAGGGATGAGTGTGGAGAGGATAAACATCCTCAGAGCCTTGGATGGGTCACTCAGCACTAAAAACAATTATTATCAGCTTCTACATTTGGTGGAAAGGGGGTGATTTCTACAGAAAGCCAAGTTCAAGGCAGTTCTAACAGATTTCAGCACATAAACCACAGTTCAAGTGGAAAAAAGGGGATAAAACCCCCCACTTTTAACTTATGGGCTGACGAGAGCTTAACAAAAGGAATCTCATTTGTTGGATGTTTTTTAAGTACCCTTCAATCATTCCACTCACTGGAGAAACCTTAAATTGAATCTCAGCCCTAGAAAATGCATTACTTATTGCTGAATTGATGTCACTGCCAAAGAATTTTCTCTGGGCTTAAGCTGTCTGCAGCAACACGCCAGTGGCACGTTCAAGACGTTTCCCTATTTGTGGAGAGAAATTTCTTGTGTTGGTTCTTCACTCTTCCCCTTTCCCCCTGTTTTTATTTAAGTCCTTTTCAGGGGTGTGATGTGCCTTTGGAGCTGAGTGGGCTGAAGGAAGCAGGGGTTCGCTGGAGATGGGAATGTTCATGTGTCATGGAATTGTTTGAGTTGGAAGGGACCTTAAAGCCCATCCAGTCCCACCCCCTGCCATGGGCAGGGACACCTTCCACTAGATCAGGTTGCTCCAAGCCCCGTCCAACCTGGCCTTGGACACTCATCCCACCTGGGTTTTGCCCAAAGCATCGAGGATTCAACTCCATATCTCCCCTCTAACCCACCTCCCATTGCTGGATTTAGTTTAGTCAAGTATTAAAATCACAAAGAAGGGGCAACATCTCCCAGGCATTTGATCCGGAGCCTCTACACCCCAGGATGTGTTTGTCTCTGGAGTTTCGAGGCGGGTGAATTGGTGACAAACATGTTATCAGTCAGGAGCCTCTCACTGTACCTGGCAGGGAGGTCACACCTTGTTTGCACTGCCAGGCTGCAGCTCCTGGGACACACCAGCACTTCCCAGGACACACTGCTGATAGCCAAAACTCTTCCAGAGGTGGCTGCTCCAGGTCCCTGCTCGGCACAACATCCTGCATCACATTATCACAGAATCCCAGAATGTGCTGAGCTGGACGGGACCCACAAGGATCATCCGGTCCAACCCTCAGCCCTGTACAGGCCCAGCCCCAGGAGTCACCCCCTGTGCCCCAGAGGATCATCCAAACCCTCCTGGAGCTCTGGCAGCCTTGGGGCTGTGCCCACTGCCCTGGGGAGCCTGGGCAGTGCCCAACCACCCTCTGGGGGAAGAGCCTTTGCCTGAGATCCAACCTGAGCCTGCCCTGACACAGCTCCAGCCATTCCCTGGCTGTTGTCCCTGGTCCCCCCAGAGCAGAGCTCAGTCCCTGCCCCTCCTCTGCCCCTGCCCAGGCAGTTGGAACTGCACTGAGGTCTCCCTTCAGTCTCCTCTTCTCCAGCTGAACACACCAAGTGCCCTCAGTGTCCTCACATGGCTTCAAATCAAGGCCCTTTCCCATCTGTAATATATTACAGTCCATTAGATGTCCCCGTGTGCTGTGGTAGGAGCTGAGATGGCATCTCACCTGGGAACACATGGAGACAAAGCTGGACTAGAGCGCAGCAGGTATCCAGATGGTTTCCTGCCTCCTTTCTAGTCCAGAAGGACAGAAACTCACTTAACACATGATATTAAAGCTTCACAAGGTTTGTGAGGAGGCAACGTGTCTGCAACACATAAAACATGGAATCCCAGAATGGTTTGGGTTGGAAGGAACCTTAAAGCCCATCCAGCCCCACCCCCTGCCACGGGCAGGGACACCTCCCACTAGCCCAGGTTGCTCCAAGCCCTGTCCAACCTGGCCTTGGACCCTTCCAGGGATGGAGTAGCCACAGCTTCTCTGAGCAACTTGTGCAGGGCCTCACCCCCCTCACCGGGAAGAAGTTCTTCCCAATATCCAACCTAAACTTATACTCTGTCATTTTGAAACCCTCCTTCTTGTCTTGTCACTCCAGGTCCTTGTCAAAAGACTGGGCAGATTGAAATACTTCATTTTAAAGCACCTTCAGCTTTTCTTGGGATTCAATACAAACAAAGCATCAAAGCCCAAATCTTAACTTCTTTGTGTCGCACTGCAGATTTTTCCTGCCTCCACATTCTGGTACCCAAACTACAACAGTGTCCCCAGCTTCTACCTTCCCTCTTCATTTTCTGCCAAAAGGCAACCAGAACTCCACTCAGTACTAGCTTTTCCTTAGCGCTTGAGAGTCATTATCCACTTTTCCTCTTGACAGAGCTTTCAAATCTGGGCTTTTCCACATTTCCACCCCAGTTATTCCTTTCCATGGCTGTAATGGCTTTGCTTTTTCCCCCTTTTGCACCACATGAGCAAAGAACAGTTTTTTACCATTTAAATGCAAAACCATTTCAATCTTTTGAGCATCAGCTTCATCCAAATATCAGTTTTGTAAATAAACAACCCCCAAAAAACCCCAAACAAAACCCCCTGAATTCAGCAGGTGTTTATTTGGAACTTTATGGCACCAAAATTACCAGAGAGGCAAAATTGCCACAATCCCACAACTTGCCTCCTAGGAATGAGGGAAGTATGTGAACCCAGTGTGAGCACCAGAACCTTTCTGACTATTAATTAACTTCAATGTAAGGAGAAAAGGAGGTCAAGCAACATTTCTCCCAGGAGATCCCACAAAGGCACTGAATTGCCTTTACAGGTACTTTTAACTGGAAAACACCTTCTCGCCCACCCCTGCTTGACCCTTAAAGGACCCATCAGATCCGTCTTGACTTGGATCATTTTCCCAATCCTCCAAGCCCCAAAGCCTCATAGTCACAAGGACTCCTGTGGAGAAGCTCTGAAGAGCAAATGTGCAAAGGCCACGAAGGAAACAACATCCCAGTGAAGTCAGTAGGCTTTATAATCACAACAGCACGTAAGCACCTGATGTCTGTTCACACTGAATACAGGAAATGTGCTGAACCATTTCTATAGTGCCCTGGGCTCTTTTTATGTGTTCACTGCCTGAAGCCAGATCAATAAAACTGCACAGTAAGGGGCTCTCAACCTACTTCAGGAACGCTGCTCGAAGCCAGGGCTTTGCAAACCCTTTCTTTCCCATCTCCAGGGAGGACAAATGCAGCCAGCCGGCATTTTTGCCAACCCTTTCACTCCTTATTTCACAACCCCTCTGTCTCCCTCCTATCATCCTCCCTCCCTGCACGTACAGTTGCTGATGTCTTCCCAACCAGATGCACACCTGCAGGAAAAGCTGGCATCTTCTCTTTCCAAGTTGTCATAAAGTCAAATAGTTTATGAGTCTATTGATGACAGATAAATTAATTGCAGAAAATATGAATGACTTAATATTTTGTGTGCTAATATATTTTTTTTTCCCTTCTCTTAAATCCACGTCATGTACAAGATATATCTCAGGCTATTTGGGTCGTGTTCAGATTCCCATGTCTCACCAGCTACTTAAGGTGGCAGAAGATCCCCTGTGGCTTTTGAGCTCCTGGATTTGATGTTTTAAGTAACATGACTTTTTTGGAAAGGTGCTTAATGAACTTTACTCAGCCCAGACTAAGGGTGGAAGGAACAGGGATTTCAGGGAAGATTTTCACTGGGTATGAAAGCAAACCCAAATCCAACAGTTCCCACCAGATTCATCCCATCCTGCTTAACCTCAGGGTTTAGGCTCTCTTTGTAGCCATCAGATGGTGAGGAAGTAATTCAAACTGCCCCGATCAGCTTTGGCTGTTTAAAGCTTGTAAAGCTGAACCCTCCATAAAACATGGGACGATCCACAGATTTTATGGCTCTTTGCCCTGTGACAATCTTCCACAAAGGATGACACAGGTGTGCTCAATGATTGGATGTCTGATTGAAGCCACAGATAGTCATTGGGATTTGTGAGGTTTTGGTTCTTCATCCCCCACCATTGGGCAAGTGCTTGTGGACTCAGAGGAGCCCAAATCACACATGTGGGTGACCTGGATACAGATGGAGCAAGTCCAGGTTGAATCTGGCCACAGATCCCTGTCACTTATGCACTTATTGATGACTAACCCATTACTGCCCAGATAGAGATCTCCAGTCAATATATTAAATCATTGCCTGATATTGATCCAACAAGCTGCAATTATCTACTTAGATTTAAAGGAATTTCAGTGTGTGGATTGAGGACAATCATCTGTAAGTTTTATGCAACAGAGTATTGATGAGCAGGCAGAAAACATGACACCTAAGGAATGAGTAAGATGGGGTGGCTCAGTCGAGAGAAGGGGGTTGGGGAGGGAGGAATAATTAAAGCCATGTAAAAATATTTAAGTGAGGTAGTGAAATTACCTCTGTTGACTCTCAATAGGTTGAGTAAGGAATGAAGTGGAACTGGAACAAAGGGATTCTAAACATCTAAATTTAATGAAAAAACAGAAGATATTCCTCACAGAAATATGGAATTCCAGTAATTGGTGGGTTTTAAGGACAGGCTAGACAAAAGTGTCAAATGTGGATTAGACAAAGTTGTCTCTGCCTTTGCACCTGGAGGGGGCGGGGGGGGTAAGATGGTGGTTTAAGGTTGCTCTCCATCTCCGCTTCACAGACTTGGTGCAAAACATTTGGACATGGTCATTATTGGGACTGAAGTGGATGTTTACAGTCAGACATGTTCTTTACTAGTCTGCAGATCTTGCACTGCCAAAGTCAATGGCAGAGATAAGAACAGCCCTCCTTTTCCCTCTAATTAGTCATTAAAACAGGGTAACGCTATAGGAGTGCTGTCTAGAAAAGCTGGGATTAACAGTGGTTACGTTGACTGCCCCCACATCTTTGCTAGACTTTAGAAGAAGGTCTCAAACCGAATGACCTAAATAACAATGCTGTGTTTGGTCTGTGAATGAGATCCCTTCCTGGAGATGAATGAGGTCACCTTCCCATTTGCTTGGCACCCATTAGGGACAGGATGTGTTGTGAGCAGCCAGAAGATGAGGTTGTTGCTCCCACACACCAAGACAAGGTTGTTGACTCTGCAGTGCTACACAGAGTGGACTCTGAGATTGTCAACAACTCTGCTATTGGAGGATTTCCCCCAAATTCTGCCACTGATTCCTGTGGCCCTTCTGCAAACACTTCACTTCCGCCACTTTCCAGGCTGGAGGTGCATTATGAAACCGAACACGACCAGCTACTGGGCAGCACAGCATTTTAACACTATTTGGGCTCAAAGTAATGCCATTGCTCTATATTTGCAACAGATTTCTGCTCAGTGTAGTAACACATCACAAGTGAATTCCACACTTCAGTTGCAATGACTGTTAATCGGGTTTGTGCTTTTCCAGGGGAATAATTATTTAAACAAGAAGGAGCAGGTTCCTCGACACTTGATATTTAGTCTTTGGGATGTCAACAGAAAACAAGTCCCAAGTGGCAGAGACCATAGCACAAACCAAGCAAGCACAGCAAGGTCTCTATTCCGCTCCCAGGGAGGACAATTTGTTCTGGTAGAACCATACTGACCTTAGGAGTTTTGTTTTTCTGGCATATTCTGGGGTAGTCTGGAGGGAAGTATGAGTTCCTGCCTCTTGAGCCATTCCACCTTAATGGAAAATAAATAAAGAAAAGCTTGAAATTGTATGAGAATGAAGCCAATGGAAGAGATCTGGAGAACTGTGCCGTAGAAGACACCCTTGCTATAAAAAGTGACTTTTGATAATTGCTGGAAAAGTGCCCGAGTGTATTTTGGGAGAGAAGGGAAAACAAATAAAAATTAATCTATGACCTAATGTTTCTGGAACCCATCCACCAACCTGGGTGCCCTGTGGCTGTTTAAATTTTTTATCTCCCTTTCCAGCAGGCATTTCACAATGTGGATTGTTTTGTGGGTGCGAGGCAGAAGCAGCGAGGCTGCACCCTGTCAAGGACCCTCTCTGGTCTCTGCCTGGGATGGCTCTTATTCAGGTGAAGAGCAGATAACACCTCTGCAGCCACTTCATCATCAGCTGTCACAACCTGAAGACCTCATTAGGATGGAGACATGAAGAAGAGCGATAATTAAATTGAGATGTAATTAGACAGATGCTCCATAGATTTACTGCTACTTCTCTGCTACTATTGTAAAACAGTAATAAAAGGAGAAAAATTCCAAAGGCAAAATATGAGAGAATGCAGTTATTTATGCTTGCATATGTCATTTCTGCTATGGTTTAATATATAAATATATCCGGGATGATCCTATGAAGTCTGTGGCTGGTAAAGTTTCCTGGATGTGTTTTCCCATAGGGAATGATGCTGTGATCTCTCGGCTCTGACTGGGAAGTGCTGCTGTCTCAGTGGGTTATGCCATGCAGGATCATGATCCCAGTCTCTTGAGGACACAAATCAAAGCAGGAGTAGCAGTGAGATGTAAGTGGTAAGAGATAAAGGAATTAAACACTGGATCAAGAGTTCACGTACCACAAGTTGTTTTTACCAGTTTTCCAGACAAATCTTCTCTTCAAATGTGCTGTTATAAATTAATCCAAAACTATTGGAATCAATATTTTTCCCTGCTGGACTGGGCTTAGCAAGAAGCTGGTCTTGATGACAATTACATTTGCTTTTGGCTGTAAAACCACTGTGACCATATTCATCGCTTACTGCAAATTCATCTGTGATTTGGGGAGGTCAATGCGCTCAGGAAAAAATAATCTGTGCCCTTTTGCATTAGAGACTTTTGAGCCTATCTGACTTCTGCTGGCCAAGAAACATCTATAAACTGGTGGTCCAAGTAACTACACTGTTTATAACCTGCTGGTCCAAGCCTTGCTTCTCTATTTTCTGAGGACCCTGTTTGTAGGACGGAGAGTGGTCCAGCCCAGGTGCCCTGTAGCTGTGACAGCTCTTGCCCTCTTTGCTCTGGAAAGGGGCATCCACGTCCCCAAAATTGCTGCTCCAGGATGAGGGCTGTGCTTGAATTCATCCTGTGTGAGAGATGCTCCCCCTCAGCTCTGCTCTTGTGAGACCCCCCCTGCAGAGCTGCCTCCAGCTCTGGGGCCCCAACAGCACAAGGACCTGGAGCTGCTGGAGCGAGTCCAGAGGAGGCCCCAGAGATGCTCTGGGGCTGGAGCCCCTCTGCTCTGGAGCCAGGCTGGGACAGCTGGCGGGGGGGTTCACCTGGAGAAGGGAAGGATCCAGGGAGATCTCAGGGAGATCTGAGAGCCCCTTCCAGTGCCTAAAGGGGCTCCAGGAGAGCTGGAAAGGGACTGGGGACAAGGGATGGAGGGACAGGACAAGGGGGAATGGCTTCCCACTGGCAGAGGGCAGGGTTAGATGGGATATTGGGAAGGAATTCTTCCCTGGACTGGTGGTGAAGCTGGTGAGGCTGTGGCTGCCCCATCCCTGAAAGTGTCCAAGGCCAGGTTGGATGGGGCTTGGAGCAACCTGGTTGGTGGAAGGTGTCCCTGCCCATGGCTGGGGGTGGAACGGGATGATCTGAATGATTTTTCAGGTTCCTTCCAACCCAAACCATTCCGTGTTTCTGCCATCATATCTGTGCTCTGAACCAGCCTCAGCCCCTCCTGATTAGACTTTACAGAGAGTCTGGAAGTGAAGCTCTGCTTTAGGGACACGAGGCTGGTGTGGGTTTGTTGTGTGGAGTGACACAGAGCATCTCCCATGCCCAGTGCCAGGGCTGTTCCACTCTGTGATTCCCATGGGGCTGGGGGACACTGGGAGCATCCAGCTGAATTTGTGACTCTTGGGGGTGCTGGGCTTCGGGACCTGATCTCTAGACATCAGTGAGAGCTCGATCTGGACAAGTTTGGGACATGAATCTTTACCTTGTAACCTGCCTGCCCTGCTGGTCTCACCCTTTCAGCTCAGACTTGAGCTGTGCCATGTGAGCCCACATTTTTCCATTTGATTTTGCAGCCCGTGGGGCTGTTTGTACAAGATTGGCTGGTTGGGATGTGAGCAGATTACGAATCAAAGGGAAGGAATTTGCTCCAGAAAACGCAATGGCAGTGATGGCTCCCCTGAAACCTTCATCAGATGTAATTAAACAAAGCTTCATATTAGGAAAGTGCTTGTACTTGCTGGCTCCCTTAGGCTGAACTGGCTCTTGTTTCCCCATCAATTAACTCTTTCAGGCACAAACAACCATTGAATCCCCCATCAAAGCACAAGGCAGGGCAGCAAGCTCATCCCTCTGCTCTCCCACAGGAAATGGAGCAACAACACCACTCAATGCAAGACCAGAGGAGCCTGAAATACCACCTTTAATCCCATTTTTTAGCTCTGCAAGACCACTGAAGAAACAGCAGTGTTGCTGTTTCACCCACCACCTAAAGATGGAGCAGATGGAGATGGCTAAGACATGGGAGACTCCAGACCCCAATAGCCTAACTCTCTGCACTTGATGGAAAACAGCCAGGCCATGAATTATTAGGTGCAAAAGTCACATTTTCCAGCTTCCCAACAGTTAGTTTCTCTCTGCAGTTCCACATTTTCCCCTGTTCAAGTGGGGCAGTAGCTCATTGCTACAGCAATCCCTCCTCCTCCTCCTTGGGACCCACATCCATGCAGCACTCCAGGGGAAGGCAGAAGCTTCAGGCAGAGCATTGCTGTAGGGAGAGGGGCAGGATGATTTAGGAATGCCGTGTGCTCTCCTGGGTGAACAGGGTGCTGAGCATCTGCCCACGGCTCAGAGAGAAAATAAGCTGGGAGAAAACATAACATCTCAAAATCAGCCTGCAGCAAACATCTGAGGGTTGCCAGAGACAGCACTGAGAGGCTTTAAGGGCTTCCCATCTCCCTCACCAGTATGCAAAGTTTGGGGCAAAAAGGGTGAAAGTTGAAGGATACAGAAGATCAAAAAGGATGACAACGTTCACAAAGGAGAGCAGGGACCAGAGGTGCTTTGGGGAGCAGGCTGGGACCAGAGCAGCCCTGGAGCATTGAGAAGAGTTGACAGGCAGTGAGAGCAAGTCCTTTTTCCTCCCAGAATACCTTTTCCTCTCACCATTTATCTGAAATGTGCCTATTGTTAAGAAAAGGTTCCCTCCCTGCCAGAGTTCCTTGCTGCCGCTGATCCGGCAGCATCGGGGCGTGCAGGGGGTTGCTGGACCAGGACTGGGGACCAGGGCTAAGTGAGAGAATTAAACAGCAATGGGCTGCAAATATGAAGCCTAAATAAGCCCCAGGTTCAAGCTGGGGCTTGTGAGGGGGATTAGGTTGTGTGACATGAACAGACTGACCCTGATAACCCCTGGGAGGGGGGTCAGGTCCTGTGCTCCCAGTTGAGCCCCCACATCCCTCGCTGTGTCCCCACTGAAGGAGGGCCAGACTGTGGGTCAGGTCATGGGTGCATGACCAGCCAGGAGAGCAGAAGCAAGTCCTTAATTCACTGCAGGCTTGTCTGAGGCCTGTGAGTCATTTCACCTCATGCCCCTCCACATTTCAGTTATTTTGGTAAACTGGTGGTGCAAAAGCATTTTCAGCCTCAGAGCCATTGTGCCTTTCTGTGTGGTCTGGGGCAAACCATGTAACCTCTCTGTGACTGTTTACCACCGACACACCGAGGAACACATCATTTACCTCATCAGGGCTTGGGAGCCTTAATTATTCCCAGACGGATGGATGCTGCATAAGCACAGTGTTAGGATGACTAAACCTTCCTGGAGGTGCCTCTAATATCTCTGATTAGTTTGTTTATCCCCAGATTCTGTACCATGGGCATGACAAAAATTACAAGGAGCATGTTTAAGCAGGGGCATGAATGCTGTGCCAGATCCCTCCAGGTCAGAGGGAAACAGATGATGGAAAACCAATTAATTTTTTACAGCAAGAAAAATAGCTACAGGATTAAGAAACATTAATTATTTATTTAACTGCTGCCTTTGCAGGAAAAAGAGTTTATACATACCTGTATCTATATAAAATAATCACTCATTGTACACAACAGAGTAATAACTTCAGTAATCTGAGCTCCTGTTTTGATACTGCTCTTTTCTCAGAGGTCAATTAAAATAATGAGAGTGAAAATACTTAGGAGCCTCAGGAAGGAAAACAACTATCACAATAATGACATGGGGTTGAGCTATGGAACATTTAGCCCATGGTCCCTGGTTGTGGTCTCTAAGATATGAATTCAGTGTCTGAGTAAAGTAGCTGTGGGTCTGCCCTGAGATGCAGTTGAGCTCTAGTATCAGAGTTGGAGAAGAGCTGCAGCAGCTGAGCAGATCAGCTGCAAGGTGGACACTTGCCATGAGCACCTCACTGTCCAAAAGGTAGGATTAAATGTATTTTCTGAAGCCACCTTCCTGCTGGTAATCACGGAATCCCAGAATGGTTTGGGTTGGGGAGGACCTTAAAGATCATTTAGTTCCACCCCCGCCATTGGGCAGGGACACCATCCACTATCCCAGATTGCTCCAAGCCCCTTCCAGAGGGCAGGGTTAGATGGAATATTGGGAAGAAACCCTTCCCTGTGAGGGTGGGGAGGCTGTGGCACAGGTTGCCCAGAGAAGCTGTGGCTGCCCCATCCCTGTCCAAAGTCAGGTTGGACAGGGCTTGGAGCAACATGGGCTAGTGGAAGGTGTCCCTGCCCATGGCAGGGCATGGAATGAGATGGGCTTGAAGGTTCCTTCCAACCCAAGTCATTTTGCATTCTGTGAGTCCTACCTGAGTACCTGGGATAGGATGAGCTGTGCAAGGCAAAACCTTTGGGATCCTGTTGGTGTCCTTGCCTCGTATGTCCAGGTGCAATCCTCAACATGCAAACACAGGGAGGCATAAGAAGCAGAATGTTTTAATGCAGCTCCAAACTGGAGTTTGCCATATGCACACACGCCCAGGGACAAGGGAACCCCCCAGCATTTTCCAGGAATGACCCTCTCCAGAGGAGACCCAGCAGAGCTGAGCCAGGACCATCACAGCAGCGACTGGGAACAAGACTGAGGTGAATGGCAAGTCCATACAGACCTCCAGTGAGAACACCTGAGCATGTTTCATCTGCAGAGGGGCCCTAACCCATCAGGATTCCTCAGTATATGTGGCAAGACCTCCTTTATCCAGGTGGCTGGTGGATTTGGAGGCTCTTCTCCAAGCCTCAAAGAGCTGGACTAAGATCACCTCTTCAGTCCAAACAATGAGTCAGCAGGTGGGACTTTGACAATTCCATCCCATGGGAGATCATTACATCAACCAGCTTCCACATCCAGGGCTGACCTGTGTATAGATAAATAATTTAGTTGCAGGAAACATTTTTTTCTAATGCAAGAGAGGAAAAAAATGTCAGATTTCCTTGTCTGGGCACCCAGTGGGGTCATTTCAGCAAGCTCAGTGCTTCCAACAGCTCAGATTTCTGCAGAGACCTGTTTGCTACATTTTCAACCTCACCATGGTCAGCCCTGCCCACACCCCCCCCCCGTGCCACGAGCAGGAGCTTCTCTATTTGCTGCTCTTTCACTGCCTGAATGGTCTTAAACTAATCCTCCTTTGCCCCTGATTATCTTTGTCCAAAAGCAATGCAGTCATTGTGCAGTGACATCAGTAATTATCAACACAGAAGCACAGCAATTTACCAGGTGCAATAATTAGGCACTTTCCCTTCCCCCTCTCCCCCATCCCCGGTGATGTGAAATGACAAAGACCAACTGGGTTTGCTTGTTCAGGTTGAAGCCCATGGAATCTCCAGTTGCTGATGCTGAAGATGAAGCTTTGGTGACTGGAGCAAAGCTAAATGCTTTGCTAACTTGGGAACAAACTTGGCTCCTGAATTTTATTCCCCTTTGGAAACCAGGCCCATGTTTTGGCATAATGTCTCTGACCACAGGAGCTTCAGGCTTCTTTCCTCTCCAGTCAGGATGTGCAAAAGCCAAGGAAATGCCCTGAAACTCTTAAATCTGTTTGTTGTTTGTTTTTCTTCAGCCACACAGAGATGGTTTGATTTGAGCCTGGTTCAAGTCTGTGGCAAAGTTGCCAGGAGGGGGAGAAGATAAAACAGGAGGAATTTCCGATGGCTCTTTTTCACGAGTCTTCTTATCTCTGTGTTCATTTATCTTCCAATTTTGCAGCAACAGAGGTTTTCCTCTGTGGTGTTTTAATCCCAGCCACTTCCAGGAGCAAGGGCTGTCCTGAGCATGGAAGTCCCTGAGGCCACCTGCCTGTCACGACCTAGATTTTGCAATTTACAGCACCACGTTTTCCTGCGAGGGGTGATGTGGCCAATTTGTTTTCAAATGTGGTCACAGCCAGGCAGGGACCCCACCCACGCCCAAACCACCGAGCACACCAAGCTCCACACAGCTTCTTCTAACGATGTCTGGGCAAAGCCCACCCTCTGCTGTTGGCCAGGGCCAACGCAAAAGCCAACAAGGAGGGTTTTTTATCACTATGAGGCTCTAGGTTATCCTAACAACCAGATAGGGCTGGTCCAAAAGACTCCCATTGGAATTTGTTGGGGGAAAGGGGAGAGACCAGGAGGAGGCTGTGTCCCATGAGAAAAAGGAATTAAATGTCAGACTATGTCTTCTCCCTATCAAGAAGGATTAATTTCCTAGGATTCCCCTGCAGGGACAAGTGAGTCAGTCAGACCAGTCCTGGTCTTGATACAGCGGCACAATCCTGGGGCTTCCAAGGGAAAAGCAAGAGACAAAAGTTTGATTCATAAAAGCTTGGGGAAGAAGGGGAAGGGAGAGGAGACGATAATAATAATAATAATAATAATAATAATAAAAATGCCTAGGGGTGATTTCATAACATTAATAGGTAATGTAGTCAATTATGTAGGCTTATTTTATTTCATCAAAGTGCAGGTGGTGAGCTACAGCTCCTCACAGGTGCTTTTCCAATTAGCTCCACGTATTCTAGGTGAATAAATGGCCCAGTGCCAGCCCTCCGTGCCACCAGCAACACACTAATCCAAACTAATCCCGAGGACTCATCTTGCTTCATGTTAAAGCAGCCAGAGTCTGTTTTATTTATTATCTCTTGAAAGATCTCTCCTCTCCTTGGAAAAACAAGGAGGGCTCTTTCACAGAGGAGGCCATAAATACACTTCACTCGGCATTCACTGAGGGCTGGGAGACTATCACTGCCTCAATTCAATTATTGCCATTATGTAATAGCAGATGAATATCCTGTTCTGCATTTGCTAAATGTTTTCTTTTAATAATCAACTCATAGCCACATAATGGGGCAGCTTATGCAATGAGCTCTTCAGGGAGACATCTGTTTTTCAGCATTGGTAATTACCACCATCGGATCACTAAAATGTATTTATTTACTTTTATTATTACAACTGGGCGAGCCCCATTGCTTAGGAAAGCAGCAGGCTGATAAACCAGCCTAGTGTGGGCATGGTGTAGGCAGGAATTATCCCACATAGCCCCACACACACATACCTGATCCACCAGGCACTTTGGGTTTAACATGACACCTGGCTCCTCCTAAAGTGCCTGCTGCTGATGTAGGTACAGAGGAGAAGGGCAGAAATGGAGCACAACCATCCCTGGTGGCTTAGTTGGTCACTGTAAGTCCAATCCCAGCAAAATCCAAGACCACACTTGCAGAAACATCCATGTTCATCCCACAGGATGGATTTTGTGGGGCATCATCACCAACATTGTGGCTGCTGGAGGTCAGACACTGGGCATTCTCTGAGGGCTCAGCAGCTTGCTGGTAATTTGACCTGAGGAAAGGGCCAAAAATGCTCCATTTTGACCTGATGCAGGGAACTTTACAACCTATCCAAATCTTTGCATATCCTTTGCCAGACCTCTGGTGATTCTTAGCAAAATCATTAGGGAAAGGAAGTTTTTCCTCACAGTTTTCCAAAGGAGCTCATTTACCCTATGCCTGAGCAAGCTGCTGCCAGAGGCTCTCAGAGGTCCTCTAGTCCCTAATTCCCATTAGTTTCACCGAAATCTCAGCCCCTTGCACGATGTTGGAAACCCAATGCTGGGGGTTGGAATTCAATCCTCTTTAAGGTCCTTCTCAGCTCAACCCACTGTATGATTCTGTGTTGCTCACTAAAATCTCCTTCTTTTGGGGTTTACCCGGCCACCAGCTCTGAGTCACCCACAGACCCCCAGCACCTCTTTGGACAGTCCTGGAAGCCCCATGGGTTCTTGGAGAACCCTCTAAACAAAGCCAAGCACCTCTCCATCATTTGGAAACCATCCCCAGGTTGGTGGGGAGAAGGAGGCTGCCAGGGTGAGAGCTGGCTGACATCATCCGGATCTGCTCCAGGACCATCAGACACCTGCTGAGCCTCCCAGGGCAATTCCACGGCAGCTGCTGCCTGAACCCACGAGTGCACAAGCAGGAACATGAGTTGTTTGGATCGCTTTGCCTCCAACATTGTTCTCTGGAGTGTTTGAAAAAGGCCTAATGAAAAGTGACTCAGAAATAACTGACAAGTGCCAGCCTCACCTTCTTATTGTCTCATCAGAATGGGAATGACAGTGAAGGAGAAGAGTCAACCTTCTCCATAAGATCCGCTGTCCCAACTTGCCTGCAACTTGCAGGCTGAAGGAAATGTTGACACAGGGTTGACATCTCTGCTTGATTTATGAACAGCCCGAAGGAGGGGGAAAGAGGGGAAGAAGAATTAAACATTATAAATCAATGAGTAACATCCATAACCCTGAAGTGCTTGTTGTAAACAATACAAAACACCGGCCTAATTTTTATAAGTGTAATTTATGAGGAGCAATTCCTTCCAAATGAGAGAATTTAAAAGGAAAAAACCGTCACTTGTTAGAATATCATTAATTCAATCAGATGAGAACTAAGCCAGCCATTGTTCCTAATGGTGGAAAGTCTCATGGGAGCTAATTGCTCCTCCATGGTGCCTCTCAGCATGTCTGGATTCAAACCTGTGAGTGCTGGAGGAGAACCATGGCTGAGGGTGGGAGAGGTGATGGGCACTGATGGACCCTCAGCTGTGCAAGTCCTTGTGGCAGCCCTGGGTACCGCGCTCTGCCCTGGGGCAGTGAGGTCTCAGGGCAACACCAGGTCAGCTCCCTCCCAGCACAACCTGGGTACTGTGGGAAAGCAAAGGGTGCTAAACGTGTTCCCAAAGTCAGGAGCGATGCCCAGACTGACAGTCAGGGGATATTCTGTAGCTGGAGTTGCAGCTGCACCCTGCAGCTCCCCAGACCCTGCAGCTCCCCAGACCCTGCAGCTCCCCAGACCCTGCAGCTCCCCAGACTCTGCAGCTCCCCAGACCCTGCAGCTCCCCAAACCCTGCAGCTCCCCAAACCCTGCTGACATGGGTATTAAAACTTCTGTGGCAAGGAGGTGGCATAAAGTCAACCCTAAAATCCTGCTGTTACCTCTGCCTGCCTCATTTCTCACCATCAGCCAAAATTCCCTCTCGTATTCCCCACCTCCAGTGCTGGAAGCTGCAAACAGCACCTGGGGGAAACAAACCCTATTTTCCATGTTGTGGAAGCACAGAATAAGGAATGGGCCCTTCTCATCCCAAAGATCTTTCAGTGCAAACAGAAAAGCAAGAGATGGAAAGAAAAATTATGTTTTCACACTGACCATCACGCCAGGGCTCAGCCAGAGGTCCAGACGGTTACTCTCTCAACTGTGGTTTAAATTAATCCTTTTTAATTTGTACCACATCACCTTGGGAGTGCACAGACAGGGGATGGGACAGAGCCCCTCATCCTCTCCACCTGGCTCCAAAAACAATGCCCATTTACACCACGGCTGGATTCAAGTGACCTGGCTTGCAGAAGCAGGAATCAAATCCCAACTGAATTCCCAGCCCTGCTCACAAGAGCCTCTTTGTGTTTAGCCCCAGGTTTTCGCAGCAGGTCCCGTCTCTCCCGACTCGCTGCTCACCTTCAGGTGATTAACATATTCTAGAGCGCTTGGGGATGGAAAGTTCCTCATATAGAAATAAATGGATCTAACAGACATAATGAGGCTGTAATTAGTTAACGTTTGCAGAACGCCACGAGAGGCACGGCGAGCAGCGCTCAGGAAACGCGGGTTTATTGCTGCAGAAAATGTATTATTGTTGGCACTGCGGGAGCGTTAGTGCAGCTCCGTGCCTGCTGTCGGCTCACCTTCCATGCTCTTTCACAATTGTTATTCCTCCCGAAGGGAAGCAAGCGGGGTGTGAAGGCCGGTGATTTGCATCAGCAAACTGCTCCTTCGTCAGGGCAGGGATGAGGAGCTGCGAGGACACGGAGCGGGAGGGCGGCGCTGGGCAGGACCTGGCACGGGGTGCTGGGTGTGCAAAGCTTGCCCTGGATGGAGGTGCAGCCTGTGCAAGAGCTTGTCTGAGATCTCTGCTCTGTGGGCACCAGGGACAGGACCCCAGGGAATGGAGCTGTGTCAGGGCAGGCTCAGGTTGGATCTCAGGCAAAGGTTCTTCCCCCAGAGTGTGGTTGGGCACTGCCCAGGCTCCCCAGGGCAGTGGGCATGGCCCCAAGGCTGCCAGAGCTCCAGGAGGGTTTCGATGATCTTGTGGTGCACATGGTGGGACTCTTGGGGATGGGCCTGTGCAGGGCTGAGGTTGGACTGGATGATCCTTGTAGGTCCCTTCCAACTCAGCACGTTCTGTGACTCTGTGACCTTGGCTGTGGGATAAATATACTGTCAGACTCTTCCACTTTAACAGTAATCCTCAAGAGAGCAAGAAATGCCTTACCAGGGAGCACTTGGGCATTGCTGCTCTTTGCCAGAGATGCCTTTACCTCCAAATTTGCAAACAATCTTCAAGCAGCAAATTCAACATCAAGTTTTAGGGGTTTGGCCCTCCTGTCCCTCATCCCTGTTTAACCCTTGCATTAATGGTAGGTATCTATAGTTTTGACAGCCTCAGTACATAGAATTTCAGAATGGTTTGGGTTGGAAGGGACCTTAAAGACCAACCAGTGGACACCTTCCACTAGCCCAGGTTGTTCCAAGCCCTGTCCAACCTGGCCTTGGACACTTTCAGGGATGGGGCAGCCACAGCTTCTCTGGGCAACCTGTGCCAGGGTCTCCTCACCCTCACCAGGAAGGATTTTTTTCCAATATCCCATCTAAACCCACTCTCTTTTAGACTCTTTTAGCCATTTTTTACAATCAGACGTCAGGTCTGACAATGGTTAAATATAGTGCAGAAGGCTCTATAGGTTGGGGGTTATGTTAAGTTGCTCCCACACATTTGAGTGCAAATATCAGGACTGAGCTAATCATGACTGAATATTGAGATAAGGGGAAAAATATGTTCTACAGACTGAGCATCTGCCCTTTCACTCTGTCCTTGTGCAAGTCATAGAGGCACATACATTGAAAAGTTAAGATTGAAGATTTCCCACAAGCAGCTATGACTAAATATTTCTTTCACCAGGAGTATCTGGAGAGTGGATGAAAGCACCCTTAGCAGGTACAGGGACATGTACACCTTACACACATACACACATAGATGCATCAGCACTGAAGGAGGGGACAACTGTGACCTTTGGAGAGTCTGAAAAGCAAAACGAATCTAATTTCACTGTATCTTGGAGGGAAGGAACTGAGACAGCAAGTTGCATTAGAGACACTTGGCACACTGAGCAATGACATTTGTTTTTCTGGTAAGTTCTTAAATGCTTTGAAAGAGGTGAAACGTGATCCATCTACAACATAAGCTCAGAGTCATCAATTCTAAAGCTACCCTCTCAATTACACTGACAAACAGCATTTTCCTCTACAGAATTAGGAGCAATCTCCATAATCCCTTGGCTGTTGTAGCTCAGCGATGATATGCCATGTGGCCATGATCCTGTGGGCTGCCAGCCCAGTGGGTCTCCTGGGCGGGGGATCACTTGGATGAGGGGACCACAAGGAGATAACTGGAGATGGCACCAGAAATGCTGTTGGCAAAAGAGGGAACACTCTGCTGCAAGAGATGGCACTGACTGACCATGGGGCCTGATCAGATCTCCTTGCTGGATATCTGGGAGCTCCACGTGCCACCCTGATCCCACTCTGCTGACCCTCATCCCTGCCCTGCAATATTTGGGAAGGATAAGGCAGGAAGGCAAGGAGGAAGCCACCCAGCCACACTAAAGCATTCTGGGCTGCTAAAGCCTTTCCCAAGTTGCAAAGCTTTCAGTTCGTCTTCCCAGCACTGGTAAGATGGGGCTTGGAGCAACATGGACTAGTGGGAGGTGTCCCTGCTCCTGGTATGAAGGTTGGAACTGAATGGTCTTTAAGGTCCCTTCCAACCATTCTGGGATTCAGTGTACTGAGGAGGGAGCAGAAGAGCTCAACAGAAATGGTCAGAGGACCAGGGAACATGAACTATATAAAGACATGGAATGAAGTAATTTCCACTGATGCTCAGATTCAGACTGTGAATCTGTAACAAACCCAACATCACAACCTGGCTGCAAAAAGAGCTCTCCCACCCTGGCTGCCATGGCAAAGATTGCAAAGAAAACCACAAAACCTAAGACCTGCAGCAACTTTGTGGCCTCCATGACTCAAATGATGGATTAGGATGTGAAACACACCTGTGGAGAATACATGGCTGCACCTGGGACAGCAAAGCTACCCCCCAAATCCATATCTGAATGAGCTTCACAGAGCCCTGCATGGCCAACTGCACCTTCTACCCACAAACCATCTCTTACCTAAATTTCTCATTCCCACATGGGTCTTGTGTCTCACCTACCCAAACAAGCCTGGCTTTGGCAGGCCAGCCTCAGGAGGGAGAGTGGAAGACAGCTTGATTGCCAATATCTAATCATAATTGGGAATCCAGAAACTACTTATCTTAGGAATTGCTTAATAATGCACTTAGTGTGTGAAGGATTATCATTGTATAATTAAATACAGAGAGTTTCACGGAGGGAGATAAGGATCCTGTGCAAACGGACAAGGAGGAAGGTAATTGAGATTTCAGCTTCTGCTCTGCCAGCTTCTCACCCAGATCACTGAGAACTGCCTCAACATGTGTGCCTGGAGAGAGGAGGGCTTGGAAAGCGGGAATGGAGAGGGGGAAAGCCAGCCTTGGGCATGTCACTCACTCCTGCCCTATTTGTCCCCCTCTGTTTCTATGAGCTGTGCCCACAGAATCCACAGGAAGCCCTGGAGTGCAATGGGGGAATTGGTGCACAGGAACAATGGAGCCCTGGGGTGTGAATTATTTAGTGCTGAGGAAGAACAATTAAGCTCTGTGAGCTATTAAGGCCAGCCCTGTGGCAAAGTGAGGTTGGAAGAGCAGGTGAGGTGTGACACACACAGGGGACGAGTGGTGTCCAACCTCCAACAGCCCCAAGTTATTGCTTTGGCTCAAGGGACAAAAAAAGTCGCTGTTGTGATACTGCAAACACCCCGAGGACTTGCACAGGAGGTTATTGCCAGCCTGTAGCTGAGCATTTCAAGGGTTGCTGGCTGTTAAGGAGGGGGTGACATAAAACCATACAATTGTTTGTGTTGGAAGGGAACTTAAAAATCCAGTTCCACCCCCTGCCATGGGCAGGGACACCTTCCACTAGCCCAGGTTTCTCCAAGCCCCGTCCAACCTGACCTTGGACATTTCCAGGGATGGGGCAGCCACAGCTTCTCTGGGCAACCTGTTCCAGGGCCTCACCACCTTCACAGGGCAGAATTCCTTCCCAATATTCCATCTAACCTGCCCTTTGGCAGTTTAAATGTGACACCCCAGCTCCTTCTGCCTTTGAGCTGAGTTGCCAGGTTGCAGGAGGTTTAACATCCCTTCTTGAGGAGAGAGGAAAAGCCACCAAGGCTGTATCAGATTTATTTTGCTGCTTTGTTGGCAAGGGATGTGGAATAAACAGAAAAAGAAAAGGGAAAAGAGCAGGCAAGTGGAGGGGAATACAAATGAGAGTAGAGGTCCCAGCATGACATTTTCTGCCACAGAATCACCTACATTTCAGCAGTGGTGCTGCCAGAATGTTGCTCAGCTCCTGGCAGATTCATGCCCCACTTCCTGGGGTTACATGAGCATTGGCAGCACTATTAGTTATGACATTTATCATGGAACCCATAAAGCCTCACAGACCCTCAGTGCCAGGCACTGAGAAAACACAAACCCAAACAAGCAAACCCCTCTTCAGAGAGTGAGCACATGCAGGGAAGACAGGCTTTGCCTGTGCGAGGAGGAGAGAGGATGAAAGGAGAAAGGCAGCTGTTGCTCACTATTATTTTCCAGTCTTTTCTGCCCAGGGAAAAAAGTAATTAGAAAATGTGTCTGGAGTAACACAGGGATCAATGGGAATGCAGGAAACAACCTGGAACTATATTCTCTGCACCTACTGAGTCTCAACTGACTCATCCAAATTACAGGATCCAGGTCCAGCATCATAATCGAGGTGGGCAGTGAGCTTCAGAGAAAAGATCTTCAAACATAAGATGCTCTTGACCACCCTCCCCACCCTGAGCATAGAATCCTGGAATGGTTTGGATTGGAAGAGACATAAAAGCCCATCTCATTCCACCCCCTGCCATGGGTAGGGACACCTTCCAATAGACCAGGTTGCTCCAAACCCTGTGTAACCTGGTCTGAACAAGCATCTCAAAAGCCAGAGGATTGTTCTCTCTTTCCTCCCCCAAGGACACTGAAAGAATAAGCAAATAAAAGAGTCAAGGAAAGAGGAAAATGATTCAAGGCCCTTTGGCAAGACAAGCAGTAGGTGAGCACCAGCTTTGTCCAGCCAACACATCCAGGAACAAAATAAAGATGTAACCGAGGAGGGAGAAAATATTTATTTGCCTTTTTTTTTTTTTCTAGTCCTTTTCCCTTTCAGCCAAATAATATTATGCCATGGGCCTTTGACAGTCATCTGGAAACCACACAAAGCCTGTTTGTTCCCACTCCCCTCCTGGACTGGTGGAGCAACTCTGAGGAACGAGGGTGCAAACCAATGGCCCAGCTCCACTGTTTAAAAGGGAGAAGAGGAAGGAGCAGGACAGAAGAGAGAAATCCCTGCAGGGGAGGCAGGAGGAGAGTTTCAGAGCCAGAATTCCTGAGCATGTCCCTTCCACTCCAGTCTTCTATAATTTGGAACAGCACAGCATCTCTTCTCACCCAACAGGACCCTCATTGCACTCCAAACCCACTGCTGAGCCACCAACTCAAATTTAGCTACAGACATCATCAGGACAATATTTCACTTGCACAACAAATCCCAGGGAATTTTTAATGGTGGACTTTAAGCCCTCTTAAATCGCAAAGATCTGCAGGAAATCTTGAGTGACTACATTGGCTCCTTCCAACCAGGCATTTAGGACACGATAAATTTGGTCTGAACTTAAACTTCCTCCCACGGGGAGCTCTGCCAGCCAAAAAACACTTTTAAGGCAAATTCAGAGTGATGTAATGGATATGTGACTAAAGTAGTGGGTTTTAGGTAAGCCTTAATCCTTAATAAATTACAGATAATTTGTATGTTATAAAGACTATCTGGATACTTTTAATAACTAAATGGCTGAGTGAGGAGAGGAAAGAAGAGATGAGAAGACCAATTAGATATGAATTTAAACAGGAGAAACACTGTCCTGGTGGAATTAAAGTGCTCCGTGGGAAGAGGACAGTTTTTTAAAGCATGGGAGAACCTGGAGGTGAACAGAAGGAAATGAGGAACTGGCTTACAGACAAAGTTGTTTTCTTTTGTGGGGAAAACAAAAAAGATCACAGTATGAAAATCGAGCATTTTGAAGTGCTCAGATTGATCCTTTTTCAACATTTGAGACTTTTTCTATGTCAATGGCCTTTAAGAAAATTATAGCTAATGGCCTTATCAGCAAAGCACTGATTTATCAACAAGGATTTCTGCTTCAAAAAGGAAGCTTTTGGTGAAAAACGAGGGCTGTTAAGATTAAGCACTAATTTAAATTTTTTTAAAGGACATTTCAAATTTTTTTCAGTTTGATTGCTCAGTGTTCCTCAAATGCAACATAATTCAATTATCTCAGACTCTCAGCATTCCTGTATCAAGTGGGATGTTTAGAGCATAAATGGTCATGGGCTGTTTGCCCCAGCAAGCACCCACGTGGTTCAAGCAAAGGTTTTCCACTCATTAATCCACCACAAAGTCCCTCTGCACAGCGGGGGATTTACTGTAACCTGGGCAGAACATCACAAAGGGGTTTGCAGGATTTGGGATGTGCCACTCAATGCTTGACTTTCACCCTTGGCATCCCGGACACCCAGCTGGTCCTACGAGGGCTTTTCCTGACTCCCTGCATCCCAAAACTTGAGTGTCCCCAGTGCTGTATCCCAGACAGGTTGGTCACCCCATCTTTCTGCAGGAAATTTGCTCAGAGCCACTGACCCATCCAAGACCAGCAGGAAAATAAACACAGGAATTTCTAAAGCACCAGAGTTTGCCTTTGGAACACAGTTTGACACTCACAGAATCATAGAACAGTTTGTTTGGGTTGGGAGGGACCTTAAAGGCCATCCAGTCCCACCCCGGACACCTTCCACTAGCCCAGGTTGCTCCAAGCCCTGCCCAACCTGGCCTTGGACACTTCCAGGGATGGGGCAGCCACAGCTTCTCTGGGCAACCTGTGCCAGGGCCTCCCCACCCTCACAGCCGACACTTCCTTCCCAATATCCCATCCGACCCTGTCCTCTGGCAGTGGGAAGCCATTCCCCCTTGTGCTGTTCCCCCATCCCTTGTCCCAAGTCCCTCTCCAGCTCTCCTGGAGCCCCTTTAGGTCCTGGACTCTAAGATCTCCCGGGAATCTTCTCTTTTCCAGGCTGAATGACCCCAGTCTGTCTCTGGTCTTGCTCCAGCAGCTCCATGTCCTTCTGACGTTGGGGGTCCCAGAGCTGGAGGCAGCACTGCCAGTGAGATCTTACCTGAGCAGAGGGGCAGAATCCCCTCTCGCCTGCTGCCCACGCTGTGGGATCAGCCCAGGACACAGTTGGCTTTCCAAAGTCACGTTGAGCCTCTAGTCCACCCACACCCTGCTCTTAATGTTGCTTTAAAAATCTGACCCTTTCCTTATCACAGAATCACAGAATATGCCGAGTTGGGAGTGACCCACCAGGATCACGGAGTCCACCTCCCAGCCCTGCACAGGACACCCCAAGAGTCCCACCATGTGCCTGAAAGTGTTGCCAATACACGTCCCATATGTCTTTTAAATCCCTTTTTCTCTGCCAGGCTGCCCTTCCTGCCACTGCCAGAGGTGCAAACACAAGCAGGGAGGAGCCCACCACCAGCACAGGCATGGACACTGTGAGGAGGGGCTGAATCAGTGCCCCCCTCTGTCCCAGATCCAATCTTCCATGACCCACTGGTCTGTTTTAGCAGGTGATGGATCTGGGGGCAGATAATTCTGCTTGCTGGTTAATTAATCCAGTGTTACAAGAGTCTAATGACCGCTCCTAATCCCCCTGCAATAACATTGCATACCACCTTTCCAAGCAGGGCCACCTGTTGGGGTGCAAACAGGGTGTTTGGGATCGTGGGGCTACTGGTGATTAGTGCCATACCCACTGCTGGTATTTTATTAGCCCCAATTTGATATGTTATCTGCCTTGTACACTCGATCTAAGCCTGAAATATTGTTTTACAACATTAATTAAAAAGCACTGACACTGAATGCCTGGTTCACATGCTCCCGTGTGATTTATGGATTGTGTTTAATCACCTGACAACTGTGATTTACCACATCTACCTGGTGGGTACTGTGTGGACTGAAATCGATTAATGTTTGGTGGCTTTATACCTTGCTGGGGAGGGAGGGAGAGTTTCTCATGAACAGTAAACCCCAGACACACCAAAAAAAAAAAGACAAGTCAGATATTTCAGGCATCTAAACTGCAAACAAGATAATGTGACCTGGGCAGAGTCCCACAGCAGCTGTTTGTAGAGCATTGCTTTATTAAGGATCCTGGTGACTTTTCATGGAAGGTTTAACTAATTAGTTGAGTAGGCCTTCGATAAACCAGACACTAAGTTATGTTTAGCTTTAATTACACCGAAGGCCCGGTGGCCCATTCAGTTGCTCCAAGTCAGACGTGCTGAAGTGTTTTGCTGAATTAGGGTCAGTATAAATACACAGCTCCTGTAAGCACCTAGGAAGCTGTGCTGATATTAATGTAGTGAATGCAGATTTGCAGCTGGGGAAAAAATATCCAGAAAAATATTGAGGAAAGAAAACAGCTGAAGCTCAGAAGGGGCACAGCAACAGGCACCTCCTGTTGTTGATCCTACTCACTTTAAAAGGATAACATGCACATTTGGGGTGAGAAGCAGCTTGCTCTGGCACTTTGCCCTGGTGCAGTAAGATTTCCAGCTACAGGAAGGGAAGGTTATTGCAGAGGGCCCTGAAAGATGGAGAGTTTAGCCAGATGTCCTCCTACCAGCTTTGTCCCATCACAGTCCTCTTCTGCATCATAACATCCTTCTTGTACCTCTCCTCTGTCCACCACAGGCTCCACATTCTCCATGTCATTCTCTCCTGCTCCTATTTCCATCTCCACTTCAGCCCTCTCCTTCCACCACCAGCAATTTTAAATGCAGAGCTCTCTCACACCCCAAACTTCAACTACTCCTTCCAGTGCAGCCTCCTCCATCTCATAGCATATTTGCAATTTGCTCCTTCTAATTTTCACCCACCTCTTTCCTTCTCTGGAAGCCTTGGGGGCTCCTTAGAGCAAGTGGGTCACAACCAGCTTATTAGCTCTTTCCTTTCCACTCCCAGCTGTAGGGAAACCCTGGATCCTTCTCTTTTTCAGAGGTGTTGGGTCCTAAATTCCTCCAGGACAGAGGGAATGGTTTGCCCTTATCACTGCAGATACATCTCCTCTTCTTTGTCATCTACTGTCTCTAAAGGACCCTCTGTGTGTACTAATCTATTCCCCCCAAAATTCCAGAACACCTCATATTTATTCTCATTTTCTGTTCTTCTGACCCAAATTTCTCCTGGTTTTCCCTTCCTGGATGGTCTTCCCAGCAGTTCCTTACCTTCCCTTTACCTTCAGCTGCTCTCAGGCTCTCACTTACCTTCTCTCCTTGATATTATTGTTATTATCATCATTATTCCCCACTTGTTTCCCCCCTCAGCACAAGCACACCCTAATTTATACCCCCATCCTTCCAATCCCCAGTTGCTTTTCATTAAAAACCTCATTGTTTTTTGGTAGTTTTTTTCCCCAATACTTTTGGCAGTTGCTGCCCCTGCTGCTCTTTTCCCTCCTCTGCCCAGTTTCTTTTCTGCCATTTGCTCTCCTCCCTCTGGCACACATTATTTCGCTCCCATTAAACCAACATTTCCCAAAACAAAGAGGGTCAGTATTCAGGTGGAAAATGTCCTTAAAAACTCAACATCTTTGCTCTCCAGATGAATTTGTGTTACCCAGTTGTTTCCCAGCTCCTCTGTTTATGTAACCTTGAAGCTCTTTTGTACAATCCTTCAGTTCTGACAGCTCAAGATTTGTTATGAACTAGTATTTTAAAATCAAAATAACTCAGAGGTACAAGAGATTGTTTCAGAGTGCCCAGACAATCTGGGCAGGGAGAAGCAACACTTATGTTGCTTTTTTTTTTTTTTTTAAAAAAAAGAAAAGGCTTTTCCTGTCTTACCTTGTCTTCAACTCAAGAGTTGTTTGAGTAAAACAAACCCACTCCCTTTCCAATTTAATGGCCTTTAGGAAGTTGAAAATATACACATGGATACACACATATTGTCTTTCTACCTGGCGTTTCTATGTGAATAAAGGGCTCTGAGCCAAACCCAATCAGATAAAATCTTTCAGGAACGTTTATAATGTCACAGACTTGTGCAAATCTCCAGTGTTTATAGCAACAGGCACCACAACAGAGCCCAGGCAGAGCGGGCACCTCCTCCAGCTGTTGGAGTGCTGGGATAGATGTGTGGCACCGCTGAGGGAGCTCCTGGCAGAGCTCAGGGGTGCTGAGGAAACCACTGCTCTGCACTCACCCCCTGCCCCGAGACCCCAGATGGACCCTGGAGGAACCCCCAGGATGGGGATGGAGCCCAACCGGCCCAACGAACCAACCCTGACTTAGGACGAGAGGAAAAGGCCTCAAGTTGCACCGGGGGAAGTTTAGGCTGGACACTGGAAAAATTCCTTCCTGGAAAAGGATTGTCCAGCCCTGGCACAGGAGTCCCCATCCCTGGAAGGGTTTAGAAGAGGTGTGGATGTGGCACGTGGGGACATGTTTTAGTGGTGGCCTTGGGGAAGAGTTGGGCTCAATGATCTTAGAGGTTTTTTCCAACCTAAACAATTCCAAGATTCTGTATTCGCGGGTCCTTTTGTAACAAGACCCTGAGCTGCTGCACCAGTTCCTGACTCTTTGTATGAAGGAGATTAAACAGGACTTAATCACCCCATTGAAGGTGCTGTGAACTGTCAAAGACCTGGAAATCCTGGAGCGTAAGATCCAGCATGAGAAGGAAATATTATTATTATGCATTACAGTGTGAACTATCTTGTGAGGAGTTGCCCAATGGATATGGAGAAATCATCCTTCAAGTTGTGTTGAGATAAAGAGGAAAAAAACAGTTCTTCCTAGCTGCAAATTTTCCTATCAAAATAGTTATTCCAGAATAGCTAATCTGATAAATATCCAAAAGCAGACAACTTCTGTGTCCTGGAAGGAAGGAATTTCATGATTTTCAGGGATTTCTAAGCATGTTTTTGGCTGTTTTGCCAGACAGCACCTAAAATGGAGGGTTTCCACTGACCTGGGCCAGACAGAAATATAAATAACGTCCATGAGGACAACATGGAAGTGATTAATTTGAGTTCTCTTTCACAGAAAAATGGGCTGGAAGGATAAAGCCAAGACATCCTTAACCATAAAAACCTTCCTACCAACATTTTCCAATACATTGATTTCTTCAAGGAATAAATTACCTGGTTCAATGTTTCTATTTCTCAATGGAAATTACTTTCCAAGAAGCTGAGTAGAGTCTATTTGCTTCTCAGTGGACAAGTCCTTTCCTTTTCACACCATTCAGCGAGACAGGAGGTGGGACCTTCACCTGCCAGGGGTGAGTGCTGCCAATGCAGATGTCTGTCAACAGGTAAAATGAGTCCCTGGGCAGCTCAGGGGGATAGAGAGCTTTGAAATGGGATGGAAAAGTGTCCTGGGAAAGACAAATGTGATTTATTGAGCTAAATCACGCAAATAAAAGCAAGTAAGTGACTCAAGCATGTGCTTGCCTTAGCAGGGGTCAGCACAGTGAGACACATCCCTCTTCCCACCTGGTGGAAAACCGCCCCGGGGGATCCTCCCAGGATCCAGTTGCTGATCTGGGGAACATCACTTTAAGCCAATGTATTTCATTTCCAGTCCCCTAGGATTCCAGAGGAACAATCACAGGGGTGAAAAGGGAAGCTCCACCCAAGTTTGTGTTTCACAGGATGAGAGGAGCATTATCAACTGACAGGGAGAGGAGCCCGAGGCAGCGAGTGCCGATATGGGGCCTGCACGGGCCACGAGCTTTGATTAATGACCCCACTGGAGTTTTTTATGTCCCTCCATTGCATTCACCAGGTGGAGGAGATGCTGCTGGTCACCAGGGAAGGTGACAAAGAACCCTCACCCCCAGCCTGCAAACTCCTCTCTTCCTGAAAAACCCTTTGCAAATAGAGATCATTTGTGCAGGGCTCAGTTAAGTGGGTTTTAAACAACAATTAGCTGGGGACGGGCAATGCAGACACAGAACTGCCATTAAAGGAGGAGAAATGATTCACTGCAGCACCTTTGGAAGCGACACTGTCTTGTTGTGGGAGGAGAGGAGAAAGTACCAAGTGCCCACTCGCCAAACCGCGCTCTCCTTACTCAGAGGAAATTTTTATACTGCCACCCACACAAACCCAAACCCCCATGACTCATCCCCTGATAATGAGATCAGCTTTAAAGAGACCACATTCTGAATACAATAAAGATTGTCTCCTAAGCTGAAGGCACTTTTTCCAGCTTTTCCCACCTACTGAAAGAGGTGGAAATATCCTAATTTATTTTCCTCTTCACTTCTCCCAGGAAATGAGGCTGTCAGGAGATCCCAGGACTCCTTGAGCCAAGGATTTTTGGACAAACACCACCTATCCTCGATATCCAGCAGAAAGAATCCCAGGAGCTGGCAAAGGCCTCGTGCTTTGGGAGCACTGCCTGAGTGGGAACCGAGAGCTCTGGCCCGTGATCAGCTCTGGCTTGAGATGTTTCACTCCTTCCTGGCTCTCCTCCCACTGCTCCATTTCCAGCTCAAACCCAGTGGTGGAGCACAGAGAAAGCATTTAACACCTGAATACACCTCCTACCCTCTGCAGCTGCTCTTGTAGGGCAGGATGGGGCTATGAATCATGGATCCCTCTGGGTTTCGGACAAGAAAAATAATTCCCAGAGGGATTTTGAGGCTCAGTTTCAAATTTAGGGTCTCTCAACCCCTCTGTGGTTGGTTGGGTTGTAGGTTTGTTGGGTTTTTTTACATTACCCCTTTGGGCTCAGGGTTCCAATTACTCCTTTTCATTCCTTTTTTCTTTAATGATTCGGAAATATTTGAGTGACAGTTCCTTTATTAAAACATTGTTATCAGAAAGCATCCAAAGGTGGGCAGGGCTAGTGCTGCACTCAGGGTTTCCATGCCTGAGGGAGAGCAAAGCTCTTCCTGGCTCTCACCTGGCCTCTGAACAGCAGAGGTTTGCTGTGCAGGCTTGGCTAAAGAAGACAGAAAAGCATGATTGTCCGGAAAGTTTGGTAGGAAAATTAATGTCCATTACCCCAGACAGGGAAGAGATGAGGGAAAGGAGAGATCCTTCAAGAGTTTCTTCTCATCCTGCTCCTGGCAGGGGAGCCATGATCAAGGACAGGGGGTGGGCACGGGATGTACTTGTTCACCTTATCCTGGTGACCGTTCACACAGCAAAGAGCTGAGTCCTCTCCTCCTCATCTAATTCTTCACTCACCTAAGATAAATCCAGTGGTAGTCATGTCTGAGACCCTTCTTTTGGAGCCTCATGGACTTTTCCATGAGTCATTTTGACATGGTTCACTTCCTCTCCTCCTGCTTTGCCCATTGAATTCCCTGGGACAAGAAGCCTGTAATGGTCCATCACTTGCTGGTAGAAAGTTAGTGCTATGATGGCACCTTCTGACACCTTCTGGCACATAAAAGTCTATGGAATGTATTCCGTGGAAGACCAAATTACTTGCTCATGGATCTGATGGAAAATGAGCTTTTACTCATCAATCTTTCCCCCCCCCAAGTGCATATTTCTTCCCTTTTTCTTTAAAGATCATTCTAACTTGAGACTTGGAGCACTGGGGCCAGAACCTGAAATAATTGTATTTAAAAAGGCCTCACCAGGGATTGCTATTGGTTGCTACATGTCTTCTTTGAGTTCTCTCATCTTCCAGGGCACATTCTGGCTGCAATTTCCAAGAAACTGGGTAAGAAGAGTCCAGCTGCTGTCCCCAGCTCACCTTACCTGAGGAATTCAGGGTTTTGGGATGGTGGGATTGAGTGCCCAACACCAACTGCTCTGTCTGCTCGACACAGCACCGCTTTCCAGTGCTCCCAGGCTGATGTGGTTTCTGCCCAGCTAAGTCAGTAAACACCCAATGGTTGTGATAAAAGGGGAAAACAACCCAACTATTTGTTCTCTCGTGCCTATTCATGAAGCAATTCCAATTTTTTAATGGACTAAATGAGCCTGAAAGCCACAAGGAGGACCTGGGAGAAGAGAGAAAACTTGCCAGCTGGGTGCATTTGGTGGGTCACTCCCACGTTTTGCCAGGAGGGGCATCACTGGCACTCAGGGCTTGGCTGTGCCATCCCTCCTCTGCTCCCTAGGGGCAGGAAATTGGAAAAGGGGGAACTTCTGATTTTCTAATTCTGCTTTCTGCAAATTCCCCTCTTAATGGAATTGGATGGATGGTCTCGAGGCACAGGGCAAAGCCCCTTTCCTAGAGGCCACTTCTCGTTCAGGAGATCAGTTTTTTGGGAAGCCAACGTGCACCCTCCTCGCTGAGAGACAGGAGCAGGGAGGTTCCCCCTGACGTGCAGGGACAGACCCGCCCCGTCCCGTGCCAGGGGCTGCCAGGCCCCGGCACAGCCCCAGCCCGCTCTCCTGCTCCCCACTGCTTGCTCTCAAATCTCTTTTTTCAAAATGATTATGGGGGCTTTTTCCTTCTTGCTTTGGCTTGGCTGGGTCACCTCTGCTGATTGTGTGTCCTCATGCTCGTCTCTGCTCCCGAGCAGTTGGACACAGGCTGTGCCAGTGGGGCGGTGTGGGATGGGGGAGAAGGGTCTGGACAAGCAGGATGAGGCTCCACTTGAGACCCAAGATGGTGGGGAAAATTCAGCCAAAGCACTCGGTTTCCTGTACATTCCCTTTATTATAATTTAATTATTACTACTATTAATATTATTTTTATTATTACTGTTGTTGTCTTGGACTGAAATACCCATGTTGGGATTTTATTTTTGGGTCCCCTTGTTTTCCCAACAGAAAAAATATATCTGCGTGTTTGAGGGGAATTCATGAACTAAGCAAGCCACAGGGAGAAAACACCTAAAATTTCAGAGTGGGGTGGAGCAGTTGGACGGGAAAGAGCCTGGAAAGGAGCTGGGAGAAAGGTGGTACAAAGGTGCTCAGGCTGGAGGCTTTGAACTTGGGTGAGAGACATCAGGGGAGAAACACAAGTAGTGAGGGACAGAAAGTAAATGAGAAAGACTTTTTCTGCTCCCTTGTTCACCCATAAAACCAGAGGAGCAAAGCAATGTACACCACGTGTGCCAAGGGAAAGGGGAGGAGAGGAAAACCAACAGCCTTGCTGGCTCAGAGAGATCTCCAGGGAAAAAACAAACAACCTTTTGTGCTGTCTGGGGAGAGACACTTCCATCATCTTTACGAATTTCCACCTTGGGCAACAGCTAAGTAGCCTTGCATATCTACCATTGAGACACTAAGAGCCCTGCCATAAATCTAAACCTCAAACTATCATTATTTACTGGGGAAAATGAATGGTTTGCTCTGCACGTGAAAAAAGAGCAGAGCTCCTGAAAGGGGAGACCCTCTTGGGCTGAGCACCCTCCCCGGTTGCATTTCAGGCTCGCTTCTACTTGTTGGAAGGATTAGTGATTCTTGCATGTTCAGCTTGCAGAAATATCCATGGAAATGTGCTATTTTCTTGTCTCTTAAAGCTGATATTATCTGTTGCTTGCAAGAGCGAGTCAGGTTGGGAAATGCTGCCAGGTGGTCAAGTCTCAGCCACTCATTTGCAAAATGGGGTTAAGGAATAAACATTGAAGATTCTTGGGGTCCCAGAAATGACAATAATTGGGGTTAAACACATTGATACAGTCAGGAAAAGCGCCCAGAGCTTTTGTCTTCCTTGTTTCGCCCCCTACCAGAGCCCAGGCAGGGGCAGAAGCCAGTCCCAGTGTTGGCTCTGGGGCAGCTGCAATGGGATTTAATTCCTCCCCTCTCATCACAGTTTCCTTTGCCCAGTGCCTGTGAGCCCTGAGGGACAGCAGGGGATGAGGGGAAACATCAGTTTCTTAACAAATTCTTATGTCATCCTCTTGACAGCACCTTTAAGCACTGAGTGACACTCAGGAATGATGTGGCTTAACCTCAAGAGTTCAAGCAAGGGAGCATTTCCCCTTGCCAAGGAGCAGCAGTAATCCCTGGAGAAGAAATCCATCCCAGCCCTCCCCTCCCTGCCAGCAGCCACCCAGTGCTTCACCCACATGGCAGAGACACATCCAAGGCACCCTGTTCCCTCCAGGAGCTGTGTTATCTCCAGGGTACCACTGCACTTTGGAAGAGCATCAGGGTGGTTGGTCTTGATAGGCTTAAAGGTCTTTTCCAGCCTCAGTGGTTCCATGATTTTGTATTTGAGAATGAAGGGGTATCACATGTTCCCCAAAATCACCACCTTTCCATGACTGACCATAGACACTCCCTTAACCAGCTGCAAATGGAAAAGGAGAGGAGTTAATGCAAAGCATGGGGAAGGTGAGCCCAAGTGGAGCAGACTTTGGAGCATCATCATTCCCATGGGATGCAGGCTGTGCAAACGGGGTGCCCAGCACAGCAATGAGAAGCTGAATGCCAAGGTTTTCCCCAGCACTCCCTTTCCAGATAACACTTGTTATGTGGAGACAAATAAAAAGCCACCGGTTTAAATCCCAGGGATTAAAGGTTTAACATGACCAAGAAGAAGAAGCCTGAGGAGCATTAATTAATGTTTATATGTGGCTTCTACCTTCTCTTTACTTTTTTTTTCACCCTTTATCTGCCTCAAAAGATAATAGGTGGAAACAGCTTCTCCTGCCAAGGCCAGGCTTCACTGGCTGAGACTCTTCTTTCTCCTCTCCAAAACATTTCAATACATGGCCTCATGATTCATGTGGCTTTCCCGGTGTTTATCTGCAATTATGGCTCCCATTGTTCCCCAGCACTGGACTTTCTTATAGGCTGTGTTCTCCACACGATGATCCCAGCCTGGGAAACCCTTGGCATCGCTGCCTCCACCACTGGAGCATCACTTCTCCTTCCTCTCCAAAATGGAGAGGTAATGAACTTCCCATCGATGTGACATTAAGAGCTGCAAATTCCCACCCTCAGTGGATTTTCAGGAGCTGCTCTTTGTGTGATCCTGACCTTTTTTGCTCATATCTCTGGGTCAAAGCTGTTCATGGGATGAGCCCCTGGCAGGGAGGGCAGAAGATGACACACCTAATCCCCAGCCAGATGCTCAGAGGGTAGAAATGGCTCCCCTCTGATTTATATCAGCTGGAAATACAACTCAACTATGTCTCTAGGTTTCTGTATGATATCTGTATAACATCTCACTATGCTGCATTTGAACCCAAGAATTGTAGCTAAGCAAAAATTTCAGACTACTGCAACAGGCTATTCCCTTCTCCTGCCCCAATGGAATACAAATCACCAAATTATTTAATTAAAAAAACCGCAACAAACAAACCAGAAAACAAACAACACCACCCCCCCCCAGGTATGTTTCCCTTTCAGATACTTATCTAAGTTTCTGAAGTTTTTTTAACTGCATTATACCTTTTCCTAATATCCTAAACCTCCCCTGACACAACTTCAGGCCATGCCCTCGGGTCCTGTTCCTGGTCCCCACAAAGAAGAGATCAAGAAACTTCATAAAACCATCCGTGTTTGGTTGTAAACTCCAGGCCTTGGATGCTGGGAATGCTGAAAAGTGGGTGCTGCGAGATAATGAAATGATAAATTAATCTCTGGGTTTTTTTCAGGAAACATCAACAGAAACAGCCTGGGGGAGATACAAACCCCAATCTAACAAGATGCCCTGTTCTCTGCATTTTCCATCATTCCAGTCTGTCCCACCTACAGATGTCTCTCCATTCCCTCTTTGCCTCCTGTCATCCCTCTGCCTCCCCAGAGGCTGATGCCCAGTGCCTGGGATGGGGCTGGAGCTGCAGGACCCTGCAGGTCTGTACCATCCACACCTCAGCCACCACCGATCCATGTGCAGTGACACCATGTCACAGACCCCAAATGCTCCTCTCCTGGGATTTCCCCCCTGCTCCCTCTCTCTATAAAGCAAGGTGGTCGGGCCAGGCCTGTGGGAACACGGGCACTGCCAAGGCAGGATTAAGCCTCACTACACTGCAGGATTCCAGGCACTGCCCAGAGAGCAATTCTGCAGGAAAAGGAATCCTGGAGCCCCCACTGTGTGTACTGAGTGACCACAGACCCAGCCCAGAGCATCCATCAGCTCTTGGGGGTTATTCCATCCTTTTCCTAAAGAGTCGTGGTGATCCAGCAGCGCCGGGCTGGGAGGTAACGTAACACCATGAGGGGTAACCAGTGTGATCCCCTCTTTTCATCCCCCTTAGAACACAAGCACAGAATTAATTTTAACTAGAGGAAGTCTCTTAAGAAAAGAAATTTACCCTGGATATCAAGTGTTTCCAGTAATGGCAAATCCCCCATGGCCTGGGCACTGTTTTGTGCTCAATTATTCGCGCTGGTAAAACGTCTCCCCCGCTGTCTCCTCCATCCATCCTCTCCATTAGGGAAAATCCAGCAGATTTAAAAATGAGACCTGTGTCATTTCAGCTTCATATCAGTTTTTAATGCAGGAAAGAAAAAAAATGTTAATTACACAAAACCTTCCCCAAGGATTTGATTCTCCAGAAGCTGAATTGCAGCTCTTTGCTTCCGACTGGAGCCCAAGAGCTGCTGAACTCACTGCCAATGTAGAGCCCTGCATGGAGGGACTTGGCACAGCCCAGCCCTATGAATAGAAGGTTCTGTACTGCCCCAGCCACGTTAATGCTGTGTCCATTCAAAAACCCTGAGCCTGACACGAGGGAATGTTTCCAAAGGGGATTGTAACAGTGAGCTGTTATTAAGCATTAAGCAACTGCAGCATTTTCTCTGCTCGTTCCCCAGGTTAAAAACAAAGGCTCAACACAACATCCCCACTCACAGCCTGTTCAGAGAGCACCTATTTTTACTGCAACATCTGTTAGTACACCAAAGCACCCAGAACTCCTGAAAAAAAATCTGGATAAAAATAGATTTTTGTTAATTATAAACACCAGCAATTACAGAGATGATGGGTTTGATTCTACTCTTACCTGCTGACAACACGAGGACCAAGTGAGAGAAGGAGGGCAGGACTGTGACCCTGTCCTAGTTAGAACAGCTGGGCCCAGTTCATCACTGGATGGGCCCATGGTGCCTCCAGTCACCAGGGGAGAGATGCAACATACAGATGGGCTCGTGTAGAGGTTTGAATCTTTTTTCCCCCAGAGGCTAACAAAATGGTAAAACCCCAAGGGGTGTAAACCCCTGGAAGTTTTGAAGTTTTGTCCAATGGGCACTCCTGCAAAATGTAAACATTCCACAAGCTGACCGGAAGAGAAGAGTTGTAGTTTGGTTGTTGGTAAGAGACGTGGCCATGTTGTGAGCCACGAGGAAGGGGCTCGGAGCCCCTTGGACCCTCTGGGGGCCCCAGCCAGCTGGGGGGGAGCTGCAGAGACGTGGAACAGTGTTAAGCTGGACTAAGTGTCTGTAGCTGAACCTGGAGATGTTTCTTCACTGTGAGCGGCAGTCGGCACTGACCAGAGCAATGGTGGCACAGAGCCAGGAGAGATAAGATGCGGCAGAGGCATTACAGCCGAGCAGGAGAGACACAGTGTTGTCCGAAGAAAAGAGAGCTAGCAGCAGAGAGACAGAGTTTGGGGTAAGAACTGAACCAGACCCCCCAAACTCCCTTGGAGACCCCTCCTAGAGAGAGGAGGAGGACATGGACTCCTATTTTGGAGAAGAGTTTTAGACATGCAGCACTGGAGAGAGAGAAGCTGAGAAGCTCAGAGCGTCCTGGGAAACTGGACCGGGACGGAGAGGAATGCAGAGGGGGGTGACCTTGGCCACCCCCCTCGCCACTGCTGCCACGTTGGCAGTTGAGACAGAGCACAGGAGCTCTGCAAAGGGGAATTTGAATCCCCTGAGGAAAGGACTTTCACAAAGGTGCCCCTGCATTTCGTGATATACCTGTGGTGACGCGAGTCTTGTCCCTGCTGGCAGTCCACAGGTGAGGCCTTCGCTTGGACCGAAGGAGAGCCGAGGGGCTTGGAGACCCCCTTGTGTGTACTGAACAGAGATCCAGCTACAACAATCCAGTTGCAACTGCTGCATGGAAGACAGGAGAGGAGCTGCTGCCCTAAATGTGGAAGGGATCTGTCCTTCTTTCCCTCCTGGACTTTTATTTGGAGGGGAGAAGAGATTTGATCCATTGTAAATACATATGTCATGGTAGAGATAGTTGTGATCGTGTGTATAATGTGTTATAGTATTTATTTGTATAGTCATTTTAATATATTCCCTTTCCCCCACTTTGAGTCTGGCGTGTTTTATCTGGAAAGAATCATCTCTCACTGGGTTGAGATGTGGGAGGGGGAATGGAGCTAGAGAATTAGATTTTGGGGCTATCTCAAACCATGACAGCTCGTGACCGAGGGGTGGACTTAACCAAGGACATTGTCTCACAGGTCATCCATGACTGTGAGACATGTGCTGCCATCAAGCAGGCCAAGCGGGTGAAGCCTCTATGGTATGGTGGACGGTGGTCGAAGTACAGGTATGGGGAAGCCTGGCAAGTTGACTACATCATGCTCCCCAAAACCTGCCAAGGCAAGCACTACGTACTGACCATGGTAGAAGGAAGCACTCGATGGTTGGAGACATACCCCGTGCCTCATGCCACTGCCCGGAATACCATCCTGGGCCTTGAAAAACAAGTCCTGTGGCGACACGGCACCCCGGAGAGAATTGAGTCTGATAATGGGACCCATTTCAAGAATGGCCTCGTAGACACCTGGGCCAAAGAGCACGGCATTGAGTGGGTGTATCATATCCCCTACCATGCACCAGCTGCTGGAAAAGTTGAGCGGTGCAACGGACTGCTGAAAACCACCCTGAAGGCACTGTGTGGGGAGACTCTCAAACACTGGGAGCTGCATTTAGCAAAGGCCACCTGGTTGGTCAACACCCGAGGTTCCATCAATTGAGCTGGCCCTGCCCAATCAGAACTTTTGTATACTGTAGATGGAGATAAAGTCCCCGTGGTACATATGAGAGGAATGTTAGGGAAGACTGTTTGGATTAGTCCCACCTCAAGCAAAGGCAAACCCATCCGAGGGATTGTTTTTGCTCAAGGATCTGGTTCCACCTGGTGGGTAATGCAAAAAGATGGGGAGACACTTTGTGTACCACAAAGGGACCTAATTTTGAGTGAGAATGGTCTGTAATGTTTCATTGTATATATATATATAGATGTATATAGTTTTAAAAGGATATATTTTTTAAGGGGGTTAATTTGGGCATGACATGGATGGCATAGAATAAGGGGTGGATACTGTCCTAGTTAGGACAGCTGAGACCAGTTCATCCCTGGATGGGTGTAACACAAAACTGTGTATTCTATAGCCTTCCATGCCATTTCCCAGAAACTGTTATCAATGAACCATTTACACCATCTGCACATAGAGCCTGACTCCTCAGGCTATAAACTAGGTGTTAAAAGGCCTGCGAGATAGGAGTTGCTCTTGTCCTCACACCCATTAAGGAACCCCCCACCCTGAGGGAGGTACTGAGCATTCCTGCCTGAACTGGAGGATATATAATCTTGGAGTCTTGGGACTTTTCTAACCACCTGTGGGATCCAGAGGAAGACTGCAGATCACCGCTCTCAACCAGACTGCAGACCACCACTCTCGACTGGACTGCAACCACCACTTTTGACCAGACTGCAACAGCATTCTCACCAACAGGTTTTCCCCCTCCCCCTTTATTTTTGGACTCAGGGGGCCCAAAGAACACCACTCTGTTCATGCCCCAGGGTGCTGGGTTATACATTTGGGTTTTGTGGGTTAAAACCAATTGTTTGTCTCTATAATCGTACTTATTGTATTATTTTATTAAATTGTTATTCTGACTTATAATCTCTCTTTTGGGTTGAGTTCATTTTCCCCTGCTGGTTTACCTTTAAAACAGCACAGACCCAAAGGCACATGAGGGTGCCCAGGGCATGTCCTTGCCCCCATCCTCCATGGGCAAGGGGTGGATCAGCGCAGAAGGGAGGAGGAAGGATGTGCTTGAGAGCCTGATGAGGCTGCAGGACTCCTGCCACACGATGCTCCTGAAACCCAAGAGCCAAAGTGTAATTTATGCGGATAATGATCCCTTGGGTCATGACAGCCAGGAGTAAGGAGTGTTGGGAAGGCAGATCCAATGTCACATTCCGGGGTTGACCCAGCTGGCAGAGGGCAGGAAAAGGAAGAAAGATTGCTCTGCATCTGTCTGAGCCCTTGGCACCCACTGCTGACATGGGCTGGACAAATTGGACTCTTCTCTTTGGACACCCAGTTTTCTAATTTACTCCATATTCTCCACTTCCATGGAATCCCAGACTGGTTTGGGTTGGAAGAGACCTTAAACCTCATCTCATTCCAACCCCTGCCATGGGCAGGGACACCTTCCCCAAGACTGCTCTCTATTGTGGGTGGTCTTCAGCTAAAAACAAAGTAGTCAAACCCTAAGACATTTGATTTTGCTAAAAATATCCAGAGATCATTAATTTCCATACAAATCAAGCCCTGGTGGCTTCAGATGTTACTGAAACTGCAGCAATCTAAATTAAGGAAAGGATCTTAACCTCTTGGTACAGTCAGAGGTGTTTCCAGAGAGTGATTCACCTCTGCGGGAGACAGGATAAATTGAGTCTTTCTCTGCACTGGCCAGGTGGAAGGACATAGTCAGCTCAGACTGAGCAGCAAACTTCTAGATGGTCTAAGTCAGGTGAGATGAAGCCCATCCAAAGGGAGAAGTGTTTGCATTTGCTGTTGTGTAGCTTTGCCTGACAGATTCTCAAAATGAGAATAAAAATATCTTACCTTAATTTAAGAAAATATAAGTGGTAACAAAGTTGATTTCCTCACCTCTGAATTGTCAGTCCTGAAAGGGCTCATTTTTACATTCCATGGAAGCTACAAAACTTTGACAAATTGATCCAGCTGTCAACTGAAACTGGAGGAGAACGTTAAAAGAACAAGCAGCAAAATTGTGTAAATCATAATAACTTCCACCAAGAAATCATGGCAGCATTTCCATGAAATCCAGGTGAAATCCACTGCTATTGGCTCCTTTGGCTCAAGAACATGACTGATATGGTGATGCAGTCATAAGAGTTACAGCAACACGAGTGGAGCCCAAAATACATTGTCAGACCCAAACTAGGCAGCAAAGCTGATCATGGCTTCCCTGGAGATGGCTGTGAAGATCCAATTTCAGATAGTAAGGGCTGGTGGCTTCCACCTGACCCTCACTAAGGCTCACAGGAGCTCTTGGGGGGTTTGCACACCCAGTTTATTGATGTCCAGCTTTGGATTTCTTCACCAACTCACTTGCAACAGCAAGTTCCACACGACTGTGGGGTTTCGTGCTCCAACTTGTATCAGTGAGAATTCGGAAGGATGCCGAGATTGAAACCAAAACACCGTTGAAAGCTCAACAACACCCAGTATTTATTATCAAGAGGTGGCCAACAAAACGAAAACCCGAGAGGAAGGAGTAGGAAAATAAGCCCTCAGTATGACTCCCTCTCTCAACAGGTGTTGCTTACGAATTTATCTCACTGCCCCAGAATGCTCAGAATTCCCCAAAGCAGGAGCTGCATCCTCGCAGTGTCGGCATGCTCACAGGATGGCGGCGGCCCCACAAAGGGCCTTGGATGTGAAGCTTGAGTTCCGCTCCCAGCACGAGCCATCTGCTTTTGATCCAATTCATTGGGGATGTCTACCTGGGCAGGTGTGGCCAGCACCGCCCAGCCAGAGGCCTTCAGTCCCTCCCCCTGTTATGCAAGTGGCATCTCCTCTGCACATGCGGGGGTACCTTGGAATTCCCCCCGTGCTTGCACGTTATACCTCAGGGGTCTTTTCTAAATGAGTCTGGGGGCTTACTTCATCCTCCTCCTCTTCACTTTCTCCTTCAAATACCCTTGAAAGGTGATCAGCCAATCATAAGACAGCAATTAATTTCAGTTTATACAAGTTCTCGTTTATCAGTGCTTGTTTTCTCATAACTTGGCAGGAAAAGAACAAACTTTCACAAGTGGCTGGGCCAAACACAGACCACATCTTTGTTGATAACATTAAGCCCTGATACACAACTCCAGACCTGAATTGCTCCCATTCCTACCTCTCACCTCCTTCTGCACCTGCTGGCTGGACTAGAATTACAGGTGATAAAATATTACCAGAAAGTCTGTTGTAATATTTCCCCATGCACCAAAAGCATGTAAATTTAGAAGAATTTATGAGCAACTCTGGCCAAAGCCTTTTGAAGGCATTGCAATAGACTTCTTATGAGCAGCTGAACTCACGTCCATGCTCACTGCTGTCAGACAGGACCCCTGGGCTCTGCACTCCTGCCACTCTTGTCTTTGTTATTTTGGGATTTGTGCTTCAGCTCTTTGTGCTTTTAGTTTCCACATCTGTAAAATGGGCACTTAACTTAGAAGTTCTGCATTAACTAATGTTGCTAAAGCATTAAAATCATGGCCATGGAGTTCTTGTCTTGATTTCACCCTATGAGGAGACTAAAATCAAAGCTCATTGCTACAGAAGAGAAGCCTTTGTGTCTCATCTTCCTCCATGAGATTGAGTTTCTAAGGTATGTTAAGAAACGAGACCCCAGAGGGGTTAGTGGTGTCCATTTAAATCTCTCAAATACCTACACGCAAATATACCAAGTGCACAAGGATTAAGTCTGAATCTGAGTGGATTAGTCAAAAAGATTCCACAGTAACATGGAACTGCTGGAGGAAAATATATAAAATTGTCGTTTTTGTCAACTTTACAATACAACTTGATCCCCCATGTATAATGAGCTGTAAGCCTGGCAATATCCCGGGATCAAGCGAAGAGAAAACTTTCACTTGGGAAAAAAACAGAGGAATTCAGAGGGTCAGAGCATCAGAGACATGAGAGATGGGAAACCTGAAGCCACCTTGCTCCCTCACTCAACACCCCATAGTCCCCACCGGCTGCACTCCTGGAGCTCGTCCAGTCCTGCTGCAAACCTACAGTCACACACACACATATAAATATATGTTTACACACTCCCAAGGTATTTAAGACAACTATGAAAGATTAGGATGTGAAGGACGTGATTAAACATATGAAATAACATGAACAAACAGACAACCTTGCTCCCTGGTTTGAAGGTTATACACATTATGATGCTAAAAAAAGGGGGAGACAATTCTCTTGCAAGAAGAACATCGAAAATAAAGCAGGTGCAGCTTCCTGCAGTACTTCCCTGGCTTATGAGATGGTTCAGCTGAAAGAGGGCAGACAAAACCACTTGTAATAGTTGTACTGGTCTAGGCACTGACCTGTAGAAGTTGCTACCAGGCTCCATGGATGGAAGAAGTTTCCAAGGGAAAAATCAGCTCTGACATAAAATCACAAAATCTCAGAATGGTTTGGGTTGGAGGAGACATTAAAGATCATCCAATTCCACCCCCTGCCATGGGCAGGGACACCTTCCACTAGCCCAGGTTGCTCCAAGCCCCATCCAGCCTGGCCTTGGACACTTCCAGGGATGGGGCAGCCACAGCTTCTCTGGGCAACCTGTGCCAGGGCCTCCCCACCCTCACAGGGAGGAATTCCCTTGAATCTGTCAGCAAAAGACAGGATGCACCACTCTACCCTTCTGGCAGCTGTGGGGCAGGAAGATTAAAGGACAGCAAGATTTTTTCAAGGTTATCAAGGAGAAAAGGTCAGACCTGCTCCTAGGCTCCCATATCCAGGATTGCATTTGATCCCCAGAACTCTCCCTGCTTTCTTCCTAAAAATCCTCCTGGCCTGGGCCTGGTTGTCAGTGGCTGCATGACTGGTCACAGCTTATTCATAGCCTTAATTAGCAGGTGTGTGAGTGCCTGTACAGCCACATTTTTAGATCTCTGGGCTCTTGCAAGCTGTTGGGGAAAAAAAAAAGGCATTATTTTAGGAAAAATAGCACTGTAAACTAGTGACATTCAGTTTGACGTGTGAGGATAAATTAAGGATGAGAATTCATTAAAGAAAACTCCTTCATCACATTCCTATGTTCAAGGAGAAACAGCTGAGTTTCAGTTGATCTTGGCTTCTTCATTGACCTGGAGCAGTAAATTTTCCCCCCTTTTAGTGTTTAAATAGTTTGTCAGTGAATGATCCCATTCATAAAGTGCTGGCGATGACAGTTCTGCAAAGCTAAATGGCACTTAACTGTGCACTCAATAAATCTGCAACAAAAATAAACACAGAGGGCAAGAGGGAAAAAAAGATTAACAATGGCAGGGAGCTAAAAAGGAAAATTAAAAAAAAATCGCTGGCAGGTATGAAAGGACATTGTCATTAAAAGTGTTTGGAGTGTATTGAGCAGCATTGCTCCCATTTCCCACCCCTGTTTGCCTGACCTTTGAATTCTCAGAAGAAGAAGGGCTGGGCTGATGTCTGGGAACTCTGGTTTTGGTCAGACAAATGTGCTGTGGGCACTGCAGAGCCATCTGTCCCTGTCTCTGGGCAGGTTCCTCATCCGCTGGCACCCCCTGAATTAGCCAAAGGACTCGTGGAAAGCAAAATTTGCATTTATGAAATGGTAACCCTGATTCCATATAGGAAAAATGAAGGCAAATCCTCAAATTGATGAAAGCAACAACCAGACTGAGGAGGGAAATTAGAACAGAAAATCTGGAACTACTACAATCCAGTAAGAAACAAATCTCATGTCACAAACGAGATCCTTATCACAGAACCACAAACCCTAAGAGCAAAAGTTTTAATAAACCAACCCAACACTGAAAAAATGCCACCTGTATTTAAGAACTGGGAAGAAAATTTGACATAACAGACTTGAATAGCCTCAGAAAATAAAGCAACCCCAAACATAGAGGATATACGGGGAAATGGGATAATGTGGGAAGATGTTTGCTGTGGAAAATCTCTCTCTTCAATAGGATGATGGATTTTCTGGACAAAGCAAGGGCCATCCACCAGCAATTTGTGTAGACTCTCTAATTCTGTAAAGGGAATTAATAACTTCACTGACAAAAGCAGGGGGTTGTGTGAGAGGGTCCAGAGATCTCAGGAAAACATGTTCAGAGAGAGACAAGTGGGCTCAAGGAAGTTTATTAACAGAGTTGGTCAGGATCCTGACTGAGACTAATTTTATATAAGTATTTAATTAAAACCACGGGCAGTAAAAGCAGTGTTGAGCCATCAAAGTTTGCTGATGACAAAAAGCTGAGTCAGATTGCCATTCCCCAAAGGAATTGTACCATCTGCAGGAAAACAGGAGATGGAGGACGGGAGCACAGGAACAAGGGAGGACATGGAAGGAGCAGACCATGAGGGTGGTAATCACTGAATGATTAAATGAGGTCTCTGGCTACCAAAATCAGGTGGCCCACCTTCAAAACACCAGCAATTTGAACTCCAAAATGAGCCAGATAAAGATATCTGGGGTGGAGGCTACACTGCTGTGAGACCTTTGCTGCAGCAACGTGTGTAATTTTCATCACCTGTGTTCAAGAAAGATAAATCCAGCCTGGAACGGAAGCAGCAGGAGGATATGGGAGTGATCCTGGGAAGGAGTTTATCTCATGGGACAAGCCTCCAGGAGCCTGGCAGGATAAAGGCTGCTCTGAGATCTGATCCCCAGCTTTAAATACCCAGGGAGAGAAGCAGCAGAGAGGGAGAACTGCTTGTGCTAGTGGACAATGCCAGGGAAAAAATAAAATGCAGTGAAATGGAACATAGAGAAGCGTAGATAGAAAATGTAATGAAGGGCTACCACAAGAACTGGGCTCTGCAACAGCTTTCTAAGAGGAGTAGAAACCTGAAAAAGCCCTCAATTTGTTTTTAAAGAGACTGAAATATTTGTGAAAGAGAAAGGATGAACAAACACATGGAATTGCAACAACCTGGCCGTATTATCCCAACAGACCCTGCTAATCCTGACTTTTATCTCCTGCCATGGTACAGGATCCCAGCTTGAAACCCCCCCCGCCCAGCACTAACACACAGAACCTTGTTGCACAGGGAAAAGGGGAATATTTGTGTTATATTTCACAAGTATCCTTTTCCCAGTCTGATGATGTTGTAACTACTCTGAGTTTAATCAAAGTGAGCAGTAAGAAAGAACGAGCAGGAAATAAAACTGATAAAAATAGGATCCCCTGAAGAGGACACACAGCTCTGAGGAGCACTTGGAACATCAGTGGTTTGGTAACACTCCCCTGTTTACCTGCTCCAGGTTTATTGCCCACAACTAGAATTCAGTTTCTTTGCTAACAGCAGGTCTTGAAAAAGAGAGAAAATCTAGAAAGTTTTGTTTTTCTGGAAGGAAAAAAGCATCCTGCCTTTGATGGACGTGCAGTAAGTCCTGACTTAGGGGAACCACAGCTGGGGGAGACACGTGTGACACCCTCCAAAGGGCTCTGCACCTCCAGAGAGCTGCTTGGAAGTCAGGATTTGTCCTGGGTGTCTCAGAGTCTCAAAGTCAAAGTGAGACAAGGGCTCATCTTGGCCCTTGTCCCACACAAACTGCCCGCGCGCTGAGGAAATCAGGGAAAGCTCCCTCTCTGCTGCCTCGGGCTCCCCACAGATCTGCCTGAGCAGATGGGCTGTGTCCAAAAGGTCAACGTGCTTGGTCTAATCCAGCCCAGGGCTGGGAGCCAGGGAGCAGAGCATTCCCTGGGCAGGGGTTCAGGGAGAGTGTTCCACAGCTTTCCAACAGCACCGTGAAGGGGAGGAGCAAGTTCATGGTCTGCTGCTCATCCCTGGTGGTGACATGGCAGGAGCAGAGGGGCAGGTCCTGGGGAAGGGGAACAATGAACCTCAGACTGAGCAGGGAAATGACTGGCTGATGCTTCAGGAATGACTTATTCCCTCTCTCCTCGAACTTGGAACAAATGCCAAGCCATGCTCTGCTCTCTGACATCTTCATCTCACTGCACCATGGGTGACTTTTCACTGCATGAATGGATCTAATTATTACCTCAGGGGTAAATATTCACTGAGGCACACGGAGAATAAGGGAGGTAACTCCCAGTCTGGGCTTCTAATCCCATTATCAGACACCTCCTCAGCATCATTATCCTAAATACTACAAAATGAAACACAGGGGGAAAATACCACTGTCTTTCCAGTAATGAGAAGCATGGACAGGAGAGGAAATAATTTCTCTGAGTCATGTTCCCCACCCAAATAATAGAAATATCTCTGTGTGGAGGAGCAGATGACGTTATGCATTAGCTGCTGTTAATTTTCACCATGAAACAGCTCCTGGGTGCAAATCCCAACATGGAAAGGGAGGTGGCCCAGATCTTTGCTCTCTTTGAGGTTTGCAGAGAGTTGATGCTCTGCATCCCTTGTTTGCAAGGGATCAGGCCTCTCAGACTGAAGCTGTGCTCCTCCAGTCCTCCCACACCAATCCAGGGATGGGCACAGGCACAGGAAAAAGGGTGAGATTGTTCTGGATACAGAAATTGTCCTGGTATGGAGCTTGTGGCTTGGGAGCAGCCTCAGGCGTCAGCTGTTCTGACCCCATCAGTGGGGGCGGATCACAGTGCCGGGAATCCCAGGAGGTGCAATTCCCCAGACCATGGGAACAACTCTGACCAGGAAGGGGCAGAGACAGGAAGGTTTGGAAAAGAGCTGGAATTGTGGGCAATCCAAACTTCCAGTAAGGAAAGGGAAACTTCCCTCCTGGCAGGACCATGGACCCAGAACACCAAGTGCACTAAAGGTCAGGGATGGAGGATGGAGGAGAAGTTTCTCCTCACTGAGCTGGTGCCACCAGCTCCAAACAGATTCACTGTGAGCAAGAACCCCCAGCCTGTGACCTGCTTGTGTATTTATCACTTATAATCCACCACTTCCAAATTTTTTGCTCCTCATTTAACTACTTAATGTTTAGGAGAATCTGTGTTCTGCAGAGGCACCAGGAAAGCTCCATAGAGAACTGTGTGTTCTGGCTTTACAGATAATCTTCCCCTCTAAATGTTGACTTGCTAAAAAGTTCTTGAAAGCCTCAAAAATCTGCAGGGTTTGTACCCAACAGCCTCAAGGACAAAGCCCTGCTGTTTTCATGACAGTTGACACTGCTTTTTTTTCCCATTACTTTCCTAAGAGTAAATAAGTAAGAGCAGGACTATAATATCAGAATTACGAGGTGACACTGCTGGAGCAACTGCCCAAGCTGTGACAGGAAAGGATGCTGCTGAAAGCTTTCCCCACTGGGTTCCTTCTTGCATAAATACCAGGACCTGACTGACTTCAGGCAGCTCTCAGACCTGCTCCAACTTAATTCCCATTCTGCAACAGCCTCTCTGACATCTCACGGGACTGCAGGGTCTCTTCTTCATAGGTCAAACCTGCCTGAGCTCATTGGGGTCTGTAAGAATCAGCATGAGAATTGGGTTTTGCATCTCTGATATAACTAATAAAGATTTTGCTTCAGTTTAAGTAAGAGCTGGGCTCTGGGTGTTGTGAGAATGGTGAAGTGTCCAGGAACTCAACCTTTACCACCTGACAAGGCTTGTTTGGGAAGGACATTAATGGTCCTCGTGTGGGAATTGCAAAAGGCCTGAAATATTTCACTGTTGTTTTATCTACAAGGGTTTGGTTCCTTTGGTTTATGCAAATAGCAGAAGCATTTGCCCAAGGGGTAACCAGCACTTCTTCCCCTTTTGTTAGTGCTCCAGCACATTCAGCCGCCTCCTTCCCCAGGAAACTTTGGGTTCTGAAATTCCTCCTTGATAAATTTGTTTCTCACTGAGCTCTGGAGGGAAAGCCCCTCCTCCCAGCTGCCTGCAGGAAGGTTATCCAGGAGCAGATGATTTCAGGAAACTCTCTTAGTGAGTAACACTTTCTATTACTCTCAGTTGTTTGACAAAACAGGAGCTCGCGTGTTTCCAGCAGTGAGCTGACCTGTCAGAGCAGCCGGGGGGGTTCCCTGTCCATTGGCAGCCGAGCAGCCCCTCTCCCTTTGGAGCAGCCCCTCTGCCTTTGGAGCAGCCCCTCTCCCTTTGGAGCAGCCCCTCTCCCTTTGGAGCAGCCCCTCTCCCTTTGGAGCAGCCCCTCTCCCCTTGGAGCCGCCTCTTTCTCTGTTTGGAGCCACCTCCCCCTTTGGGAGAGATCCCAGCAGTGAGAGGTTCCCTTCCCAGCAGTGTCTGTAATCATTCCATTGCATTGGGACAGTACATTACAGGAGGTTCACAATATGAGAAGGGTCTGGAATTGGGGGGCAAAGCCTAGAAACTGGGTAACTGGTTTAAAAAAAACCCCAACAACCAAAATAATTCTCTTTCTTCTGGGGGAAAATATATTTAAATTTTAGCCTGCATTGAAAATCACCCTCATGAACTCAAACTGCAAGACTTCAAGGTCTAAAGCTTGTTTCCAGTTATAGATTCCTAGACACAAGACAAGTGATAGGTTGAGTGGGGCTTTTCTGTTTTGGTGGGGGTTTTTTATTGTATTTTAACCAAATAGCTCTAATTTAGGAGATTTAAATGGCAACTTCAGTGTAAAAACAAAAAGCTACTGTGCTCCAAAGATTGATGTCCCCAGACCACCTCTTCTTCAGTTTACAATAAAACCTGATAAATCCTCCTTGGCAGTACCAGACCCTGGGAAGAAAGAGGAGCTGGGTTCTCATGGGGTATCCATGCCCAACATGTAAGATTCTGTAGGATCTAGGTTTCACCAAATCTCTCCCTTTGTCAAGTCACAAATTTGGGCTCAAATCCAGTATTGTAGCCTAAGTCTAATCCAACTGTTCTTTACCCAGCTATGCTTTAACTTCTATTATATAAAAATAAACTTATGAAAAAACCTGTCAGTCATCATCATTGCACATGTAGCTAAACCCTAGAAAAATCTCACTTTACAGAAATAGAGTTTTATCTGTCCAAAAAAATAGTTGACTTTTCACCACAATTATTTTCCCCCTAATTTTTATATTTATGTAGTTTCATCATGTAGTTTGATGCAGTTAAACTTTTCCCTTTTGCCTTTTCTTTCACCTCTTCCTTGGCTCCTCTTTTTTCACTCATTCCTTTCTTACTCTCCTTTTCCATTTTGCTGCTGAAGAAAGATGATGGAAAGAGGGGGGAACGCTAAACCCACCCAAACACCAAATTTCATTGTACTGGCCTGAAGCTAAATGAATCCAGATTTTTTTTTTCCTTGTTCATCCTTGCTGGGACCTGGGGGAACCAGCCTGTGGGATGAGCTCAGAGCTTTGCAGAGTTATCTCAGCAGTGGGTACAATCAGAGGTGGGTCCCAGCCAGAACTCCGGATATGAGCACTTTCCATCCCTGCAGGGGAGTCTGGATTTCGACACCGGGGCTTGTTCCTCGCTGTCAGGACTGGAACTGGAAGCCAAACACCCCTGAACTTCAGGAGGTTCAGCCCCCAAGGGCTCATGTCTCTGGTCAGGCTCCTGGGATGAGCAACCAACACTCCTGGGACAGCAGCTCCTGGGAGGCACAACACTCACCAGCCTTTTAGAGAAATAAAAGCACCTTCAGGACCCACTAAAGGCCCTTGGACAGCCCTTGGCTGTCACTCTGGGGGTGCAGGTGAAGCCTCTTTGTGCACATTCCCTCAGTCTCCAGCCCAGGGAGCAGCAGTTTGGCCTCACATCTGAATTAAGGCCAAGAGGCAGAGCCAGCACAGGGACAGCACAGAGACCTGTGCTGTTCTTTCTGGGTCTCAGGAGCTGGGAACAAACTCAACTCACAGCCACAAGAGCTGGGCAGCACCATAGCCCTTGTTAGGGGCTAAACTCCAAAGCTAAACTTCCTCCAGCCCAGCTCAGCTCAGCCCAAGGCAAATGGAAGAGTTGCTCAATTCTTGGCATTCCACCAAAAATCAGCCCAAAGGAGGAAAAATCTTAAAACAAAAGAAAAAGCAACACTTGCCTCCCAGCAATGGGTGGGATCAGTATGTTCAGTTCCACCAGAATTTGTAGATGTTTTACTCCAACATGGAGCAGACAAGAAGGATGAAAAGATTTAGGCAAGAAATTCAGTGGTTCCCCCCTTTCTCCCCTGCTGTTTCCTCTCCATCCAAACACACGTTCGGATCGTGCTTTCCATGGACACTCCGGAGATTATCAGGAGAGTCAGTGAAAGTCATTCAGTGTGAGCAGAGCAGAGGGTGTTCTGAGGGCTCATTTTGCACTTAAACAATCACATTGAAAAATCAGATACTGAGATTGCTACTCTGACAAAGGAGGAACAAAAACATCTTCAGTGTCTTATGGACTCATTAAAAACTAGCCCAGGCAGTTGGAGTATTGCATTTTCACCCAGATTGACTCATAAGTGATTAGAATGGGATTAACAAGGAAAAAAAATAATTAAAACATCACTGGAACTGTTCCCACTACAAAATGGGGCTGAGTCAGAAGCAATTATTTTCATCTGCGAAGTGGGAAATGTCATTTTGTAAAACTCACTTTACCCTTGGCTGGAAAATGGCCAACTTTGCTTTGCTTGGGGTTTAGACACATATCCTTAAAATTTTTGGAAATTTTTTATTTTCATTCTTATCCATTTCATTGGACAGCGCAGAAACCCCACACACCACTTCCTAGTTCTGGGCAAGAAAGTGATTTCCCCCCCTGTTTCTTCTTACCTAAATCTATCAAAATTGTTCAGGAATTTAGACAAATCCATTGGGCACAAAAAGCAAAAAAACTACCAAACTCACACTCATTATTATTGTATGGAATATGCTTGGGTTGAATGAAAGGCTAAACACTGAAATTCCCAAAATGCTGTGTTTAAAACACACCTCTGAAATTTATCTTGAAAAATTAATAAAATCTCAGAATGGTTTGGGCTGGAAGGGACCTTACAACTCATCCCATTCCAGCCCCTGCCATGGGAAGGAACACCTTCCATAGACCAGGTTGCTCCAAGCCTTGTCTAGCCTGGCCTTGAGAACAGATTCACTATATTTCACTTTGAACCCAGACAAGTTAAAATATCTTTGATGCCTTCCCTGACAGTCAGCTTTTTGTTTCTAGAATGTTCTCCATGTAAAATTTGATTTAATCAATTATTCAGGCTTATAAGTCAATGGAGTAGAGATTCTTGCACAGGGTTTTTTTGTAATCTGATGGTGAAACTCATTATTAGACAAATTATTTCCAGTAAATTGCTCTCTTCACCCTCCCCGAGTACTGTGGCATTTCAGACTTGTGCAAACATTTTATTTTGAGATAAGAGTGCTGATGCCACTATCCAAGAACAATAGAGGATGATTATGGATCTGAGAGACCATCTAATCTAATTCCTGTATAAACAGGCTATAGGCCTTTTTTAAATTAAATGCCATTTCAAGGCCAATAGATACGGTTGAACTAAAGCACAGTTCTGGAAAGAAAAGTGGAAAAAAGACATGCACGGATAAAAATGTGCAAACAACACACTCGAGGCAAGTGCCAAAATCCTGCCCCACCACCTTTGCCTCTCACTGTGCCTGTCATGAGCCTGTCAGGGCTCCGTGGAAAGAAAAAATGTCCAAAGACAACCAAATTTTGATGCATTTTAATGGCAGAGGAAAGACTTTGCAGCTCCCAGCTGTTTTCAACACAACTGGCAAGAGGGAAATGTTTTATCTCATTTCCATCTCACATAGGAAAAAGGAGCATAAGAACCATCAAATACCTGAGGGTTTCCAAGATCTTTGTAAATGAGCTTTGCTGTGGTAAGTCTGGATTAGGTTTAGGTGCAAACCTGTAAATGCACTTCAAGCAGTAGTTGCCTTTTCCCAAGTGGATTATTGTGTGTTAAACACACGGTGAGTGGAGCATGTCCCACCCTGGCTTGGTTGAAGGTAGCTGGAGTTTCACCACCTGAGCATTACTGGATTCAGGTAATCCCATCCCAGAGCTGATGCAGAGCTGTAATTAGACACTTCCAAACACCTCTGAGCAAGAAACTGGGGAGAAAAGAAACCCTTTCTCCCCTCTCAGCTCTCCTTGGATAAGGCACTGGAGATCTCTGGGTGTAATCCTTGCCACCATCCCAAAAAAGGGATATTCAGAAATCATCTTCACATTGTCACAAAGAGACATTATTTGGGTGTCCAAAACTGGAGCAGGGGAAGTGACAGAAAATAGTGCCCTGGGTCTGACACATTCACCCAGTGACAAGTGGCATTTACACCCTCACCTTAGCAAGGTACTACAAGTAGTTTACACAGAGCTTTCTGTGCAGGAAAGTCTGATGACTCCCCTTTCTCCAGGTTTTGTTAGAATAGAAAAAACAAGCCCAAAAAAGTCCCTGTCTAACACTCTGAAGTGAGAATCTCTGAAAGAGAAACAACCACCACAGCGGTTTGATTTATATATTTAATTTTTAATTAAAAAATAAAGGTTATCTTAATACATCTCTTGCAGCCTTTGGGCAAAATGCACCCTTACCAAGACTTTATGAAACATGATGCACATCTATTCTTGGCACACATCTTAAACAAACACCAACTTTCTGCAGCAACTTCTGAAATCCATTATCCTGCCCAAACCCTGAAAACATTGAAAAGTTCATTTAAAAAAAAAACCTACAAAAATTAGTAGTGGGCCCAAAGCAAAAATCCCAGATCCAAGCATCCCAAAGCTTTTGGAGCAGACTGAAATCCAAATCCTCATCTCATTCCAAGTTTAATCCTGGATCCCTGCAAATTCACAGACACGGCACCCAAACAACCCAGAGAGATGCAATTGGAATCCTGACCCGGGAGAGGATCTCCCTTTGGAAGCTTTGAGCTCACCCTGGGCCAAAGCAAACCTGGTGGTCTGAGCCCCTTCCCAGAGTTGTTTGAAGATGGGCTTATCCCTGATGAAATCAGGGTTGGTTACAAGAGGAAATGGTGCTATTGGAGCTCCCATTCCTTGTCTGCCGCTGGTCCGAGACCAGGTCAAGCTCTTTGTTCTTTTGCACAACTCCAGGGCAAGGGTAAAGCCAAGAGAACACCCTGAGCCCTCCAGCCCAGCCACACCACACACCTCTGCCTCCCACCTTCCCCTGGACCTCTCCAGGAGCTGTCTTGGGGTTCCAGATGTGCTTTCCCTGGAATCATGTTCAGGCCCCCATCCCAAAGCTCCCTCACCAGAGGAACAGGTTGGCACCACTCCCACGGGATGTCTTTGTTCCACCTGGCCCACGATGGCTGATTCCCAAAGGCACAAAGTGACCAATCTTTACACTTATGCACAAGGTCTACATATATATATATATTTATATATATATGTACACACACACCATTACATACATATTTAAATATATATATACATATATATATTTGGGTTTGGTTTTTCTCTTTTATCTCTTTTTTGCTTTCCTTTTTCCCTCCTTTCTTTCCCTTTTAACTTAGTGGTGTAGTCTCCTCTGAGGAGGGCTCTGGTATATGTTCTGGAGATTTCTCTGTCTCCAACGCGGCTTCTTCTGGCTTCTCCTCTGTCAGTTTAGGCTCCTCAGGGGCTTGAGATCCCTCTGGCTCCTGACTCTGGGCCTGGCTGTTCATTTTCTCCTCTGCTTCAATCTCCTCCGAGGTGGGAATGGAGTTTTTCTTGGGGCGGCCTTTGGGCTTCGTTGGAGCTTCCTGGCCCCCCTTCAGCACCTGGAGCAAAGAGATGAACCATCAGGATCAACTTGAACTCCATCCTGTTCCTGTGTCTAATTCCCTCTCCCTTCACACCATCACTGCAGCAGCAAGACTTCCAGCCAAAGATCTGTATCCAAGCTAATCCCAAATTGGTTTGAAGTGGCAGTAACTGTCACATACATTCCAAGGAACAGTCTAGAACTGCATGTCCTCTCCCAGATCAAAATTCACGAACACCTCCACTGGAGAATGTCACAGCATTGTGGTTCCCAACCAGGACTTATTGCATGGGTCTCCTTTCTAAAAAGGTCTTAACTGGGAAAGGGCCACAAAGCTGAGGATAAGTGAAAGAGGAGAAAAGAAGAGATGAAAGGCAGGAATTAGCGATATCAGCTCTCCAAACTGCACTGTTTTCTGCAGAGCAACACAACCTTTTTGTCTGTGCACAGAACCAATCCCAAAGCACTGAGATCACAGGAGTGCCAAAAATGCAGAGGGAGATATTTTGGTTCTTCCCTCTGTTCTACTCTCATTTCTTTCACCCCTTTGCTTTGCATCCTTCCCCCTGCCTGTGTCCCCCCTTGCCCACCACACATGCTGCAGTATGAACACGTTAAAAAAAGAGACCATCTCTAGGAAAAACGATCAAGAATAAAACCAAACTTGGTATAAATAGACTCAAATTACTGACAGGATGCTCAGCTTTCAAATCTGTTCTTTTGCAACTAGTTTTTAAGGACCGTGGGGACATGACAAGGAACCACTCACCATTTTCTTCCACTTCATCCTACGGTTCTGGTACCACGTCTTCACCTGGAGCTGAGTCAGCCCCAAGGACTGGGCTAAGTCGAGCCTGGGAGACAAAACAGACACTGAAATGAGTTTACAGAGGACAAGAAGAGCTCAGATGCCAGGTACAGTCAATCCAACACTGTAAGAGCATTCAACAGTGTCCTCTGATCTGTTGTTTTGAGAACAGTCCCACAAAAGCAGTAAATACCGTGAATTTAGGATGTAAAGACAGAGGCTGCTATGGAAGAAACAGGAATATTTAGGTGTTTTCAGACTCTCTGTTCCCTTTTCTCCTCCTAGAAGTCACAGGGTTTGCCTGCCCTCTTGGAAACACAGACCTGCTGCACTCCAACCGCTGACACTCTGTGTTTGCCCATGACTTGGGGACATCACATCCCTGAAAAACAGGCCTCTGCTCTTTGAAGCAAACACGTAGGAACAGACACCAGCATCAGTCTGCCTTTGAAAGTGCTACTCTTTGTATTACATTTCTTCTTCACTACCTACATAAATCATAATCCTTTCCCATTTCTAATGGAACAGGAGTACATCTTAATCTATTCATTTCATCAGCACTCTGCCATTGTAGGCAATTTGGGCTTATAAGGGAATTCATTATTTGTGTGTTTTGCTTCAGGATCTGAGTGGCAGACAACCTGTAAGCCTCATTCATCCTCCACAAATCTCTAACCCAGGCAAGTTCATGTGAAGCCATTCATTATTTCTATATTAAACCCCAGGATATGAGGCAAATGCAGCTCAGGGTAACTCCTGATCCTTCCCCACAGGTGACAGCACACGAATGTGGCAGTTTTGTAATGGAAGTGCACAAGGGATGGGGTTGGAAATCCTCAGCAATGCCAGGAAAGTGCCCCACGGAGTCACATGAGTCCTGCAGGTGGGACAGCTCCAACTCAGAGTCACATTCCAAAGTGTTCTGGATTCTGTGACTTCTTGGCAAATATCTTCTTGCCTTTGGATGGGGGAGCACATTTGTCAAGGTTGAGTTTTTCATAATAAAACTCTTATTTCAGTTGGGCTCCTGGGACAACGAGACTTGTATTTTCAAGCACCCACATCCCCCATACCACCTCCCTGGGTTCCAACTCACTCTCATGGATTTCTGCTTCTCCCCCGCTTTGGAATCACTCTGGACCTGCAGGTTTGTTATGCCACCACATAATGTCTGTACCCCATTGATTTAAGATGTCATTGCTGATATTTAAGAGCAAAATCTGGCAGTTGTTGCCCTGTCACACCACACTCCCTCACTACCAATAAACCAGGTACTCCAGGTGCCCTCCCAGGGGTACAATCTTCTGTCCAGGCCAAAAGCTGCAGGAGTGAACATGGATCACAATTCACTGCTTTGCCATCACGTTTCCAGCCAGGAGCTGACAGAGAGAAACACAGCTTGGCCAACTCTTGGTGACTTAGTTCACATGTCCTGTAACTCTTTGACTACCTGCAAGCAGGGTGCCACCTCTTGCCACACACCTCTATCACCAGCACTGCCTGGAAACCCAAGGAAACAAACACAGGGGATGTGGTACGTGGACAGGAATTGCTCATCAGCCCCAAACGTGTACAAAGCCAAGGAACAGTCACATGATAATGTTAATTAACAGCCTGAAGGGCTTCAGCAAGTGTCAACCATCTTGTGAAATGAAGCTGTGAGGAGTCAGTGCATTAGGAACTCTGCTGTGAGACAGGGTGGCCATGGCCAGGAAATCTGGTCTTGCTGTGACCCTTGGCTTTGGTGACAGGCAGCAGAGAATGCCATCTTCAGTTTAAATTTAAATCCAGGGCTGGGGTACCTTTCAAACCCTCTCTAGGTTTACAAACTTCATAGGAATTGGATGGGTCTTTTTCCTGTACCTCCTCTAGGTTTACAAACTTTGTAGAAATTGGATGGGTCTTTTTCCCTATAATTTAAATTTGAAGAGTAGAATTGAAAGCCTTTAAAAAAGCTAAAGCCTCTCTTAGTTTGGTTTGCCCATGTGGTACCAAGTAGTCCCTAAGAATTCACCTTTTCCTTCAAATGACAAAGAACTTGCCTGTGCCTTTGCAGGCAGAAGTCAACTCCAGACAACCCTGGCTCTGTTTTCCAAGCTGATGGACAGGACACACTACCTTCCCACTGAATTGCTACCCAAGCTGCTGGCTGGAGCCAGATCGGCAGCCAGCTGGAGAGCCAACCCCTCAGGTGCCATGGACACTCACCATCCCCCACCAGAGCTCAGGGCAAGACAGGCTCCATCTTTTTTCAAGTGTGCAGCAGGAGTGGGAAAGACAGAGAGCTCTTGCTCTGTACCTCTGAGCCTGGAGATCTGCTCCAAGCACATACATCACAGCTGGCATTTCCACTGATGTGCTCTATTCCTGTCACCTTTGATCCCAGGAGAAGTTAGCCTTGAATTTGAATCTGGCCACCCAGCAGCCAGTCTCTAACATGCAGCTGCCGTGGGTCTGAGCTGGTCCAGGAGGCTCCTGACTGCAGAGGGCTGAATTCCTGCCGAGTCCATCCCCATGAGGACATTGTGAGTGTTCAGCCCTGCCCACCCAGGGCTGGCAGTGAGGAGTGGTTTGATCTGGATCTCAAGTCACAGCAGAGCTGCAAATTAAACTGAGTGCTGTCCACCTTTGAATGATTTAGGGAAATCTGCATCATGAAAGGTAAGACAGGGAGGAATGAGGTTGTTATACTTCAATCTTCATCAAAAACTCACCAGCTCCAAAGTTTTGTTTTCCTTTGGTACCATCCCCCTGTGCTCTGAAGTGCCAGAGCTGCAGGAGTGTTTGGCCAACACTCTGAGCACAGGGTGGGATTGTTGGGGTGTCTGGGCAGGGCCAGGAGTTGGACTGATTATCCTTGAGGGTCCCTTCCAACACAGCCCATTTTGTGATTTTATGGTCTGCCCACGGCCTTGGCCAATGCAGAGACCTCTCTGTGGAGCCAGAAGGCAGCACATCCACAGGGAGTGTTCAGTGTGGGGACAGCTGAGCAGGGCTGGAGCAGCCCTTCTGTTCATCCCTGATCCTGCTGTGAGCCACTGACCTACCTGTCAGGGGTAGAGAGATACTTCTGCTTCTGGAATTTCTTCTCCAGGCCCACGAGCTGGATCTCGGTGAAGATGGTCCTACTGCGGCGCGGTTTCTTGATCCTGGGCGTGGGCTGCTCTGCCTCCGACTCGCTGCTGCCCTGGGCCTCGCTGGCCACGGGCTCCGAGCCCCCAGGGCCCAGGCAGGGCTGGGCTGGCAGCACCCGGGAGCTGGTGGCAGCGGGGAGCAGGGGGGGGACCACGGAGGGCTGCCTGGTGATGACGGAGATGAGGGGATACGCCCGCAGAGAGGGGGAACCTGGCAGGGAGGGAAGCAGAGGGGGAGAAAGGTCACTTCAGTGGCAATGTGTTCAAGTGGTGGGAGCACTTGGGGACAGGAGGGAGACAGGAATAGCTGTCCTGGCTCTGTCATTCACTTGTTAAATCACAGGATCACAGAACATGCTGAGTTGGAAGAGTCCCACCACGGTCATGGAGTCCAACCCTCAGCCCTGCACGGGACCATCTCCAAATGACCACAAGCAGCTCAGTTCCCCTCTCTGGCCTGTTCCTTCCCACATGGATGAATTCCTATGTCATCTGCTCTAGGTCACTCTGCTTTGGCAAGGGGGTTGGACTGGATGATCTCCAGAGGTCCCTTCCAACCTCCCCTACTCTGTGATTCTCCCAAGCTGCACAGCTTTCCCTGGGCGGGGGTGTCTTGCCGGGTCAACCCAGGGAAGGAAGGATTGCCTTTCCACTGACTAGTTTTTCTCTTTGTAGGGGCTGTTATAACACACCCCAATGAAGTCACGTCTAATTACCACAAGAGATGAAACTTCAAGCAAATGTTGAAATCTGTCCCCATTCAGTTCCCAACTTTGCTTCCCTGTGGACACCAGGACAGGGTTCACTTGAGACAGTCACCTCATCTCCCCTTCCAGCCAAGAGACAACACAGTTCAATTCACAGCTCATTCCCTGCATCACATGAATCACACTTGCAGCCTCCGTTGTCCACACTGACCATATAGGAAGATGAGGATGAATAGGTCCCAAAAATTCTTCACTGACTCTCGACTCCACAACTTACACCAACTAGTTGATACCATCCCCATAAACGAACCAGTTCTGCTCCAATCCTTTCAGGTCGGGGCCATTCTGGGATGACAAATCCAGATCCCAAGCTCTAGAGGAAGTTCTGATTCATATCAGGCCTTCTGATTTACAGCTGTAGCCTATTCCTGCTCAGCCTTAGCCCCAGGAAATCAAATGTTCCTTTAAAATCTGGGCAGGGAAATAAGGCCACATACGGGAAACAAACACTCACTGTCAGATCCACAGCTTTGCAACCAACCCGCAGAGTCTTGGGCAAGGCACTTTCTTGCACTCATTTGCCAAATGGAAATGATCCTCCTCACCTACTTCACTGGTGGTAAAACATGGATTAAAGTTTAATGTACATAAAGTATTTGGAGATCTTTAGATAAATGGTGCTGTGGAAAGGAACGTGTTACACCAGCAGGCCTGATTGGGAAACCCTCACCATGAATCACCACTAATGAAAATGATCTACAGACCTCATGAGTCTGCTGCAGTGAGTAGCTCCTCATTGTGGAAGAGAAGAGTTCCCAGCCTGGCCTGCTGGTGACCTGTATTCCTTACTCTCCTCCCTGAGTAAAGGGTTGTAATCCCAGAAACCAGGTCCCAGGAAAGCTGTGGTGCTCAGAGGACATCAAAGAATCCCACAGAGTGTTGGTCATTGCTTCTGTCCACAACCATGGCAAGTTGTGCAAAATCCAGGCACTTACAAAGCAAGTTCGGGAAACTATTGCCAAAGCACCGTGAATCCCAACAGACTGGGATGTGAGCACGACTGTGACTACAGACTGGGGTTTAGACAGACTGCAACTTCAATCATCCTTTCTCCTCCACATCTCTGCAATGCCAAAACTCAAAATATTTCCATTGAATTGAAAGTCTTCCACTTAAACCACCAAGGAAGTACTTGAGAGATGAGATCAGAATTGCCCAGCCAACATTTAGCTTGTGTAAAGCTTTACCTACCTTTTCTTTCTGTGGATTTGTGCTGATCTACTGAGGGACCTGGCAGAAACTCTGCCTTGATTTACAAACTCTGTGCCTGTTCAAAGACCATAAATAAGGACAGAGCATGCTGTCCTTTGTTTTACACTACTAATCCTGTGCTCTCTGATACTTCTGCACCCTCTGACACCAGCCAGTTACACAAAGGTAAACCAGAGCCTGCTCCCATATCCTGTATCCTCTTCGTCAGCACCCACTGACACCTGGGATAACAAAAATATGCCGACCCACCAATGGAACAGACCATTTCCTCTCTTTCAGCCAAATATGCCAAGAAGAACCAGCCCCTCTTCCCTTTTTGAAGGGCTCCTCCATTGCCAGTGCCCTGCAGGAAATCCTGAAGCCACCTCCACCACGATGTTCCTGGGGGAGCCGTGAGCTGCGCTGGCGTCTTCAGCTGGGGCTCAGCCCTGCACCACTGCTCCTGTTCACAGAGGATCTAAGAGAAGAGGCTTCACAGATCTCAGTTCCACCCTGCTCTGAGTAAGGAGACTGAAAACTGATGCCCTACTTTACTCCCTGAAGGAGTGGATCCAGCCTTACTACACTCCCTTATCCTGCTGTTATGGGGTCCTGGTTCAAACCTGCCCATCACAGAGCTCCTGCTCCTCTACGAGTTCATCCTCCAAACTGTATCCCATAGCCTGTCCCATTCCTCTCCTTGCTCATGGGTGGCTTTTGGCACTGGTTAATTGATACTTTTACCCTTGTAGCCCCGTATATTTCCAGGAGGGCTCTCCATAAAACACAAAATTACCAAGGAGTAATAAATCACCAGAGCTCAGAAAGCCCTGTAAGGGTCCAAGTGACTGAAACCTCTGGACAAAAGGATTTTCACAAGGAACTTTCTTCAAGGGAGGTCAGCAAAAGCTATTTGATATCAGAGCAACCAGGGATATTTGCTTTCCTGTAAGCCGTGGCAGTAGCATATGGGACTGCTTGGAGTGAGGGGAAGATAGTTACTATAGTCCCAGAGCTTATGATCTGCCTTCACCAAAGAGAAAAGTCTCCTCAGATTGTTTTTCTAATAACCAGTAGGATGAGGATGAAAAGAACTGCCTTGCTCCTTCCCCACTCAGCAGCAAGGACTCGGCTGTTTTTGCAGGGTCCGACAGTGCTCGATTATTAGAGCAGCAGATGACACTGCACTTGTTCAGGTCCGTGTTTTCAAGTGTTGAGCACCTGAATGAGGGGATTCATTTTCCCAAACGTTCAGCAGCAGCTGTGTCCTGGCCCAAGACTCAGAAAGGCTCAGCACAGGCTTATTTTTGGTGCCCACGTCAGGACACAAATTTATTTACAGCCCTTCTGAAGCTGCTGCGCGACTCGTGTGCGAGGCGTGGTTTGTAACTGCTGAGCTGCTTCGAGCTCCAGGTGGGGAACAGATCTGGGAGGCTGTTGACACCAAGTGTCATGTATTTGTTCATCATCCATGTCCCTAAGAGAAGCCTTTGCTTATGGTTTGACACCAACAGTTGTGACAGAGCTCTTAGAAACCATCATAAATAATGAAATCGCCTGCTGAGGTTCAACCCAGCTTATCCAAGCTCAGTGTTCTGCCCTCAGCCTGAGGAGGACACAGCGTGGTTGGGGCATCAAGTAAGGATGACATCTAGAGAAAAATGGGGCTTCAAGGCTGCAGATGTTTTCGGGGGGGAAGCTCCAGGTCAGAAAGGGGGCAATGCTTTAGCAGCCAACTCTCCTTGCAGACAGAGCAAACCAGAGCTCCCTGACCCCTGCTTTGCACTAGCCAGCTTTTAGATCCCAAAGAAAAAAGCCCAAGTTTAGTTTCCTGCTCTGGATCTAGTTATCCCACAGTTCAGAGGCCGCTGAAGTTGAGGTAGCCCATTGTCTCCATGAACATGACTCCCCTTAAACCATCCATACAGTTCTCACCCTGATTGAGCCGTGCCTTCCAAACACTGCGAAATCTGAGCTGGATCTAAACTTCACATCCCCTAGAGTTCAAAGGTATTTCGAGACTGACGTGGTATTATAAGAATGGAATAATTCCCTAATCTTCAACAAATTAAATGCTGGCAAGGAGTTATTGTCTGCTCAGCACTGTTGGGACATGCTCTGTCTCCCAGGGTGGGATGAATGGAAGTGAAGGGCTCTTTCCTTTCCATCCCTGCCTTTCCCAGCAGTTCCAGCTGTTGTTTCAATGTGTACTCACCTGCACTGTTGTCTGAGCACCTTTTCCAGGCCTGCCCTATTAGTCTTTTGCACATGAAAACCAAAAAGCTTCCCACAAAAGCCAGAAAGTGAGGAATTTGCTACCCTAGGAACACACTTCCTGTGGGTTATTGTTTCCATCAAAAACAACCAAGAGACCCCCAGTGCAACACCGAATCCACCAGTGGTTTAGGACTTAGGAGGTCTCAGTGCTCTTCACAGGGACAGGGGCTTCATACGGAAAAGTCACAGTTTTATCTGTTGGAATAGTCTTAATCACCCCAAAGCCTGGGGTAGTCTTGGGCTCACTTTGCTGCTAAATGCTTGGGAAGTATTAGTGTAATCCACACTTCACACCGCTCACAACTGAGGCAGTGCTGCCTCAACAACAGAATTTTTCCTGGAGTTCTTTTTTTAAGGATTTGAATAACCTCAGTTCCAAGTGGTAAGAAAGTTCTTGTCCATTCCATAAAGTCAACATCTGGCCAGTCTGCTGCTTGAGCCAACCAAGAGCTAAAAGCAAAAAGGACATTGGATCTGCAGAGTGTTTTTTACCATCTGAAAACATTTTGCTTTGCTGTTTAAATTGATCTGTGTTGGCAGCCCCTGGGCAGTGAATAATAGATCTACACTAAGCACTGGCACACCACCTTGAAATGAATTGACTCACTCAAACCACACAGATCTGGGAGAACCCTGGACTCCTGTTTCCTAATTATATGTAAAATATTTGTCCTATAAATATATTGGGATTTAATGTATCCAAAGATTTTTTTCTCACTTGTTTTGCTTTTCAGCAGCAACATCCAGAAGGTGTTAGACCAGATGACCAACCCGAAGCCATCTCTACTCACCTGCTTTCTTTAAATTCCTTCTCACCACTAGATATGGCACAGTGTGTATCACCATCACTACACCAAATCACCTTGCAAAAGTTTTAATTAAAAATAAGTACTTCAAACAAATCTTCTCCCCTTCTTTTTCCCTCCCTCCTCCTCCTCCTCCATGGCTTAATTTCAACCCCAGCAGACACAGACTAAAGGGAAGGGAAAAGGGAAAGCACTAATTAGTTGCACTGTTTGACTGCCGGCAATGGCAGAACAGTTTTCCTCCCAGGCAAACTCAGCTAATGCTGTTTTGGAAAGAAAGAAAGCAAAAGGAAGGAAAGATTTATGGATCAGCTCCTCTTGGCAGGTCAACCCTGCTTGGAGGCAGAATGAAATCTCAGTCAGAATGGGCTGCACTGAAAGGCAAATAATAAAAGAAAATGAACTTACGACTCAGGAAGGTCTATAAATCCATCATCTCCTGAGTGTCAAACAAAAGGAAACCAAGAAGGAGTTCATTTAGTAAAGAGCTGCATTTTGCTGAAGGAGCAGGCAGCCTCCTGACAGGGACGAGCAAGCCTTGAGTGAAGCAAAGAAAGCAAAGGAAGCAAGGAAATGTTGAGAATTAGTTGAACCACACACAGTTTCTTTAGTGGGGAGGGTGTTACATCTCCTTTTTCCACCACAGAGCCCCAAAGGCTTGGATTTGCCAGTCATGCCACTCTCATGGCTCTTGGCTGGATTATACCAGCGGAGCCAGGGCTGAGCAGGGAGCTGGTACAGCCCAGAAACTCAACGTGGCCCAGGAGCCAAGTGGCTGAAGACAACAGCCAGGTACCCACTGTGTGCCCAGGACACGGGATGTCCTCTGGGTCAGAGTGGGCTCCTTGGCCTTGGCTGGGGGTTGACAGAGCTGCCAAAGGCTGACCAGGGACCTGACAGGACTCTTGCACAAGGGCTGTGCTCCTCTGCTGAGTTTCCTCAGCCAGCAGGCACCACATGGACCTGCAGCACCTCTCTCGTCCATCAAAAACCCCACTGAGGGCAGCAAAGCCCTTGCTGTGCTCAGGTGTGACCCCAGCCCATCTGTTTGTGCTGACGTTGGATTTAAACCTTCTCTGCTCCATCTGCACCAGGCTCAGGCACTGAGCAGTTCCCAGACATGAGGGTCTCTTCTCTATTAACTATTAGAATCAGTTTGCATCAGGTTCCTCCCAGGACCAATGCTGTGCTCCACCAAGCACCCTGGTAATGACAGAGAGGCACCGCAAACGAGAACAGCAGAGGGCTTTGAATACACCAGGTAAATTCATATCCCCTTAGGAACAAGTGCTTAGGAGGGCAATAACCAGGTCTGCCAGACTCCTTGTGAACAGCCCAAGATCCAGTCTGGAGCACTGCCATTAACACCTGAATGCCATGTTTGAAGGGTGATGTCTGCCCTGTGTGTGGTGGGAACACAGATCTCTCAGCCGTCCCCAGAATGGGACCTGAGCCCAGGATGTCTGGGCAGGGGTGGGCCAGGGAGGCTGTGAGCACTGTGTTGGCAGCTCCACAGCTTCCACACACCACACACGGGCCTGGGTGTTTGCCCTGGGAACACACGGACACAGAGGGGCTTCCAGGATTGGACGCTCCTCGTGTCCTCTTGGAATGGGCTGGAGGTCCAGGCACAGCCACAAAGCCTTCCTAAAGCTGTCACCACAGGGCAACTGAGCCTCCAGCCCAGGGGTGATACCTATCTATGGACTTCAGTGTTTTCAGCACCCCTGCAAAAAAAGCTTGACCAGAGATGTGGTGGCAGGTAAGGAACCCTTGTGTTGACCAGTTCAGACATTGATTCTCTTCTCATTATTTCCAGTCTTACTGTAAGACAACCCTCAGATACTCTTTTACACTTCCTACACCTCTTTGAATATTGGAATAGCTGGAAAACCTGCAGGAGATCCTCAAAACCTTTACAGGTGCCAATTTCTCAACTCTATAATCAGATTTTTCTGTGATTATTGCATATTAAATAGGAATCCTGGAACTGGGAGTGCTTGAAAATGCTCTTTATTGCAATTCCTCTTCTCCAGCACTCAGAGCTCGGTCACTGAGAATTAACCCTGTTTTGAGAAAGGAGAATTGTCTTTGGGTTTGTTTCTTTTTCTACTTGTTCTCTTTTTCTTTGGTTACATGTGAAAACCAGTTGTAGCTAAGCTGGAGCCAAAGTCTTTACACAAGAGCAGAGGTGAAGGGCACCTCTGGGACATTTTGAAAGCTTCCAAAAATAGTTTCAAGACTCAGTCCAAATGCACAGAGACAAAATTTCCATGGGAATCATGTCACGGAGGCCACAGGAAAGCAGAGCTCTCAACCCTGAAATCTTAAGTGCAGAGCTGGAACATGAACAGACGTTGCTGGGGCTCCAAAATAGCATCAGAGAGGTTCCTTGGAGGAAAGTTTAATGGCTCCTCAACCAAAGACTGCAGGTACAGTTCAAACCATGTTCTATTTTCACTGCAATGAACCCCATTAGCCCTACAAGGACCAAGAGTCTTGCAAAAATTAAATGCAAATCTGCAACGCAGCAAAAAGTCTGCTGAGTAGCAACTGGTTTCTCCCCATTGTGGAAGAATCCAGACCCAGCTGGTGGCCACAGCAAAATGCCCATGAGCTGCTGTGGAGCCAGGATTTCGCCTGTGTGTGTCCACAGAAGGAACACAGAAAACAAAAAAAAAAAAGAAAATGAGTGCAGCTAATTTTAGCACAGCTAAAACAGTCCTTTCTATAGGCATTCTGACTGAAGGTCAGTTCTTCAGGACCTGCACCTTCTGTATGAGCCAAGTGTGAGTGGTAGAAATAAGTGGCATCTGATCAAATGGTACATTTTGACATCAGCTTCTCAGGTGGGAAAAAGTTGGGGCTCATCCAGGAGTCCTGTTTTACCTTCCCTAAGAGAACAATCCCTTCTCTCTTCAATCAGTTTTTCGAGAGAGTAGGTTTTCAGCTCACTCAGTTTCAAACAAAACCACTGGTATCTGTAAACATTAAATTAAAAGATACTCTGCCCCAAAGCATCTCTCCCCATGCAACTTCCAGAACGGTTCCCTGGGGATGATGGAGCTGGACACAGCTCCAGCTGCCCTTCTCCAGGCTCTGGAGCACTTTGAGCTGTGGTTGAGTTCAGCCCAATTTCAAAACCACCTGTGAGATCCAGGTTTTCCTCTTCAAGCCTGTCCCCATTAGCAGTGTATCAACTTCCACATAATAACAGTAATGAGTAAGTTTGGAGGGTGTGAGGTGTGTGCCACAGGCCTCCACAAAAACCAACTAGTAATGTAATTATCCCGACTTAATAATGACATTTAATATTCACATTGGGGGGTTTTATATGTTTGAGGACCTGTACCACAGTAAGTAATTGGCCTTGAACAACTGAGGAGCCCGAGAGCCTCCCTGACTGAGACTCATCCCATTCCCTGCTACCAGGGCAGATGTGGAACACCCTGCCTTACACAGGGCTGCATGAGGGGTAAGCATCTATGCTAAAACCACACTCCAAAACTCTTCTACCGCTTCAGTGCCTCCAGGCTGGCAGATCCCTGAGGGATGGCACTAGGGCTCTCCTGGCAGGGCTGGTGATCACCATTCTGACCAGCTGCCTTTGTTCAGGGCCATAAGAGGGGGAGGAGATGAGAAGGCCTGGCTGTGCTGCTGTCCTGGGACTGTCACTGTGTCATGGTTCCCTGGTATCCCAGCAATGTTCAGCTGCTGAGTTTCTTCCCAGTTTCCAGAAGGATATAAGCCAGCTCCACCTGGGTGCCATGGGTTGCTCTCCTTGCACACACAGCCTTTCTTCCAGGCTGTCTGTCAAGCAGGGGAGTGTGCCAGGACCTTGTCAGATCCTCAGTGAAGAGGAAAATGTATACATAAAGAAGATTTATTTTGTTTTAAAGAAGCATTTAAAGAATCTATTTGGCCAGTACTCCAGAAATCCTTTGCAGCAAATGTGGCTTCATCAGTGCAGAATGAATCAGAACACACACCGCTGCTCTATTCTGAATTATTCTGCTCCACATACTCAAATGACAACCTGCCTTTTGGGTGGGTGCCCCCTTTGACTCAAACCCACACCGTCCAGCCAAACTAAGCGTGGCTCAGAGAGGTCCTGCTGTTTGTCTGAGGCTACATAGAGGGAATCTATCTGGTATTCCTCACCTTTAGCTGATGATTCCTTTAAATCCTACTCAGTGGGAAAGGAGGTGCACTGAACACAAGCAGATCTGCCCTAATATCTCCTACTGGGATATATGGACCCAAGGCCATCAGAGCTGAAAACAGCTCCCAAGGGATGGTGGGTTTGGAAGTGAACCTCCATTCCAGACCCTCACTGGTGGGACTCCAAGGGAGTTCTAAGACAAGGCCACACCAGTCCCAGGGAAATAACCACCAGGACATCCTCACAAATGACAGCACTCAGGAGGGCAGGGCAGTCCCTGGGACAGGAGCCACCAGATCTGTACCAAAGGACACTTGGGCTCTATTAACCAGTGTCAGCCTGAAGCTCCTTCTGTTGGATTGAGTCACATTAAAACACGTCAGTCAAGAGTTCCCTCCATTCCCAAGGATAAGGCTCAGCTCTAGAGCTCATCACCAGTTGGACCCACACTGAACAAGCAGAGTAGCCAAAGGATGACAGAATGGCTTTACAGGGAGTCTGGTCTTGGCTCCTGGGGGGGAGGAGGAACACGGCACTGGGATGACACAACTCTCAGGGTATCTCAGCTTACGGTGAAGCAAGGTTCTGTCTTCCCTGATGACAGACATGACCAGACATCAGGGGCACTGGGGAGCAACACAGGAGGCCAAGTCCAATCCTCTGTCCAGAAGGTGTCACTGGTCAAGGAGCAAGATTTGGACTTGGATCGGGAAACAGCTCATCAGAACTGAGAGGGTGGAGTTTAATGGAAGGGTAAGTCACGTTCTGTGCTTTCTGTGGCTCCCTGAGCATCCCTGCCTGGCCACCACCCAAGCTCTGAGTCTATATGGACTTGGGGCTCACACATTATGGCCATTCTTGCATCCTCACACATCTGAGAAATAAATCTGCCTCCTCCCAGGATTTCACAGTTTCTGTTCAAGTTCAAAGGCACAATGCCATGAGCGCATAAATCAATCAGCCCCTCACTTCCTGCTCTGTTAATTATTATCACAACATCCATAAGCAAACACCAGCCCTGGCCAGCTGACTGGCTGTGCACACAAAAGCACTCTTCAGGTTTCTCAAGCCCACCCTTGTGTGGCTCCAGCAGAGAGCTGCCCATAAATATCACCACCTCTTCCTGCTCCGAGCTCTAAAACACGCTGCTGAGTGACACATGGGAAGGAAGAAAGTGCAATTGTTTCCCAACACCACACTGTGTAAATTTTGCCTGATGGATCTTTTGGAAAATGCTTTTTTCTTCTTGGGAGAATAGTAGATCAGTGTTTAAAATACACAGACATCCCCCTCTTTTCCTCCTGGCTGAAATGAAAGGGAGACTTCAGCAAGTCCCACTGTTAACCTGAAAGGGACCTGTCACATCTTGGCAAAGCCTCTGCCTCTTATAACTGTGGCTTATCATCTCAAGGGTTGCTTTATTAATAATCTTGCCCCCATCAGGACACATTTAGCAGAGAGGTTGGTCTCTCTGAGCTGCATATATGATTCTTTGATCTTGCATCTGCCCTAGCAGAGAGAAAACTCATCTCTGTTTTCTCTATGGACGAAAATAAACTCTGTGGCCAATTTGGCCAAACAGCTGCACAAACAATGCAATTTAGAAGGATGCAAATGATACATGAGCAGGTTTTGTTCACAGCCTGCCCGTCCTTTGTGGCTGCCAATTCGATCAGTGATCTTAACCCAGCTCTTGTGGCTGGATAAGGAGGAGAGACGGGGAACAAAGCTGAGCATAATGCACATCACAGAGTTATTCCAGGAAGCTCAAGCCCCATTATCAGAATCTAGAGCACCTTGGAACAGCATTTCCTTCAAAACCTGATCTCTTCGGTTGAATAAGCTGACAAAGACTATGTCACAGCTTCCACCAGCACAGGGCATGGCTATTTTTACTCCCTTCACATCAAGTAACAGCACACCCATGTCACCCCCTCTATTCAACCTTAACCCAGAAAGGACAGCTAAGCTTTCACTTTTTGGATGGAGGAAAAAATACAGCTGAATTTCCAGTTTATAGAAACTTTTCTGCCAACTATTCTGGAACATAAAAATCAGTGCTGGCAACTTCAACCCTGAAGCAGCATCCTTGACTTCAGGTCTATTTATATTGTGGACAATCAGCCATGAGCTGGAGATGCTGCAAGACCCCTCAGCCATGGTTTATCCCCCACACACCTGCAGCTGTAGCTGCTCCATATGGACACCGGGAGCTGGATACTCCCAAGGGTTACACCCCCATCTCCAGGCAAACTGTGTTTAATTAGCCTGCCCTGTGGCCCAGGAGTGAGTGAGTGAGGACAAGGAAAGCTGTGCTCAGTCCTACAGACATTGTGGAAAGAGCCTATCAGGCAGCACATCACACGTGTCCTGTCACTGTGAGCAGAGCACAGGGTGAAAGCTCAGCAACCAGAACAGCCCATTTCTTGGTGGAGAAGGACCTAGAGGACTCCAAACAGCCGCTCAGCCCACTCTAAGTCAGGGTGCACTGTCTGTTCCAGCTTGATTTGTAGTAGCCAAGGCCCAGGTCATTCATTTCAGCTTCCGTGGCATTTTGGGCTTTTTCAGCTGAAACACAAGGCAAGTTTCACTCTTACTGAAATTCATCCAATCTCAAAAAGCAGGCTGGGAAAATGTATCAAGAATGGGCAGTCCCTAAAAGGACACATCCAAACCCAGCAGTTCTATGAGAAAAATGTCCATCTGGAAGTTGCAAAGTGCTTTGGAGGTGTGAAACCACGTCCGTGTCAGCAAAGCAATAACGAGGTTCTCCCAGTCACCACAACTCTGAGAGAAGGATGAGCCAGAAATTCCAGTTGGTGAGCTCTAGGTGTCCTGAACTCCTCTTGCCCAGAGAAGCTGTGGCTGCCCCATCCCTGGAAGTGTCCAAGGCCAGGTTGGACAGGGCTTGGAGCAACCTGGGCTAGTGGAAGGAGTCCCTGCCCATGGCAGCAGGTAGGACTGGATAAGCTTTAAGGTCCCTTCCAACCCAAAACATTCTGGGATTCCAAATATGAGCTCCAAATACAAGCCCCCTCTCATGTCCAACATCAGCCTGCAGGTTTTTTTTGTTCTGATAGGACGTCAGCCAAGGAGACTGTTTTCACATCACCAGACAAATAAAGATTAAACTTTGGGTGGAGACAGGCCCTAATTAATCATAAGGGATGGAGTTAGGTTTCAGCAGTGCCCAAATTCTGCCAGCTTTAACTGTGAATTAATGCCATTATGGGTAGAAATGTTAGAAGCACAACTGTTCCTGACAGCTCCAATCTAGAACTGCAAACGTGCCATAGAAACACTCTGATTTAGGGATCCAGGTGGGAACCCCTCCCTCAGTCTAAGATTTGGAGGGTTTGGAGTCCAAGCCTTGGTTCTCACCCATCAGCACATCTATTTCCCTGCAAATCTCCATGGCCCTCTCACTGTGGAATGCAGAGTCACTGTGTTCCACAGGTATGTTGGGCCTCCATAATCTCATTTAAATACCAATCAGAGAAGTCAACAGGCAAAAAAACAATGCAACCCTTTCTTCCCTCCCCCAGTGGGTGGGTGTGCAGCTCCCACTCACACTAGAAACAGCTCCAGGCTGATGGGAATATTGTCACATTCCCACCAACTTTACCCTGTCCCTTAAAGCACCAAAAGAACAAAGATTTGCTCACTTGGTGTAGATTTTGGGGAAAGTGGACATTGGGCACAGTGTTTCCAACCCTGCCACTGCCTTAATGTTCCATCTCAGCCAAATCCCTGAATCTCACTGGATTTCTGTTCTCCCCACATGCAAAATGAGGGAGATAACACCCAGCAAAGCACTTTGTCTGAGCTGGAAAGGACTCCAAGAGCAGCCACAAGGGGGGCAGAGGTGTTTTTGTCTTGCTGCAGAAGTTGCCCATTAATAGATTGCGTGAGGCCTGTGTTGAGAACTCTCCTTTGTGTCACAGGATTATGAAATCCCTTAATGTGCCATTAATATATATGCTAATTTGGAAGCCATGCCTGTGTCCTATTCTTGTGCAACCCTCGATGTTTCCACGGGAACCCCTCCAATACCAGGCACAGATGCAGCGCGTGGTTTTTCAAACCAAAATAGCTCTTTTTCAACTCAATTTTCAAAAGTTCTTCCGACCCAAGAAAAATATTCTGCCCAAGATCGGCTGTGGCTGCCAATTTTAACACGATGCTGCTGCTCTAAATGAGTCTGCAGGGAATATTTTTTTATGTTTCCCAAATATCACCATTCCCAGACTCGTACGGGGCGCTGTTGGGATGAAACTCTAGCAGACAGAATCCGTACATTCCCAGTATTTTTATTAAGCTTTGTACCCCACCTGTAATATTAAGCTGTCCAGAGAATGTAGGCAATTATTGGCATTTACTGCTCTATGATGCAAAACAACCAACACTTCTGACCCATCTCCCTAAATTGGTTTGCTTTGCTCAACAATGGTGTGATAATTTGGAGGGATCTTTCAAATTCTGAGAACCTTTAATTCAGGTTTGGTGAAGCCCATATGAAAAAAACAGTTTCAATTTGAACATTTTTGTGAACATCCTCCTCATGTTTTACTCTCTGTTGAAGTACTGATGCCATGCCCAGAGCTGGCTCTGATTCCATCCCAGGAGATCTTCTGGGAAGGATTTTCAGTTTATGTAGAACTTAAGAAAGATTTTCTTGGACACTGCAACTCGTTTCACTGTCTTGAACTAGATTTCCTCAAATTAATTAAAAAGTGCTTTTTAAATCCTTTTCCTCCTTTCTTTAAGCCATTTTACAGGAATGACAATCTTGTCATTAGATGGATGCAATGTTGAATCCATACAGATATAAATGTATAGTTTGTTAATAAAATGATGAATTCTGTGTCTGGTCTGTGCATTCCAACCACTAAAATAAACACTCAACCACCACCTCCTTTACATGTACACAATGACATAGTGCAGGGAAAAGTGCAGCTGAAACTAAAGCAAGATTAGAAACTTATAATCCAATACAAGAATTGGCTCAAAATACCTAAAGATTTCAAATTATTTTAGTCCTTTATTAAAAATACAAGAAGAAAACAAAGACCAATGGAATTTAAGGCACTTGAGTATTTTGCCCCTTTGAAATTTATAGTTTCGGAATGTCAACACCTTCCTACTTGTTCCCAGTTTGGAGGGAACAAAACAAGAATCTCAAAAAGTCCCATGTAAAAAAATAATTATGTGAGTTGTCTTTGCACATATTAAAAAGAGGTAAGAAAAAGGTATTATTAATTATTTTCTCCTCTCTGTGGGTCACCTTTCATGCAATTGTTGAGAATAAAACACACTCCCACCAAGACATTAACATCTCATTTCCAGCACTGCTTGGGTGAGGAGCCTGAATAAAAATAAATGGCTCCTCCAATGAGACACACCATCCATCGTCAGCGTGTAAAACACAGTCATTAATCACTGCACAACCCACTTATTATGGGCATTCAAGCACTGGCAACACAAATGATTATAAAACAGGGGCTCCTTTCATAATTCCCTGCCCTGGCTCTCAACAGTTTAGAGGCTTAACCCTTTTACAGCGAGGGATGGGCAAACTGGTTCTGCCTAATTCCAAACCAACTTGACGTCACGGGTTCGAAAGTTCGGCCTGAACTCAAACGTTCTCAGGTGCAGTTTGTGCTGAGAGAGAAGAAGCTCAGCGGGAGGAAGGCAGTGAAAGAGCAAATCTGAAAACCCCACAGGGCATGGACAGAGTGTAAAAATCCAGTAAAGAGTCAAAGTATGCATAAAAATTGGTGAGGAATGAGTTGAAATCCCTACAAAGTAATCAAAACAGCTTTGTCTTAACACTTATTTTATGTGATTTGTGGGGAAGTCTCTTCCCTCCTACAGACTTCACTGTGCTGGGAATAAGCTGAAGAATTTTATTTGTACTTAATTAATCCTCATGTTAAACACACACAGTCCCCACTGCCCACATTACTTTGGGCTTCTCTTGCATTTCTTAGCGAAGGATTTTCATGTAAGTGTGTAATGAAACACTTCTTTTCTTTAAAAAAGGGGAAGGATGAGGAATTCAGTGAGCATGTAACAGCTTCATGGCATACATTAAGTCAAGGACAAAACCAAGTAGGGATGGCGAAAACACCTGCAAAGCTCCCAGCTCTTCCATGGGGCTCTGCAGAATCCCAGCTCCAGTCAGAGATCCACAGCGTGTCCCAGGCTGCCAGTAAATGAATGCTCAGCAGAAAATGCTGATATATTTGCTGTCTGATGCAATTCCTTTTCTTTTTCTACACACCCAAAACTTCTGTTGACTTCAAGGAGTAAATAAGTGGGGACAGGAGGGGAATCAAGAGGTGCTGAGAAAAGCAGTGTTTTGCCATCATGTGCAGCATGAAAATACCAAAGCCTCGCTATTTACTGAGAGTTGTAACAAGTGAGACACCTGAATGAAGACAATTCTTACGGAGACAAACTAGATAAGGTGTGTACTTGAATTTTCTCCCAGTGTGAAAACTGGCCCCAGTTTAACCAGACACAGTAATTTGTCAAACACTTCAATTAAGTTTCTTGACAACTGGACAAATATTTCCAATGTTGGTATCAATTACTGGACGCAAATGAGCCATGATTGGCTTTGGGGAAAACAAACATTTTGAGAAGACAGATTAAGAGTCCACTGCATTTTAAGTTACACTAAAGCCATGCACCAGGAAATGAACACTTAAGTTCTGGGGGGATTTTTCAGTTAATTAACAAAGCAGCACTGGGTGGCAGCAGCAATTCCATGATAACTTACTCCGTATGTAAGAAATACTCGGTGAATATCTCATAGGCAAGTGGGATGTGCCCCAGCAAATGCTCAGCAAGGAGTCAAAATCACACAATATCCTGACTTAAAAAGGACCCATAAGGGTCATAGAGTCCAACTGCACAGGACACCTCGAAAACCACACCAGAGGTACTCAGAAATTCATCACCAGCTTTGCTTCCTAGGAAATACTGGGAGTTTTCCCAAGGTAATTCCCCTGAAGGAAACGTTTTTCTTCCAGCAAAGTCACCGTCAAGGCGCTGTGTTGAATGAAAGTGTTCTGGGCAACCTTTGCTGCCAAAAGGATTTTCTGTCCCATAATTTACTCCAGGAAAGTACCATTTTCACTTTGCAGGCGTAGACTCAGAGATAAATACAGCAGGAAAGCGCATTATGACTGGGTTTGGTTTGTGAAAGGCAACACCAAATTGGAGCTCACTGGGGAGTTAATGAGTCAAAGCCCTCATGCCAAAGCTGTGCTGGGCAGTATCTGGAAGCAGGGAACAGCAAAGCTGGGGTTTTAAATATCTGTCAACCCACTTTAATGCATTTTTTTAAGTTGTAACATGACTAATCTTAATATTAAGAAGGGAGACATAAGGCATGGATCACAGAAATCAGCTTTTTCAAACATATTAAAGCCACAGTCACCTACTGCTATCAAAGGGTCTCATTGGTGGTGTTTTTGTTCAGTGACAGGGAAGAAAATGGCCAGTATTTTTTCTGAGTTGAGAATGTGCCATGGAAATCCTGTACCAATGTTTATCATGGTTCTGTCCCTTTTTCCTGATTCAAGCTGCTGGGTGGGTATCACTTTTCCTCTTCTCCAAAGGACAAATTGCTATTTCATAGTTGCAAGCTCTTTAGAAGGTGTCAGTGGAAGCTATTAATTGATCCTGCTATTAATAGAAAGGCATAGAAAAGAGAAAAGGATAAAAAAAAAAAGCCAAATGCCTACAAAAACAGCAAAAAAAGGAAAGGAAATAATTTACCAAACTGAGTTTTGAGACTAAAACCCAGTCCACTGAGCCAGGTACAGCTCTAAGACACCCCAGCACTCCTGTTCCAGCTGGGCGAGCAGCCAAACTGAGCTTTTTAATTCCCACCCGTGTCCCATTTTCTGTCCTCTCACTGCTCTGCAAACGTCCAGCACTTCCACCCCCCACAAAGACCTCTCACAGAGTCAGAGAGATGTCCTATCATTAAAACCAGGATCAGGCCTATCTGTCATTTTAACACATGTAGGCGGTGTATAAATTCTTCTCTGAATTACCACGGCAAGCACTATTGGACTGTCGTGTGGGAGATACTTCAGTTAGGGTTTTTGAAGACTTTAATTGTAAAGTTCAGAAATTTCTCTTAAGGACACAAATATAACTATCCAGACATGGAGTAGCTTCTTTCCTGTTGGAGAACCAGTTCCTGGGCAAGCCAGTAAAGCCACAGAGTTTGTGGCACCTACATTTCTATCCTCTGCCTTACATTACGGTCTTCATCCATTTTGTGTGTAGTTCCCCCTGATGAGGCCATTCAAAATTAAGCAGTAGCCTGATTTCAAATTAATTCAGAAAAAAAGATCATTTTAACACAACTGCTACAAAGGCAGAAACGAAACCAGACTGATCCCAACCCTCCAGAAGAGCTTGGCATGGACTGGGAGCTCGTCTATCTGTGGGGATGAATTTAGTTCACTTGGAGACGGGAACGACCCCAGGGAACAGCTATTCCCTGCTGTCTACACAGCCTCCCACATCCCAAGGTTTTGATGGGATGGCACTTGGGATGTGGAGTTAAACCCCAGCAGACAAATGCCAGCCAGGAAATCCTAAACCTGCAACTCGGAGCCTTGGCCCTGCTGGAAAAGGAACAGGGAGAGAAATCCTGTAGACAGAACAAAAAGGATCAATCCCGAATTTATTAAAAAATACAGAAATTGTCTTTAATGAGGCTTGTGAAAAACTGTTTAAAAGATAATCTGCCCAGTTTTGTGAAAACACCACCATATGTGGTTGAACTTGATGAATTGAATTATTTACAATTCCATCTTTTTATCATGTAGGTTCTTTCTTTGTAACTAATATTTTGGATGCTGTACTTTGCTCAGCTGAGACACAGATGAACACCCATGAGCAACAGAGCTTTGAGATTAGTTCGTGTGAGAGTTCCATTAATTTATGAGCTGATACTTACACAAGTAAGCTCCCTAAATCCTGACAATTAGATGAAACAGCACCAGGATTTCTACAAGCTCCTCTCAGTCATCTTTGCTGCCTCTTGTGATGCAATCGCTCCCCCAGCGAGTCAGTGAGGGACAGAAATCCATCCCCAGTATCAATGTCTGAGCCATCTCTCCACCACAGGCAGGTGCTGTGGGGATCAGGCACCACTCAAAAAGGTCCCTGTGTCCCAGCCCCCAGAAAAAGGGTTTCACCAGAGCTGTACAAATACAACAAAATCAGCTGGGGTTTCAGAAATGCCTTTGCTTTAACGTAATTTAAGTGCTGAACTACCTTACAGTAACGTGCTTTCAAATGTTTACAGTTAAGGCATAATTGAATTTGACTCATTTTGGCCCTGATCCAGCTGTGATTTAATTGACTTTAGTGGGAGTTGGACTGGGCTCTAAGTAATTTTAACTAAAATAATCCATCAATTGTTCCTCACCCACTTCATCAAGCTCCTTCCTATCATTTATGATTGCTCTATAATTTATTGCAACAAGGTGAAACGAACCCTTTTAACTTCTGGCACAGCCTTCTATCCCTCAGTGGAGAACTTGCCTGTGAGCAGCCACCTAAAGCAGCTCTGCTTGAGGGAAGCAAAGAACACAGAGAGCCCCAAAGTGGTACCGTCCTCTGCTGTCACAGCAACCTCCAAATATCAGCTCCTCCAGCCTTTAGTCACCAAAGGAACAAAATGAACTGTTAGCAAAGCTGTCAGGAGGAGGTTTGGAACAAAACAGGCAGAAGGATGAAGTGAAATGTATTCAAAACTCACACAAATGTTTTGTGGCCAAAAAAACCCATTTTACTGTCTCAATGATTACGTTAGGGTTTCTATTTCAGGGGAACTTTTCATCTTTTTGCTCTTTGAGCCCCAGGAATAAACCCCACCCAGAGCACTGGGCCTTCCATAAGACGGATCATGTTAAGCATGGCATGGAAGGAGATGTTTTCCACAATAAAGTATACCACTGCTAATTTTGCTGTAAAGATGACAAGCTAATCTGTCATAGAATATCCTACTTAAGCATCACACACACTTCTCTGTCTTCTAAAAGAAAAGGAGATGCTTTTATTAAGGCTTCAACCCTCTGTGCTTACACAAGAGTGTTCTGGCTTCTAATGGATCAACGTAGGCAGCTCTACACAAGATGTGGCAAGAGGTACCTGTACACTCCAAGCTACTTGTTGCTTCAACATTAGTTTTCAAGATGTCTATTAAAATTGAATTCAGATGAAATTCAACCCCTGTAAGGTGAAATCTCAGCTTAAAAAAAAATTAATAATAGTTTGCACTGGCAGGAAAAGTAACATTAACTACCCAGGGACTTGCAAAATTATCATTAGAATATCCAAATAGCAGAATGTCCAAAGCCAAATGGTGGCCAAGTGTTTAAAGACGAGTTGGTGACTACATGGAAAACTCTCTGATTTTGGAGAAAATCCACAAAATGAGTAGCAAGATGATCCAAGATACAGGGAAAATATAAATCCAGTTCAAGCCCTTCTCTGCATAAGGAGTCCTGTTGGAGTCAGAAGATCAACTACATGAATTTAAACCACTGGCTTGTCAAAGAATTTACAGGATAAGACCTGCACACACACATCCAAGCACATTATAAGATCACTGAAAGTTGTTGCTCTGACAAAAAGACCATATATTCACAAATTTTCTGTCATCACGTCTCCAAACAGAGTTGTAATTTTGTCATATAGGAAATTGTGGAAAACTGTTTTTCTCCTTCTGTCAGAAAACAGAAAAAAAAAGTGTGATTTTTTTAAACAGAAAAAAGAACAGCAAAGCAGAGGTTTTGTCTATCAAGGGCAGGGTTCTTACAGGTTTTGGTTTTAGAGCTTAAATATTCAGGATGTGTTCACTGCAGTCCAGTGAGGTTTGACTATCAGTGCAGGAGTCCACGTTGGGGCAGATGGAGGATATTTTGTGGAAAGGGTGTTTTTTACCCTTCCCTTCAGCCACTCAAATGGATCTCAGCTGTTCCCAAACACCTGTTCAAAGTACCTGCAACTGGTGACTTGGTGTTCTGAGCTGACTTCTGGCCAAGAATCAGTCAAAACATAAAGGTGAGAAAATATTGGAAAATGGAAAATGTTACGTATTTACTGTATTAGCCAGGTCCTAACACCACAGGGCTCTATTTTTTAAGGTGCCATTAAAATGCAGTTTTGGGAATTTCACATCACTCACTGGGCCTTTCAGATGGATTCTCCCACAGTCCTGGGAACTCAAGAAATAATGGATAACATTGGAATTCTACTGCCCAGCTCTCATGAGCTTGTCCTTGTGATCCCATCCTGTTACAGGCCTTGTCTTGACTTGACTTACACAAATACAGCTGAGATCACAAAATAGGTCCCAGATTTTCCAAGGAACTGTTACTTCCTAGCAAACGAAGCTCATGTTAACATATCCTGGGTTCTGCAATCCAGAATGGTTACACAGAACTAATTGAAAATGGTTTTCTTTCCTCAAAAAATAAAAATAAAAAGAAAGAAATTTTAGCAATACCAAAACTAATTTCATTGCTTTGCCAAATGTCTCATAAAAAGGCAAGAACTATAAAGTTTGTTTCAGCCTTTAGAAGATAATTTTTCAATATTTTATTCCAGATCAAGTATTTTCTCTGATCTGGTTTTCCACACACATGCTTTTTAAACCTTTACCTTGCCAAGCAAAATCTGTAACGTTTTCCTTCACTCTCAACCAAAATGGACAAGTGATGACTATTTTTTCAATCTGCCAACAAACCAAAACATCAATTTTTCTGACTACTCCTATTTTCACCTGGATGAGATGAGATTTTGTGCAGGGTCTGCAGATGCAAATCCCAAGTTTCCAGTTCCTCCCAGCAGGGCTGTGCAGTCACTTCTGACCAGACAAGGGACCAAGGGAGTGAGCGGGAGGAATGATCATCAGAGTGGAGAAATGAGGATTATTGGAGCAGCAGGGCCTCTCTAAGCCCAGGAACTGCCAGCAGTAGATTTAGAAACAAGTCTCAGGAGAGCACTGAGCAAGTGCCTCCGGAGATCAGCTCCTGATGGGAAGATCAGTTCCCAGGGATCAGCTCTGCCATCCACCGGTGCAGTTCCATGCAAAACTTCCTTCCCTACGAACCAAGAGCATGGAAGTGAGAGTTCAGAAGGCAGAGATCCCCCTCCACCTCCCAAACCTGCTCCCAACAGCCCTGTCAGCAGCAAATCCTCTCTGAGGGTGGATCAATGCCCTGATCACACAATGCCAAGGCTGGGATCCAGGGAGCTGTCCTTCCCCGTGGAAAACGAATGTGCTGCTCAGCACAAGTAAACAGAAGGAAAAACAACAAGTCTCCTTAGCTACTGCTCTGATGGATCTGTTCCCCGAGCCTGGGGAGGACTGGGAGCTTCACATAACACATGGGCTGTGAACAGTCTCAATTGCTTCCCCACCTTCTCCAGGGAGGATTTTTGCCCTTGTTCATACCCAGCTTGTCCTGAGGGCAGCAATGCTGGAGGTCACTGGTTCTACCAGATGAGACTGTCTTTTCCTTCATTTTACAGCAGCAAGTTGAATTAAAGTCATAAAAATAATAAAAAAGGCACTAATCTGCATTGCACAGTCTCCACGAGCAGTGGCCAAACTGAGGACACCTTTTAGAAAACCTCCCTCGCTGAGCAGATGGATTCAAACTGTGCTCCAGAGGCTTTAGAAAATGAGGTGTAGGTGTCAATTTTCCCAGTGGAATCCCACGTTCATTAATACCCCCTATTAGAACATTCCTCCACAATGCTGTTCGTGCCCAACCACAACCACAATGCTGATTATTTGCCACAGTAGGTTTTATTGCAATCAGCGGGGTGTGATCTTTGTTTTGTTCTCTGTAGCTTTGTCTTTCACTGATTTCTTTTATTCACTATTATATTCTCTATTAAGTGTGCTGAGATACAGACAGCAAAATCAGTCTTGATTCCAATTTTCTTAATATTTAGCATTGAAACCTCTTTAGAGTCAGATTTCCCTGCTCAGTTTTCAGACTCTGATCTGGCTTTGCTTCTGAAATACCACCTCTAATATTGGATATAATCCAATAGAGAAAATTAGCAGACACTTCTCCAAGTATCTATTTAGCATCACCAAGCCCATTATTCTGCCCCATATGCCACTTTTGGGCATTTCTGAACTATGTTTTCTGCTAAAGACAGCAAAACATGCAAAAACCACGGTGGCCACCCTGAAAAACACTGAGCTCTTTAAAATTCCATTTTGTTCCCAATCTGCAGCAGTTACAGAGGAATCCCCCTTCACTCCATACATTTGTTCCATTTGTTCCTCACATGGGCTTTTTCCTGACAGCAAATCCTGACTTTTCTGAGTTTTCCGAGAGCACTCCAAGACACTAGCATGAATGTGATGGCATCTTCTGCAATCTCTCTGCAGCAATATCATCTCTGAACTCTCTTACATTTATTAAAAATACTCCATAGGTTCACTAATATGGAATCTCAGACATCTACACAAGCAGCACTTTGTATTTTCCAGGATTAACAGATTTCCTTTCTAATTTTGCCATTATTTTTTGCTATCAACTACAGAACTATACAGATCTTTGCAAGCTAAAGCAAATAAATGCAGGCAGTTTTCAAAATATCTTGTTTTTCCTCATATGTCTGCACAAATAATGAGCAAAAACCCCAGGCAGCCCTGCAGCAGAGCAGATTTCCACAGGGAGACACTTCCAGCTTTGCAATTTAAGTCTGCCCCTACCAATCCTGTATAAAAACACATATTCATTTTGACCTGCTTCCCTCAACATTTTAGGATATAGATTTTCCATGGATTCATGAGACATCACAGGCACACATTTAGGTCTCCTGAGGACCCACTTCACACCGGGCAAGAGCAAAACTCTTTCCAACACCTTGTAATATTGACTGGGATGCCACTGTGTATTGGGGGACAACAATCCAGCCCTAGTTCAAGATTCCAGGCTGAGGGAATGTAAAGTAAATCTACTTTCTCACTGTGGTTCCCTAAAAAGGCTGAGTGAGGAACCAGAAACATCAAAGGTCACACTTTGTCTCCTGAGCAATGAGTCGCTGCAGGCCCTGGCGAGTATCGTTCAGTTTAATCCAGAAAATACCATGGATACAAGGAAAATGACAGTTCAAAAAAAAAAGCAGTTCCTAATATCATCCTAATATAAAACAGCATAAGACAGACACAGAACTGGAAGTGAAGAATTCAAGTTTTGAACAATTTTAGACACCTGCCTACATTGAAACCCCAATTGCACAAACACCGAGTAACGTCTTGGTCTCAAAAAAAGCCCCAAACAAAAAAATCCACCAAGCCAAAAATCCCAATAATAATATTAAGGAAAGCAAGTGATAATAATTATTAGTGTTCTTTAGAGGCAATTTGTTGCACAGGAAGAAGACTAGTAAATTTTCAAAAGTAAGTAAACAAGAGGAGAAGATGAAAGTTCCACTTCTGGAGTTGTGGTGCTTTTAAATGTACATGGAGCAGTAGAATCCCCTTGGACACAACTCCCCTTCCACGGGGGTAAATATGTTCAGTAACTAATTCTCTCACAATATACTGATGTATCTGTGCCTTCCAAGGTGGTGTTCAGGTATAGCAATTAAAGAGAAATCAGCACAGCCCCATCTGAGACAGGCACCAGGAAAAACCTTGGCTTAGGACAGACATAAATTACACTGATGCTCATTAGGATTTAAATTATAAACCACTAAGATATATTCAAATTTGGGGTTTTTTTATGAGCTCTGGAATAGGGCCTGGTACAAATGAACACCCAGCAGACAATGAATAATTTGTACGACCGACTTTGCTGAAATAACTGCAGAGTCTGTGACTGAGAGCAATGCAAGGCTTTGCAATCCAGACATCTCAGTTTGTTTGGAGAGCTTAAAAAACCATCCAAGAGCAATATTGTTGATTATTAATACACAATGTCACAAATTCCACCCTGACCAGGGATCTCACACAATTCCCCTCCACACCGCAGCCACGACCACCTTGGATTTTATTTTTAAACTACTTTAGTTCCTTTTATAAATATGGAGCATCTCCAATTTTACCTTGTAACATCACATGCTGACAATGTCCTTGAATTCTTTGTCATGCACAAAACTACAAATATGGCAACTGGATTTTAAATGTATGGCTTACCCAAGATTATGAAAAATACAGGAGACAAACCAGAATTGGAACAGACTCTACAGCGGATATTTTAAAATGCAAAATTGAAAAATTATATAAAGACAATTTGAAAAGTGATTCTTACAGGAGTCTGCTAAACCTCCAGCAATCAGTGTAACAAACCAAGCATATTAACACTGTGTCATTACTTATACAAATTAATTAGCTATGACAGAATATGAAAAGCCAGTAAAAATATAAATACCATGAAACAAAATTGTATTTTCCCTCAGTTCTCACAACCCAAAAAGTCACAAGTGAAAGCAGTATTACCCACCATCCAAAAATATTTCTAATATTTATTTTAAATTTTTTTAGTGGCTCTGGACCCAGACCAGCATTTTGTTACAGATTTGGTGTGGGTACAGCCTTGTTTATTTGCTCAATAAATGCCACAATTTCAAACACCGAATTTTAAGAGGAGGATGGAACCCTTTCACAGGGAAAAAGTTTTCTTTCCAAAGAAAAATTTGGGTTGGGGGTTATTCCAGGCTCTCTGCAATAGGAATCTCCCCAGTGACATCGATGGCTTTGCATTAGACCTCCCGAATGCTCCTTCCAACTGAACTGTCAATCTGTGACCTCACCATGCCCAGGAAAAGTCCCAAACGCTCCTTCCACCTCCCTTCTCCCTCTACTTGGCCGATCTGTTTTTTCCCAATTCAGCTGCACTCGCTCAAACATCCAACATTCCATCACAGCCGAAGGAGCCCCATTTTCCGCCGGGTCACCGAAGTTTTCCAATCTCTCGTCACTTAACGAGGGCTGTTGTTGAACACACAGACTGCACACGTACAACAGCTTCTATCTTTCAGCTCCAAATAAATTATAAAGGCAGATCAGCCTTCCCTGACTTCACCCAAGATGAAAGAAATATTAACTCTTTAGCCCATGAAAACAGCTACAAAACCTGACTCCCGACTCGACAAAAAGCCACTGAAAAGGGGTTCAGCTGGAGAAACTTGTTACTCATCTCTGCTTCAAACCCTCCCAGGTCCCAGCTTACCTTACAGTAAGGCAAATTTCTGTGGTTTAGATTTGGGTTAAAACTAAGTTTTTTAGATCTTGAAGAGACTAAGTGCTCACTCCGTCCTGATTAACTCCAGAGGCAAAGCAAAGGCGGGCAGTAAGTTAAATGCCATAGTGCTGTATTTCTGCAGCCTTTAGTCCCCAGGTGGTTTGGGGTTGCTTTGTTTATTTTCTCTGTGTGCGTGTCTTTGGGTTATTTTTTGTGTTCATTTGGTTTTTTAATTTTATTTACAGATTTGTATTGGATATTGTTCAAGGTCTTTCACATTTAGTTCTCCTTTGTGGTACTGTTTCTTAGTCAATAATTTCCTGTCTTCTGTAATTAAAAAAAATTCCCATTACCTAATACACATAATCCTTTAATTGTGGCTATAAACCTTAGGATCTGACAGTTTGGAACCATGGACTTTTGTAGCAGTTTATTCTTTAGTTTTAATCCCACAGTCTCTCTCTGTATTTCACTTCCCGAGCACTGCAAGTCCATGAAGCTTATTCCATTAAAAGCAAGATACTCACAATCAGGCTGACACAGGGACAGGCCAGAGCTTGGGCCAGAAACACAACCTTGAGACAAATTCATTAAAGATCCCAGGCACAAAGAGAAATAGGGCTTTAATTGAAGAGTAAGCACAGGAGGCACAGCAGCATCACTCCGAATCCACTGCTGAATCATCCGAGGATATTAATGATTATTTCATTAATATAAATTCCTCTTGCACAGACAACGCTTGATATACTTGACCCAGAACAATGTATTTAAAATTTTTCTCTTTTTTTCCCATGGGGCTGGTGAGAGTCAAACCAGCTGCTGGGAAGCACCTCACCCATCCAAAATCCCGAGGAGCCCTTAGGTGACACCCAGGCTGTATTTTTTGATGTTGAGTTATTCATACAGCTTCTGGACATTGATAATATTCCTTTTGGGTGCTAAAGAGACTTTCTTGTCTAATTCTCTCTCTTTCTGAAGAGAAGGAGAGGAAAACCTCTTTCCTTATCCTGGTGGATTGAGGTCTGTGGGCGGAATCGGGGCCTCTGCGTGTTACACACTGAACCCCTTTGGGACCTTTGTGCCTATTTTGGCCAAGCACTGAATTTCCCTGTCTGTGCAGTAGCAAGGGATCAGCTCTGAAAAATTCCCTTGTCAGCAATATCTTGATTAACAACCAGTTCCTATATAAAAACATGTCAGCGATTCGTTCGGGAAGGGAAGGGACGTCACGGGCAAACCCATCGGGAGAAGGAAATGTTGAGTGAGGATCACACTATTCGGGCAACTTCTTCTCCCCAAAGCTGGTCATCATGAGCCTTAATTCTGATCCAGCCTCCTAATCCCTTCTGGATCTTTAATAACTCGTATTTACAAAATAAACATTGAGGTTGGAGGAAGATTTGTGCTTGGACCAAGGATTTACTCTACTTGTCAAACTCTTAATACACCCCAACAGCAAGTTTTCTATTAGCACAGCTCTGCTAAGAGCTGAAAAGATCCTTCTTATTTATATTCAGCCAAGCAATAAAATCCCACAAACCAAACCAACAAACCTAAGGCAAAGTGCAGGCACTGAGTTTTTGAACACAACTTAATACAAATACAAAATGAGCTTTCCCAGGAAAGAGAAAAAGGAAAACTAGAATTCTATGACCTTGAAATACATATTATTTTTACTGGCAATTAGTCCTTTATGAATATTCGTCAATAGATAAGATTTTTTGAAGACTGTATTTTTAAATTGCAGTTTCATTGTTGCATTTCTCTGAACACATCAGGTGTCACCACAGGAAGAGTGGCCTTATGAGAAGGACAGAAACCTGCAAAACTTCCTGCTTCACCAGAGAGAGGGATTATTATTATTTTTATTATTATTATTATTATTATTATTATTATTATTTTATTTATTTATTTATTTATTTATTACAATCTGAAATGCATTCTAAGACTGCTATTTTTACTTTTAATGTGGATTTTTAAAGGCTCACACTAGACAACTCTACTTGGGAAATTTTATAACACGCATGATCAAGACCCAGTTACTCCTTGTGTTGCCTGTACAGGGCAGAGCCACTTGGTGAATTTATTTGTGGTGTCTCTGTTTGCAAAATCATCAGAATTATTTTCCTATATTTGCTGTTAAAAACAGCCTAAGCTCTTTCAAAGACATGAGAATTTAGAGTAGAAAAGCTGTACTTCTATAGCATTTTTTCTTCCTTTTCCCAGTATGTCTCTTAATTTCTTTGCACTCCCACAGATACAATGAAATAATCACCGGAGGTTTCAATGAGCACGAGGTGAAGGGCGATTTCTGCTCCTGTGGAGCTCTTTAACTCCTCGTCTTTAGCTGATTGTGGATTTGTGATCACCCCGAGGGCGATTCGGCTGAACCCACCGCTGCCCACCGAGAGTAACTAACGGGTGACTGGTTGTACGAGATGGTAACTAACAACCGATAGTAACCGACGGATAACTGGTAGTTCGAGATGGTAACTAACAACCGATAGTAACCAACGGTAGTAGGAGCTGGTAACTAAGAACTATCCCCGCGCTGGCAAACAGCGGGAGTGGGAGCAATCCCTTCTGCGGGGTTGGGATGGGCAAGCCGGGGTTCATCCAGGGCAGCGCTGGGACGCGGTGGGAGGTTCAGGAGCCGCTCGCTCGAGCCCCCCCGACCTCTCCGAGCCCCGGGCATC